>NC_040909.2:137785025-138085025 GCF_004126475.2 Phyllostomus discolor
CTCTGCTTTCTACAGAGGACGCCCTCCTCCCGGGGTCCCGTGATGTCCCCTTCGACCGTCCGCGTTCTCGTCCACGTGGGACACCTTCTCCTGGAGCTTCCTGATGAGAACGGGGGCGAGGGAGGACGTGGCGGCCTGGAAGGAAGGCTTTCGTCCGTCACCAACGAGGCTGCTGGCTTGGCGAGGTCTGCAGTTCTCACTTAAAATTATTTTTTTTAAAGACTATCTGGAGGTTCTTTGTCTCCTAGCTTCCAGGGCTTATTTTGAGAAGACGCGCCGTGGTCAGACCTGGTCACTGGTTCTCACCTCCCCCTGCCTCCTGTCTCCGGGGCCTTCCCTTTATTCCTGACCCCGGTGTGGACCCATTCCACGGAGCCTGCCTTCCTGAATGACGCCGTGGACACCTGTCTCTTCTGTCTTCTTCCTGTCTCTTTCCCTGAACGTGTCAACATTTGGATATTGGGCCTCCTAAGTGGATCATTAGCAGTCTCATCTTTTTTTCCCTACTTTTTAAAATTTAAATCTTTTGTTTGTTTTTCAGTTACAGTTGGCACACAATCGTACATTAGTTTCAGGTGTACGCCCCCGTGATTAGACATCAGGTAACTTGCTAAGTGATCGTCCCGATAAATCTCACAGCCATCTGATACCACCCCCGGTTATTACCGTTTTTTCTTATTTTCTATCCATTTGTTAGTTTGTTTTACTTTCTGGAGAATTTCCTTAACTTTAGCTTCAAAATATTCCATTGAATTAAAGCATTTTTCTCCCTCTGACTTTTTTCTAAAAGTTTTCCGAGCACCCTGTTACTTGCTGAAGTGACGCGAATTTCAGTGTCTCTGTCGTCTCCTCCCCCGTTCACTGCTGTCGCCGGCGTGCCACGGCTCCTTCCTTTCCGGCGGCTCCGGCCGCGTCTTCCACAGGAAAAAAATCTGCACGAGGCTGAGCAGGCACAGAACTGTGCTCAAGTTTCTCAGCCTTGAGCATCATGGAAAGTTAATTGGATGCTCCGTGTCCTTGGGCCTAACGTACGGTGACAAGCAGGCACAATGACTTTTTCATGGGAGGACTCTCGGTTGTCAGTGTTTACGAGTCTTTCCGCTGCAGCCCATGAGCGCACCACGGAGATGCCTGTCACCTGCTTCGGCAGCAGGAACCCGGCTCCCGGAGCCGAGGGCTGAGCGGGGAAGGGGGGCCGAGGTCACGCTGATGGGTAGAAACCTTGCCAGTGGGACACACTGCCCTCACCTTACTCTGGTGTCCACTCAAGGCCCTGTCCACGGCGGCAGCTCCTGCTGAGTGTGGGGGTGGGCGGAGAGGAGGGCGGTTCCTCTCCTTCCTGCAGGGACTCCCCAACCACTTCCTCCTCTCAGCCCCACGCACGCCCTCACTGCTCCCGTGGACATGTGGTGGGTATCCACTTCTCTGAGTCCCCCTGGTGGACCCTTGAGCCCACCTGACTCCAGTGGGCGAGTTCAGTCCCTCCTGCCCTTGGCTCTCCCGCCTGTGGCATCTGTGCTGACGTGCTGCTGCTGCTGTGTCCCCGACAGGCTCTGTGCCGGAGGCTTTGTGCCCACCGGCCCTCCCCTGCTGTGTGCCGGGCTCTGGAAGGGGCCACCGCGGGCTCCTGGGTCCGAGGCGCCACGTCTAATCAACATCCCCGTGACGTGATCTACGGCCTGTCCATGTCAGACACACGGTGGTTGTCTACCGAGGGTCTCTAGCCCACACCTCCCCAGTAGGCTGAGAGCTGTCTGGAGGCCAAGTTTACATCCCCCCTCCCTCTCCCTGTTCCCTTGGCACACAGCCATGTGCCGTTTACACTCGCTAAATCGCATTGAACTCTAACTGCCCCTCACTGTGTCTTCGGCCACAGAGCCCAGAGCTGTGGGAGACGGGCCACCCGCCCCCCCAGCCCTGTGCGCCCACGTCACAGTGCCGACTGCCTTTGGAATTACAGCGAGGAGGACCGGGGAGCCCCTCCCCGGCCTGGCTTGTAACCCCAGGCGCACAGGTTCCCTGGGTCTTGGTTTCCACGCCTTTGAAGCATGTGCAGACGCCTCCCCTGTGAATTCCCTTTGATGATGAAATCAGATAGTGTCTGTCAGAGGGCTCGCACACACAGGGCGCAGCAAATGTCACCTCTTCTCCTGTGCTCCCCGCCATACACGAGGCCAGGGACCTAGAGATGCCAGGCGTCTCTGTGACGTGAGGACGGGGACAGTGACAGGAGGAGGGCGGGGTTCCCCACGCTCCCCGCAGGCCCTCGCAGCACCCCAGACACCCAGAGCTAGCTCTCTCTCCAAACAGAAGCTGGGGGAGCTCCCTTCTCCAGGAGACAGTTTGCAGCCCCGGGAGAGGGGGGGCAAGGCCAGGGCTCAGGCAACCGCCGCTCCGCTCTGTGGCCTTGCGGACGGCCGCATGCTCGGGACCGAGGTTTCCTCCCCGCCTTCCCCACGAAAGACTCATCTTCACACGCTCTGCACACATGGCGCCAGCGCCTCACCCCCGGGGTGGCCCGGTGCCCCTCTGCAAGCTCATTAATGTGCATTCTCCTCATTAAGGAGAAGGGAGGGAGGAATCGGTTCGGGCTGACTGAGCCGCAGAGAGGAGGGTGTGCCCTCCCTGCAGCAGGACGGCCGCAGAGCGAGGACAGCAACGGCGGCGAGAACCGTGACCGCGGCGCACGCGGTGACCGCCACGCCACCCGCCCTCCCACCGCGGTCTCATCCGCGCTCCTGCAGGCCTCCCAGGAGGGCAGAGCGCGTGGCAGGAGGGGGAGCGGACGGAGAGAGCGCTGGACGCGGAGTCCCCACGCCGGGCTCGAGTCCTGGCCGCTCCCAGGACCATGCACTTGAGCCTCAGAAAGGCTGGCTGGTGGGACTTCGTCCCAAGGGACCTCTGTAGCCGCCACCTGCCACGCTGCCGCTGCGTGACAGGTAGCGCGGCCTGACGGTGCAGATGGCGAAGCCGGCGAGTCTGAAAGCACATCCAGGGTACAGACTTCTGTGCCTGGATTCCTAAGCGGGGCCTGTTTCTGAGACTCACCCAAGTGTGTATGCATTTCAGGGCTCCGCTCATTTTTATTGTGAAGTAATATTTCCATAGCGTGAAAACACTAAAATTTATTTACCCATCATTTTCCCGTCTCGGCAACAGCTTTATTGAGATGTAATTCACGTACCATAAAATTCCCTGTTTAAAAACGTGCAGTTCGGTGGCTTTACTGTATTCGCAAAATCGGACAAGCCGCACCGCTCTCTGGTTTCGGAGAATGTGGATCCCTCCCGGGGCAACCCTGTGCCCATGTCAGCCTCCTCGCCCGACCACCCTGCCCCTGCCTGCCGCCAGCTGGCGGTTGCTGACCCACTGCTTGTCTCTGTGGGCTGGCCCGCGAGGGGGGGGCGTTACACGAGTGAAACCGTGCAGCAGGCGGTCCTCTGTGCCCGGCCCAGCCCACCGAGCGCAGTGGTTCAAGGTCCGCCCGCGGAGCAGCGTGGCTCAGAGCTGCGCTCCTCTTCAGGGCTGAGCAGTGCGCCCTCGCAGGGCCGGCCCGCACCAGTCGCTGACGTGTGGGGGTTTCCGTGTTTTCGCTCCTGTGAACACTGCGGCTATGAACACCCGTGCACACGTTCTTGCACAGACGTGCCTTTTCAGTTCTTGTGAGCGCAGGCGTAGAGGTGAAACCGTCGCGTCCAATGGCGACTCTCTAACTTTCTGAGGAATCGCCCAGCTTTCCCCAAGTGTCTTTGTCGTTTCCCAGCGTCCGCCAGCACTGCCTGTGGCTTGAGTCCCCCCCCACCTGGCACGTCCCCCCGTCTGTGCTGTTGCTGACGGCCACCCCGGTGAGCGTGACGGGACGTGTCGCTCCGGGTTTGGTGTGTGTTCCCCCGACCGCCCACGCCGCGGGCCCTCTCCTCACGGCTCCCTGGCCATCCGCACGCCGTCTTTGAAGACACGCCTGTTCAAACCCTTTGACCGTGCGTGAGTTGGGTGGTTCGTCTTCTCATCGCCCAGTTGTCAGAGTCCTTCTCGCATCGGACGCCGGGCCCGATCAGACGCAGGACTGGGAAACCCGTGCTCACGTTCTGGGTTTTCCCACTCTCGCTGGGGGCCTCGGGGACGTGAGGTTCAAACTGCAGATGAGTCCGACGTGGCTGTCGTCTGCCGTGGCTGCCCGTGGTTCTCCCTCCGCCTCCTGATGGGCCGCGGGGCTGTCTCCGGGTGGGGCTGTTCCGGGGGGAGCCGCTTCAAGCAGGGAGACACGCGTTTCCAGGGGGGTTGGTGCGTTCGCTTCCTTCGGTAAACATGCAGAGGTGGCGTTTCTGGATGGCGTGCTGAGTGTCCGCCTAACCTGTAGGAGACCGTCCCACGGTTCCCACAACTACGCTACGTTTCATTCCTCTCGGGGACGTCGCGGCCACTCCACTTCCCTGTCAACGCCGCGGACTGCCGGCCTCTCAGCCCAGCCACGCCGACTGACGGCTCAGCGTGCTCCCACGGCGCCTGACCCCGTGCCCGCCCGACCCCGTGCCCGCCCAGGCTCCGGTCGCGGTGAGCATCTTTCCACGCCGACTGGCCACGGGCGTGCCTTCCCGCGGCCCAGTGTCCGTTCCAGTCTCTCCCGTTTGTGCTGGGCGCCTGGTCCTGTTACTGAGCTGAACCAGCCTTGTCCGCCCTTGCTACGAGGCCCGGGTCAGGGGTGTGCACTGTCCATGTTCCCTTTCTTTCTGCGTCTCGCCCGCCCTCGCATGTTCCCGATGCCTGTCAAAGGCCGGAAGGTTTCGGTGTGGATGAAGTCCGCTTTATCCGTGTTTTCTTTTATCGTTTGTGCTTAATTAGACCCCACTTAAGAAGCCGCTACTAATCCCAACACGGTAAATGCTCTATTCTGTGATTTTGTCGAGACGTTTTGTGGCTTTGGGATTTGCATTCAGGTTTATAATCCATTTGAAGTCAATGTTTGTTGATGGCCCGAAGTTGAAGGTCAAGTTGGGTCTTTTCCATATGCACATCCAATTGTTTTAGTGCCGTTTGTTGAAAGGACTGTTCTTCCTCCCATTGAATTACCTCAGCATCTTTGTGAAAAAATCAATTGGGTTCATATGTATGGTCTATTTTTAGACTCCCCATTCTGCTCGATTTAAATATCTATTGTTAACACCACCACCACACTCTCCCGATCGCTTCCCATTTGAAATTAAGGTGGAGCGTGTGTCCAACTTGCTTCTCCTTTTTCTTTTTCAGAAACTAAAGTACCGCGGACACACGGTGTTCTGCGCGCCGCGGGCGAACGGCGCGGTGATCTGGCACCCCCACGCCTCCCGGCGCGCCTCCCGTCAGCGCGCATGCGCGCACACTGGGTCCAGCGTTCGGACCACGGCCTCCAGGCCGAGCGCTCGGCCCGCGACTCCTTGGTCCAGTGAGCGGAGGCTGCGACGTCGCACCCGCTTCCCTGGGAGCAGCCCACAAGCCACACGCAGTCTAGGGCCCGCTCGCCGTGTCTCCGGGAAAGGGCCTGTCGATGGAGCTGGAGTCTGTGGGCCCCTCTGAGACAACCGGTGACTGCACGGTGCCGGGGCTCCCGTTGCTCCCACGCGGCGCACCTGGCGGCAGACCTCTCCCTTCATGCGAGACCCCCGTGCTCTCGCCCTGGGACGCGTCGATGTCTTCCTCGCACGAGTCCTGAACACGTTTACGCCTCTGCACGCGGTGGTTTTCAGCGCTATTTTAATTGGCATTGTTTTTTTTTTTTTAAGTTCCAGTTCCCATTATTTCATCCCAGCACGTGGGAATACCATGGATTTTTGCGTGGTGGCCCTGTCTTCCGTGATTTTGCTGAAGTTGCTCATTAGCTGCAGGAGATTTTTAGTGGGTCCTTTGGATTTTCTCCGTTCCCAAGCAGGCCTTTTGCAAACAAAACCAGTTTTGCTTCGTCCTTTGTGATACGTCCATTTCAGCCCTGTGTCCTGCGTTGTCGTGCTGGCTGGGGCTCCCAGGACAGCGCTGACCGACACTGGTGGCGGGGCGGGGGAGCCCCTGTCACCCACTCAGAGCTGGCGCGGCCCCGGGGTTTCCAGGCACACCCGTTATCGGGCTGGGGGCTGTGCTTCTGGGTCTAGCCCGTTGGAACTTTTTATCAAGAGTTGCTGTACAATTTCATCCAGTGCTCTTTCTGCATCTACGAAGGAAATCATATTTTTTCTCCTTTCTTCTTATAATGTGGTACACAAATTGATTTTCATGTGTCAACCTCTTGGTTTATGAATTTGACCTTAGATTCCTGGAATAAACCCCATCCAGTCATGGGATGTTATCCTTTTCATGCGTCGCAATTTGATTTGCTAATATTTCCGTAAAGATTAGCGCCATTATTTGGCGCGTGAACATTTAGGGTTATTGTGTTTTCCAGATAAATGTGACCCTGCATTGTTGCGATGTGCCCGCTTTTTTCCGGCAACAAACACTCGGACTTCAGTAACGTCCACGCTTCTGGTGTGGCTAGAGCCCCGCCAACTCTCTGTAGAGATCGGAAGCCCTAGGTGTTTCCATTTTTCAATGATATGTGTCTTTCTATTTATTTATTTTTAGTTTTGAAAGATTCTATTTATTGATTTTTAGAGAGGGCAAGGGAGGGAGAAAGAGAGGGAGAGAAACATCAGTGTGTGGTTGCCTCTCATGGGCCCCCTACTGGGGACCTGGCCCACAACCCGTGCTTCTGTTCTGAGTGGGAATCGAACCGGCGATCTTTTGGTTCACAGGCTGGTGCTCAGCCACTGAGCCACACCAGCCAGGGCCTGTGTCTTTCTATTTAAATGTGGTCCCTTGTAAGTAGCATACAGCCAAGTTCTCCCAAAATCCAGTCCGACAGTTTGTCCTTTAATTGTAGCGTTTCCCGCCCTCACATTTGATGTAATCACCCACGAGGTTGGACTTAAATCTGCTTATTCTGCTCCGTGTTTCGTGGGGGCGCCACCTGTTCTTTGCCCCTCCTTCCTTTCCCCGGCCTTCCTTCGCGCTGGTGTTTTTCCGATCCCGTTGTATCTCTGCCCTTGGCTTTTAGTTCTGCCTCTTCGTTTCTCTCCTGTGGTTGGGCCGGTGTCCACGACATCCGTGTTATCACACTCTACTCTGCACAACAACACACTAACTCACACATGATGTGAAAACCTCATGAATGTTATTGTCCTGTCTCGTCCTTTGAGTTGTCGCTGTCACACGCTTCACTCTTCTAGGTGGAGGGACATGTTTTATGGCCCCACATTGCACAGTGACTGCTTTCACTTTAAGTGGTGAATTCTCGTTACATTCCAGCCAGAGGCAAGGACCAGCCCCCACACCCCCGCCTCTGTGCCACTCCCCGCGCCCGCGCTCCACCCGAGGGCTTTCCTTCGTGCGGACCCGCGGGCCCTGCACCTTCTGGGAGCACCCGTGGGTCCGAGGAGGTTGGCGTGGACTCTGCCTCTGAGGGATATTTTCGCTGCACGTAGAGTTCTAGATTGGCAGGAGTTTCCCCCGACATTTGAAAGATACTATTTTGCTGTCTCGTAGCACAAACGTAGACAAGAAACTGGAGGTGTTCTTCTCTCAGCTCCTCCTCATGCTGTGTCTTTTTCTTGAGCTGATTTTTGGGTTTTCCTTTGGTCCTGTGTCTTGGCGCTGCTGGTGGGGGCAGGGTGTGTGTGTGTGTGTGTGTGTGTGTGTGCGTGCGTTTTTTCTGCTTGGGGTTTAATAAGAGTTTTGGATTTGTGAGAATTTTGTTAAACTACAATTTGAAAAAAACTGCCCTTCTGTCTTCAAATGCACTTTCTGTCTTCTCCGCCAGCGTTCTGAACCCCGTTCTGGGGCCGCCATGACCTGACCTGACCCGACGTCGGGCCCCCCGACATTGCTGCGCAGCCCCTGGGGCTCTGCGTGCTCACTCTGTCCTTTTAGCCTCCCTCCCGCTCGATGTGACGAAGCGTCCTCCCGCTCACGGGTGTGTCTCCTGTGGTGTCGGGTCTGCTGTTCGTGCTGCCTGGCGAGGCCAGTGCTCCACATCTGGGCTCTCTTGTTCATTTCTAGAGGCTCCACTCGATTTTTAAAAATATATTTTATTAATTATGCCATTACCATTGTCCCGTTTTTTTCTCCCCTTTATTCCCTTCCACCCTGCACCCCGCTCCCACCAGCATTCCCCCTTTAGTTCATGCCCACGGTTGGTGCATACAAGTTTTTCGGCTTCCCCATCTTCCACACTGTTCCTACCCTCCCCCTGTCTGTTTGGTACCCACCACCTGTGCTCCTTATTCCCCGAACCTTCCCCCCATTGTCCCCCTCCCCCTCCCCAGTGATAACCCTCCACGTGACCTCCATTTCTGTGGTTCTGTTCCTGTTCCAGTTGTCTGCTCAGTTCGTTTCTGTTTTTGTTTCTTTAGGTTCGGTTGTTGGTAGTTGTGAGTTCCATTTTCTTATATTCTCCACTTCTTCCCTCATTATCTCCGTGTTTCACTCTGTACCCTTGAGCAGGCGGGTCACGTTTCACAGCATCTGGCGTCGTCCCGCCGGCTGTCCTGGGATCGCTGCTGTTCCCACACCTATGTCACCGCGCTCTTTTCCTTCCGGTTATGGATCAGAATTTCTAATTTTTTTGAACTTTAAAAAAAATAGACCTGGCTGGCATAGCTCAGTGGATTGAGCTGGGGCTGCAAACCAAAGTGTCGCAGGTTCGATTCCCAGTCAGGGCACATGCCTGGGTTGCAGGCCATGACCCCCAGCAACCGCACATTGATGTTTCTCTCTCTCTCTCTTTCTCCCTCCCTTCCCTCTCTAAAAATACATAAATAAAATCTTTAAACAAATAGAACCACAGCAGTGTGAACTTTGTATTCTTGAGTCTGGGTCTTGCTGTCTTCCTTGACAGAGTTCGGGGCCTTCTCGGCCGCTGGTGCTGTTACCTGTCGATGACTTTGATCTTTCAGTTCTTGTTCTTGGGGCTCCTCTGGGGTTGGTGGAGAAAACTTTATTCATTTGTTTATTTATTTTTATGTTTAATTTTAAAGTATTTTTATCGATTATGCTATTACAGTTTTCCCATTTTTCCCCCTTTATTCCCCCTCCACCCTGCCCCCCACCCTCCAGCATTCCCCCCCTTAGTTCATGTCCATGGGCTGCACTTATAAGTTCTCTGAGTCCTCCGTTTCCTGTACCATTTTTATCTCTCCCCATCTATTTTATGCCACCAATTATGCTGCTTCTTCCCTGTACCTTTCCCCCATTCCTCCCTCCCCCTCCCCACTGAACACCCTCCATGTGATCTCCATTTCTCTGATTCTGTTCCTGTTCTGGTTGTTTGCTTAGTTTTTATTGTTTTTCTCTTCTTTTAGGTTCCTTTGTTGATAGTTGTGAGTTTGTTGTTATTTTACTGTTCATATTTTTATCTTCTTTTTCTTAGATAAGTCCTTTTAACATTTTATATAATGGCTTGGTAATGACAAACTCCTTTAACTTGACCTTATCTGAGAAGCACTTTATCTGCCCTTCCATTCTAAATGAAAGCTTTGCTGGATAGACTAATCTTGGATGTAGGTCCTTGTCTTTCATGACATGGAATACTTCTTTTTAACTCCTTCTTGCCTGCAAGGTCTCTTTTGAGAAATCAGCTGACAGTCTGATGGGAACTCCTTTGTAGGTAACTCTCTCCTTTTCTCTTGCTGTTTTTAAGATTCTCTCCTTCTCTTTAATCTTGGCTAATGTAATTCTGATGTGCCTTGGTGTGTTCCTTCTTGGGTCCAACTTCTTTGGGACTCTCTGAGCTTCCTGGACTTCCTGAAAGTCTATTTCCTTTGCTAGAATGGGAAAGTTCTCCTTTATTATTTGTTCAAATACATTTTCTTCTTTTTAAAGATTTTATTTATTTATTTTTAGAGAGGGAAGGGAGGGAGAAAAGAGAGAGAGAGACATCAATGTGTGGTTGCTGGGGGTCATGGCCTGCAACCCAGGCATGTGCCCTGACTGGGAATTGAACCTGCGACACTTTGGTTCCCAGCCTGAGCTCAATCCACTGAGCTACGCCAGCCAGGGCTTATTATTTGTTCAAATAAATTCTCAATTTCTCGCTTTTGTTCTTCTCCTTCTGGCACCCCTCTGATTCGGATGTTGGGACGTTTTGGATTGTCCCGGAAGTTTGTAAGACTCTCTTCACTTTTGTGAATTCTTGTTTCTTCATTTTGTTCTGGTTGGATGTTTATTTTTCCTTTTGTTCCAAATCGTTGATTTGAGTCCTGGTTTCCTTCCTGTCACTGTTGGTTCCCTGAATGTTATGCTTTATTTCACTTTGGGTATCCTTCATTTGTTTTTTTTTTTCCATCATTTGACCAAGCTCAATCAGTCCTGTGAGCATCCTGGTTGCCAGGGCTTTGAACTCTCCCTCAGATGGGTTGGCTGTCTCCTCATCACTTAACTCCCTTTCTGAGGTTTTGTTCTGTTTTTTCTTTGGGCCCTGTCTCTCTGTCTTGGCGCACCTGATAAGTTGTAAGGGGCGGGGCCTTAGGTGGTCACCAGGGGAGGGGGCAGAGAGGGAACCGTGCGACCTGGCCTGCCTGTCTCCAGCGCACTCTCCACGGGACTCTGGTGTGAGACTGGGAGTTTCTCCCCTCCCCCCACACCTTCGTTCCCGCAGCTGCCCCGTGGGGCCGCTGGGAGGTCCTCTGTCGAGAGGTCCCCATGAAATGCAGACAGGCCCGTGGCCCACCGGCCCACGGTGTTTTCGTGGCCAGTGCACAGCGGACACCCCCATCACTGCCCGCCTCCGTGGTGGCGCCCCTGGGCCGGGCCGAGGGGCGAGTGGAAGCCGGAGCCCCGAGACGGAGCGGGCAGGACGGAGTCGCTGGTCCCTGAGCTCACCTGCTCTGGCTCCAGCGGCCCTGGGGCCCTCCCCTGCGGGGATGGGGGGAGGGGGCTCCTCCTGGGAGCACAGGCCCTGGGTGATGTCTCTCTGTGCACCCGCTGGAGCGGGACAGAAAGGATGGGGGAGAGTGAGGGGGACACTCCCTCTCCCCAGCCGTCTGCCTGGGCCGTCACCGTGGGGCCCGACAATGTCCAGCGGGTGTTGGGGGGGGGACTCTGGGCCCTGTGGTGGAGGCAGGCCCCCGCCTGGCTGCTCCTGCAGGACCTCCCAGCGCGCCCAGTTCCCCAGCTCCTCGCTGCACCCCAGGGCTGGGGGTGCTCAGGGGCGCCGTGGGCTCTGGGTGGCCGTTCCCCACAGAGGGAGGGGCCGGCGTGTTGCAAAAGGCTTTAACTGTCCATCTGAGTAAGCGTCCCTGGCCGGGAAGACAGGACGCTCGGATTAGCATGGTGTCTGGGGTCGGGAAGGACACAGCGGCCAGTCCCTGGGTGCAGGCCTCTGCTGCGGGCAGGGGTCAGCGGCTGGGTGCCCCACCTCAGGAGGTTGAGGTCTGTCCCCTACCGCTGCTGGCCGAGGTCACCTTCGGACCGTGCTGACGGCTCCTTGCCCTGTGGCCTTTGCCACCTGCCACTCCTGCCACCAGGCCCGCGAGGGGCTGACAAGGCCAGGTTCTCCCGTAATGTCGCAGAGTGGACACCTGTCAGGGTGGCCATCTCACACCTGCCAGAAGCAGGTCACCTTCCCCAACCCGGGAGGACTGCCCACACAGCCCGCCGCACACGGCACGGAGATCCCAGAGACCCGGCCGGGCCCCATCTCCGTGACGGCCCGAGGGGCCTGCAGCTTGGAGGCCGCCAGGTGGTACTTGGGCCCTGCACACCTGGCGGGTCCCCCCTGAACTCCCCACCTCCAGGCATCCATCTGTGAGCCTCTTAAACGGAAATAATCGCTTTCTCCCAGGAATGGCTGTGCGGGCCGGGGGTCTGCCCTTTGACCCCCCGCATCAAGGTCGAGTCTCTCAGTCGCAGCTGTGAGCTGGGAGTGAAGCCGGACTTCCCCACTTTCCCGGGAGGGGGGGGGTGTGGAAGAGCCAGGCCCACGTTTCGGGGGGGGGGGGGGCGGGGGTCACTGGGGAGACGCATCGCTGGCCACGGCGGGGCCCTGTCTGTGTGAACCCCGGCCTCCCGGAAGGAGAGGGCTGACCACCTTGGGGGAAGCGCTTAGCCAACGGCGACCAGGGCTGCGAGCATTTGTCCAGCCGCCTTGTGCGCCGAGGACGGGAGACGTGCTTCGCATGGTAAGTGCAGTTGAATCCTCACAACAGTGACTCAGAGGTTTCCGTGAATTCCAGGAGACGGGAAGCGGAGGGGGGTGCGCGGACCTATAAAGCAGGAGGCGGCTGGAACCCGGCCGGCAGCGGGCTGCAGCCCAAACCCCACTCTTGCCGCCCCCCGCCCCCACCCCGCAGTGAGGGGGCGGCGCTTCCCAGGCGGCGTGGTCAGCGCCAGGGGCGGGGAGGAGCGGGGCTGAAACCCCAGTGGTGGGCCTGTGTCAGCACGGCAAGCCCACCCGACAGACCCCGCCCTCCCCGCCCAGGCAGAGGCGCCTCCCCTTTGACGCACCCTGAGCCGACGGGATCAGCCCCACAGGGGAAGCCGGAGCGGGGCACCCGGAGTGAAACCCATTTCATCCCGACACTGGGGGCTCCGCCCCCTCGCTCTGCAGGGAGCCTTGCAGCCCCCCCCCCCCCCCCGGGTCCTCCCCGCCCCGCCAGGAGCCCAGAGGCGGGGTGATTCCGCAGAAACGGAGCAGAGCGAGGGCCAGGCGCTGGGACAGCAGTCCCACTACCCCACTCGGGGACGTGTGAGGACCGCCGCGGGCTCTGAGAGGGCGGGGCCAGGCCGGCCACCTTCTAGAGGGTGGTTGCACCTTCCAGAAAACCAGCGGAGGGCGAGGAATGGAGTGAGCGTTGTCTCCGAGGTCACGGAGCGAAGCACAAAGACTGGGGTCGTGAGCGGGCAGTCTCAGGGCCGGGAAGACCGTCCCGGGGGAGGGGGGGCACAGCCTGTGCTGGGTGAGGACCCCCGACCTCGCCAGCAGGGGCGTCCAGGGGACAGCGGACGCCTGATGACGGGGGTGGCCTCCAGGGGGCGTTAGATGGGCCGGGACTGGCACAGGGCTCGCCCACTGAACTTGGACTTCCAGTCCCCAGGTTCTGTGAGAAACGAATTTCTGCGTGTAGCTGCCCGGTCTGTGGCGTGGACCGGGGCGGCCTGAGCAACCCGGCGAGCGCGGCTCCGCGCTGACTCGTCCCAGGAGCCCCCGCGGCGGAGGGGTTGAAGACCCGCGAGGCTGGAGCGCGCAGTGGGGCGGGAAAGTGCGTCTTCGGCCGAGCGCTCTGATCTGTGTGCAGCCGTTTGGGTTTATCTTGAAGATGGGATTGAAACACGCGTGGGAGTTTTCATGAATTGGAACATCTGCCTCTTGGTTTTTCCAAAGGGGCGGGACGGCCAAATCAAAGTTAGAAGGGCGGTGTTCACAATATTGGGGAAACATTATAGAGGTGCCTTGGCTGGGGTGGCTCAGTGGGTTGAGTGCGGGCCTGCGAACCAAAGGGTCACCGGTTCAACTCCCAGTCAGGGCACATGCCTGCGTTTCAGGCCAGGTCCCCAGTAGGGGGCGCGCGAGAGGCAATCACACACTGATGTTTCTCTCCCTCTCTTCCTCCCTCCCTTACCCTCTGTCTAGAAAATAAATAAATAAAATCTTAAAAAGAAAAAGGACGTGCAGGCGCACCTGGCCGGCTCCATCTGTTCGGCCGCCCAGCTCGGCCCGCCCGTCAGCCCAGCGCCCGCCCCCTCTCAGGCTCGTGTCCAGAGTGATGGCCGCTGAAGCCATCAGGAAAACCACAAGTTGTAGCACTAGCTGATGGGATGACATTAACATTCAAGCTTCCTCCCTGGAATGACGACTTGAACACCATTGCGCGCAAACAACGAGCCAGGGGAGCACTCCGCGCCCTGCGTCTAGACCACGGGTCACGGGGTTAACGAGCTGACGACACAGGAAGTGTCAGCACAAGCACAGACTGAACAGCAACGGGCGCAGGGCCCGGCGCGGGGCGCAACCGCAAAGCCACACACGCATCCGCGCAGACGGGCAGGGCGCGGAGGGAGACGGGAATGGCTGCCGATCACGAGTGTCCACCCGGCGGCTCCCACACCTAAAAGCACGACAGCGCCCAGTGTTCGGCGTGTGGGCCCGCCCACCTGGCCGGCCCAGGGGCAGAGACGCGCCCGTGAGCGACGTCGGCACTCGCAGGGCACACGGCACACGGGCCGTCTGAGAACACGCCTGAGAACGGGCTTGCTCTGTGGTCCCGCGCGTCCGCGGAGGAGCCTGTGCTGGAGAAACGGCCGGGGCTGTGCTCCAGACTGTGGGCTCCGAGGTGTGTGTCTCGTGATCCCACCCATTCGTTCATCCACCCGTCAGTCACTCGGAGACCGAGAGAGAGGCCCCGCCCTTCACCGTGCGGGAGGTGAGGGGCAGGGCGGAGCGCCCCCGCTCCTGCTCTGAGGCCAGAGGGCGGGCCAGACATTGGCCCAGTCCCGCCAAGGGCGTACGAGGTGCTACGCGGGAGTGTGTGTGGGGTGGGGGCGAGGTGCGGTCCCGGCGAGGCGGGCCGTCAGCAGAGTCGGGGCTGGGGAGGGGGCGCTGCTGCAGGAATGGGCCCCAGCCTGAGCGAGCCTGTGCGTGGGAGGCAGGGGCGGCAGGGGCCGGCGGAGCTCCGAGCTCAGGCGCTGGTCTCCAGGGAGGCCGTGGAAGGGCGCTGGTGATCTCATTCCTCTGGGAAGAGAATGGGCGTCAGAGAGGCCCTGTGGAGGCAGGGGCAGTGAGGAGATTTTGGGGTCCGGGCACAGGAGGTGGGGACAGCCTGGGCCCGGTGGGGGTGGAGACCGAGAGGAACGGACAGGAGGAGCAGCACGGAGACACGATGCACATGCGTCCATTGGACAGAGCACCGCGGCCATCGCCGATGGAGCCAGGAGACAGCCAGGCTCGTGTGCGCATGCCTGTGTGTGCCCATGTGCACATGTGAGCTGTGTGTGCACATGTGAGCTGTGTGTGCACATGTGTGCTGTGCGTGTGAGCCACCGCTGATGGAGCCACAAGACAACCACACGTGTGCACACACGCGCGCCTGTGTGCACATCTGCAGCATGTGTGCAGACATGCGCACACAAATGCATGTGTGCACACACGTGCATGAATGTGTATGCACACACAAGCACATCTGTGTGCATGCAGACACGTGCGTGTGTGCACACATGCATACAGTGCGAGAGTGTGTGCATATGCATGTGTATACGTCAGTGTGTATGTTCACGTGTGAGAGGTGTGTGCATGCGTGCACAGAGCGTCCTGGTGCAGGTTTGCGGGGGAGGAGGGGGGAGCGAGGGCGGAGAGGAGGGGAGAGGGGCGCACGCTCGAAGTCGTGGGTGTTCGTCTCCGCGCTGCGCAATTACGGGTAATTTTCCTGTTCCATTGTTTGTTTCCCAGTGCTCGGCATTGAACAAATATTGACTGGATGATCTTTAAAAATGTGGTATGAAAAGATAAAAACAACTCACCCAGACTTCTCATTCCCCACTTTGCCGGACCGGGAGGCCCAGCTGTCTGGGCCCCCCAGGGTGGCGAGGGGCTCCCCACCTGTCCAAGGGGGTACCCGCCCTGCAGGACAGATGTACCTGGGGAGCCGGAGGGCCTGGCCACTCCCTGCATGGCTGGGGGCTCTTCCCGCCTGCAGGAGCCCCGTGAGGAGGAGGAGGAGCAGGTCTGGAACAACCAGGAAGCTCCACCAGGGCCAGGGGGTCCACGGGGAGGGGCCGTGCCCTCCGGGTGCCCAGGCCAGGGCTGCCCTCCATGACCCCTGCACAGGGAGGTGGGGTCGTTGAGCAGACGTGAGAGGAGAAGCCCGGGGGTAGGTGGGGTGGGGAGCCAGGGTGTCCTGGCTTGGGGTGGGGGAGGGGTTGCTTGGCCGGGCTGGGCGGCCTGGGACAGGAAGTGCATTCAGGGCCCTTGAGTGGGACACTCACAGGCCAGAGATCAGATGCCTTAGGATGTCCCCCATGGGGACGGTGACTGCAGGGGGGTAGGGACCATTCCAGTTAAACACTGAAGTGGCTCTGATGATGGCAAGGGCAGGGGCGGGCTCAGGAGGGGACCGGCCTGTGTGCCTGGTGCCCGGACCTCGGCCAGTGAGACGCCGGTGACGGGGGACGAATGAGGTTGCTCAGGAGGAGGGGTGCCAGCCAGGACTGCGCCTCCTGGCCGTGCGACTGTCCAGAGTGGGGGGGTGAGCGGGGCCCACCGGGGAGGCCTGTCACCAGGGACAGGGGGCCTGGGGTTGATGACACAGGTGACTTCAGGTCCGAGCTGAGGGTTCTGGGGTACAGGTGCAGCTGGGGGCGGGGAGCGAGCGCAGGGGGAGAGGAGGGTCCTGGGGAGGAAGGGCTGACACCTCAGGGGTCGAGCACAGGGCAGTGACAGGGGCAGAGAGCCCCGGATGTGGGAGCCTCTGTCCAGGCCTGGCCCGGGGCGCAGACACACCGAGGGTGGGGTTCTGACCTGGTCTGGCCTGGGGCGCGCTGCCGGCCTCTTGGGATGGAGCCACTCAAGGGAGCTGCCGGCTGGGGCGGGTCTGTGGGAGGAGGGCCCAGACGGCCACGCCCAGGAGCTCTCCGACCTCGACCTCGACCTCGCTGCTTCACGCAGAGCGATGGGGGCGGCACCTTTGTTTAAAGATCCCTGTGGCGGTGGGTGGGGGGAGGGGCTGGCCCAGAGATGGCACGGGCCACCGAGGGCCTGGCTGGGAGGGCAGGGGGGACCATGGGTGCCCAGGCCGAGGCCCAGCTGGCCCGCCGGTGGTGAACCCAGAAGGGCCTCGTGCGAGACCTCAGGGAGGACCAGTCCACAAAGGATGTGGATTTGTTCAGCAGTCGGTGCAGACCATACTTAGTGGACAGCGAGACGGTAAGACGTGTGATTAGCCGGTGTGCAGCACTGGCTGCCAGGTGTCACGGTGAGAGACGCTGAAACCGCACTGAGATGAGCAGTCTGCTCGCGAGGGAGCCCCCGAGAGGGCGGGGCGCTCCGGGGGGGGGGGGGGGCGGCAGGGAGACCCGGGAGGAAGGCGGGGCTCTGCAGTCAGGCTGGCGGTGGGGGGCGGGGGACGGGGAGGGGTAAATCCTGGCTCAGCCTGGGACCCAGGGCCAGGTGACTCAGGGCTCCGTGTCCTTATCTCTAAGACCGGCTGTGAGTCACACACGCCTCGGGGGAGGCTGTGAGGACGAAATGAGATGGAGAGGGCTAAGCACCTGGCACACCGCCTGCAGGGAGAGCCTCGCCGATGCTGCCGTCGTTCATACAGCCATCGTGTCCTCCCCACCACCACCACCACTGTCACCATCGCCATCATCACCAGCGTCATCACCAGCAATACCATCATCACCACCGTCACCACCACCACCATCATCATCACCACCATCATCACCACTGTCACCATCGCCATCATCACCACCATCATCACCACCACCGTCACCATCACCATCATCACCACCACCGTCACCACCACCGTCACCATCACCATCATCACCAGCGTCATCACCAGCAATAGCATCATCATCACCACCACCACCACCACTGTCACCATCGCCATCATCACTAGCATCAGCACTAGCAATAGCATCAGCATCATCATCACCATCACCACTCCCATCATCATCACCACCATCACCATCGCCACCGTCACCGCCGTCACCTTCACCGCCGTCACCACAGCATCACCATGGACACCACGGGCACACTCTCAGAGCCACCACCACCATCATCTGCATCCTTACGAGTCACCAACACCACTGCCACCATCACTATCTTTGTCCTGTTAATGTCTTATTTTTCTTTGCTTTTCCTCCTTTGTCGCTGAGGTGTAATGGACCCACAGCAGTGCACTGGCTGCAGGTGTGCGACACCACGGTGGCACATTTGCACGCCCAGAGAAGTGGTGCTCACAGCAGGCCTAGGTATTGTCCACACCTCACCCCTTACACGTCTGTTCCCCGTGATGAGAACCTGCCAGCTCTGCTCTCTTGCGACTCCCCGACAAAGCACAGCATCATTGACTGCCGTCGCCAGCCTGTACGGTGACATGTCACCATCTTTGTTGCGAGGCCTAGAGACAGCTGCGCACGGGACAGCGACGGGACACACATCAGAGTGCGGTGCTCACTCACTCGGAGGCGAGGACACAGGACGAGAGGAGGCCCCCCACCGGCCCAGTGAGGGGGAGCTGGCCGGGAGTCAGCGGTGGCCCACAGCCGTGGCCCCCCGCGCGCCCACCTGTGGCGCGGCCTCCGGAAGGCCGTCCCTGCCGCTCGCTGCTCCTCCGCTGCATCCCAAGCAAACCCGGGAGACAGACGGACAAGCCCCGAACCTCCCTTCCCCGTCCAGTGCGTACGCACACTGTCCTCACTTTCGGCACAGGGACAGGATGACGGTGTCCTCCCTTGGGGGGCTCACAGTCCAAGGAGGACAACCAGTGGGCTCCAGCCTCCCCCACCGCCAGTGAGGGCGCACAGGGAGAGGCACGGGGTCGCAGGCGTGACCCTCATCCTGGGCGCAGAGGCTCATGAAAGGCTGTGCGGGAGAGAAGTTCTGAGGTTACGACACCCCAGGATTCTGGGACTCCAGACCCAGAGAAAGGGGAGCCCTCTGGAGAGCCCCTGGAGAAGGTGACCCTGAACTTGGACAGAGGGGTGTTGGAACAGCAGGGGTCCTTCTGGGGGTCCGGGCTGGATCAAGACTGGCTGGAGGTGGGAAGGAGCCCAGTTCGTGCCTCGGACCCTGGGGGGCTGGGCTCAGGGACGTGGGGAGCTGGCCTCCAGATTCTGGACACGGAGGTTGCCACAAGGGGGGCCGAAGTGGCCGTCCGTCACCTGCAGCATCTCAGGCCTGCAGAGAGGTTTACCGCCTGCCTGCCTCCTCCCCCCAGCCCGGCCGGACCCCCACCCACCCGCCCACAAGCCTGCACTGCCCGGGAGCTCAGCCACATGTGTGGGCATCAGAGACGCGCCTGGCCACCTCCTCTGGCAGCCCTGCTGTGACCTCCGCTGCCCAGGGGGAGCAGCCCAGGACCTGGCAGGGGCTGGGTGTGGGGAGAAGCCCCCCAGGGACCTCTCTGACCAGGGGGAGCAGCGTGCCCTCAGCGGGGTGGTGAGGCGGAGGGGCCACACTGCGGCTGGGTGCTGTTTGCCGCCTGCCACTGTCCCCTTTCAGGAGGCCAGCCCTGCTGGGTCCCGTGGGTTCCTGCTCCCCAGCCACATGCGCTGCCACGGAAGCCGGGGGTTGGTCAAAAGCGAGTTCGGAACCTCATGCACACGCACATACACACGCACCCACACACACACGCACACACACACGCAGACTCACGCACAGGGGGTGTCCTGCTGAGTTGTGGACGGGGTGCCTGGCCTGCCTTTGATTACATGCATTAGGGGGAGAGAGAATTTTATTTTTAACAGCAATACATGTCTATTAATAAAAATATTAGCCAGTTAAAGTGTGATTCCCGGAGGGGAAAATTTCCGTGGAGAACATTCCAGCTTACGTAACGTGCGGAATACAAATGACTGCGGTCTGATGTGCACCGAGACGCCGGCGCCCAGCCCGCCTCCGAGACCGGAGGGGCCCCGGGCCTCTGGGCCAGGGGTCGGGCGGAGTGTGGAGGACCGGGGTGCCCCCCAACCCTTTAGAGATGCATGGGGGGACAGGTGACTGGAGGGGTGTCCTTCACGCATCAGTGGGGCTCACTGCCCCCCCTCCGGAGGTGGTACTCAGCCCGGAAGGCTGGGGAGAGGGCAGGAGGG
The DNA here is from genome assembly GCF_004126475.2 of Phyllostomus discolor. Taxonomy (NCBI): domain Eukaryota; kingdom Metazoa; phylum Chordata; class Mammalia; order Chiroptera; family Phyllostomidae; genus Phyllostomus; species Phyllostomus discolor. Next base: position 137,804,835 of record NC_040909.2, read on the forward strand.
GCCTGTCTCTCAGACCCAGACGCGGGGGCCCCCCAAGGGAGGGCCCCAACCTGCGGTGAGGGACCGGACTCGCAGGGGCGGGAGCTTCCCGTGAGAACAGAGGTGGGAGGCGCATTCACGCGATGGACTGCAACGCGGGAGCTGACGGGAGAGGGACGCGCTCTCCCTGGGGGCTCCGGTGCCCCTCTGGGCGCTGGTCTGGCCCCGGGGTCAGGGGCATGTGGGCTTTGTCCAAAGGCCTCCCCAGCTCACTCGGAAACGGAGTGGGTCCTGGGGCACAGCCGGCCTGCCTCTCACATGCTGGGTTGCCGCGGCCCTTAACAGCCGACTCTGCCTCCCCAGGGACCCCGGGCGTGTCCGGAGGAGCTCCGGGCGCTCCTCAGGCCATACGGGGATGGACAGGCCCGGGACGGGGCAGGGAACGGGGCAGTGTGGGCGCAGGGCCCCTGCGAGTCCCAGGCAGCCGGCCCGGGCTCAGCTCCCTTTCCCCGGTGAAGCACGCTCCGGGGGCAGCCGGGGACGGCCCACTCCCCGTGGACGGCCGGGGTTTCCGCAGGCGGCAGGGCAGCCACCGGACAAGACAGTGATGTGTGCTCCCCGGCCTCCGATCTCTTCCCCACGTTCTGGTTCAGGCCGGTGTCAGGTGGACGGCAGTTATTAGGGAGCCCCCCCACCCTGTTAGTTAGCACGGTGCGTGTGCCCCGCTGTGGACACGTGGTGAACACGGACGTCCGCACTTGGTTTGGGTCCCCCCACCCCCCTCGGCCCTCTCCCTGCTCCCAGATGCGCACGGTGCACCCCGCGTGCACGGAGGTGGGGGCGGGGCCGCTCCCAGGACGGCGCCCTGCCAGGGAGCCGCTGCCCTAGGCTTCGTGGGGAGGGGGGCCGCACGCACCCCGACTTTTCTGTCGGCTCCTCCTTGCCCCCGAGCTGTGTCCCCGAGAGGCATCTGTGCCGCTGTGAGGTGTGAGGTTGCTTCCTTGAGAAATGGCCCCGACGCCCCGAGAAGCCCAGCGGAGGAGCCGGACACCAACACGTCTGTGTCTCTCCACAGCGCGGACCCCTGGGCTGCTCGCCGTGTCGACTCGCCGGACGCTGGCCTTTGCGTGGACATTCCCTGCGTCCCCCCCCACGCTGTCCCTTCACGTGACAATGCAGCTCTGTGTGGCTCCGGGTCCCTCCCGGGAGCTCCCGCGTAGCACACCCTCCCCCACCCCGAGCGAAGGCGCCGCAGCGGCCTGCCCGGGGTCTCACGGGCCGAGGTGAGGGCGCTTCCTTTCCCCACCACAGCCTCCGGGGCAGCGCGGGAGCCCGGCGCGGGAGCCCAGTGTGGGAGCCCAGTGCGGGAGCTCAGTGCGGCTCCCGGGTGTGTGGGGTTCTCCGGGGCTTGTCCCTACATGCCGTGGCCGGGTGTGGGGCTGTGGGGATGTCACGCCATCTCTCCTGCTGGCCTGTCCCCATCAGGGCTGTGGTTGTAACAGGGCTGCAGCGGGGTGGGGGGGGGTGGTAAATGGGGATCTGGAATGGGGTCCAGAACTTGGTGTCCAGGAAATATTAGAGAAAATATATATATAGGAAGTCCTCACCCCCACCCGTCTGAGCTGGGGGATGGGACGCATGGAGCAGGGCCACTGAGAGGTGTTTTGAACAGCAGCAGTTTTGCAGAAACCTCTGGAATGGTCATTTACCATCTATAACCTTTCACTGGCTTCATGTTAAACAGCTGTGGCCCTGCTTGGAGCCGGGGGATGGGAGTGACTTCCACCCATAATATAACTGGGAGACAACTCCCCCTGGTGACAGCGCCTGTGTAAGAGCTCAGAGATTATTGGCTCCACGCCACAGGGCCTCACCTGCCCGGACTTACCGTGGCAGCCCAGGGAAGCTGGGAGAATGCGGGAATGCTGGCAGCTGTGGCCAATTGTGGGCGGAGCCGGAAATGGTGCGGCAGAGGAAGATTGGCACGGGGATTTAAACCCAGGTGTGGGGGCCACACGGCTTTGGGGGGCCACGCAACTTGGGCAGAGAAGAACCACAGACTTCTACTTCTTTTTCTGAGACACACCCGCACTGGGCAGAGGGGGAAGGAAGGACTGTGAGTTTGTGGGTGTTCTAAGGGACTTTGGGATCTCATTGAAGACATTAAGTCATTGCACTTAAGCTTGTATAACTCTTTAAATAAATAAATTCCTTTTCACCAGTCTCTGGCATTGAGAGGCGTCTTTCCCTGGCAGTGGGCAAGGCGAACCTAGTACGGGGTGGGGGACCCCCGCAGCACAAGGGTGGGTCCATTCGGTAACAGCATATTGTCCACCCCCCGCCCTGGCCTGTTCTGTAAAACCGTGACAGATCCCCCCCCCCCCCCCCGGCCAGGCCGGAGTGGAAACACTGGCTCTGGTTCCTCCGGGCTCCAGGGTCCAAGGGGCCCGCGGTCAGCCCGTCCTGGGGCAGCCCGTCCTCTGCTGGGCGCACGCGAGGGCACTCTCCGCGGGCTGCGAACCCCAGCATCCCGGTTATCTGCGTCAGGATGCCTCCTCCCAGAAGCCGGCCGCTCGTCTCACGGCGGCGCACAGCCTGCTATTTTGTGTCTGGGAGACTGCCCTCGGGCCCTCCGAGCCTCCCGTGCGCCCATTAGCGCCAGGCCGCTCAGGCCCCGCCCACTCCCGTGCTTCCAGCGCGTTCCAGGGCATCCCCCCCCCCCCCGCCCTGTTCCCCCCCCACCATGTCCTCTTCCTCCCCGACCGGTGGGCGTGGCTCTGTCTCGCAGCCCCCCACAAAACGGCAGAACGCAGCCAAGCCGGCTTTGGCTCCGGCGCGCGGTTTCTGGTTTCAGACATCCGCGCTCACCGTCACTATCCACCCCCCCCCCCCCCCCCCCCCCCCCCCCGTTTCTCCCCGGCTCGCTGCGCCCCTGTTCTTTCTTTAGCTCCGGGGGCTGGGGATTTAACTGGCACTTGCTGTTTGCTATTGTTCAGGGCGTGTATTTATAGCTGAGACTTACCGCCACATATTAGCCTGCTTTGTTACCACCCATTTCTAAATATTTTTAAACTTTTCAATGTGAGGGTTTTTTTTTTTTTTAAACTCGTGATTGTTTCATCCAGCTTTGGAAGTTTTTGGTCACTTTTCCTTCAGAGGCTTATTTCCGGCCCTTGGTGGCCGACTGCCCGCCACTGTCCCTCGTGCGCTGAGGCTCTGACCCCCTCTCGCAGGTGCCCCTCCCCCCACTCTCGGGTCAGGCATCTCTCCCTGGGTCTGTTCTTGCGTGGCCGGGGCTCGCCACACCAAGTCCTCTGTGGACGCGGCTCAGTTCACGTGTCACTTCAGTGACGGTGACTTTCAAGGGGGTCACGCGTTCCCCTCGGTTCTTCTTCATGGTTTTCACGTCTCTGCCGAGATGACCTCTGTGCGCTTGCCAGTGAGACTGTACTGGGCTGGCCAAAAAGTTTGTATGGTTTTTTTTTTTTTGTAGAATAAAAGACCCTTTTTTCATTTTCACCAGTAACCTTATTGATTTGGGTGTTTTGAGGCTCACTCCCGTGCGGTAGGACACCAACTGTTCTCAGTTAATGCCCTGGCCGGACCGCTACCCACGTCAGCTGGTCCGCCGGACCCCAGGCGGCGTCCGGAGAGAACTCTCCGGCACGGAACTTGCAAACCACTCCCGGAACATGCGATCCATCACAGCACCTCCCCCACACACCGCACAAAACGTTTTTTGAGTTTCACATGTGTTTTTCCCTCTCGTGAAATAATAAGGCATACTATGCTGAAAATGTTGCGTCTTTTCTTCCATCTCCAACACAAAAAATCACCAACTTTGATACATTCTTTCAGTGCACACTGACACTTGCCACAGTACAATCGAACAAAACTGTTTCGAATGAAGTTCGAGACAGCTGAGCACCTCCAGAGCCGTGGTACGGACACAATGAGCGAACCTGTCGGCCAGCCCAGCACTTCCTTTAAGTCTCTGGAGACCGCTTCCTGCGTGACTGCGCAGTGACCGCTCTGGGGTTGTTGCTGCGCCCAGACCCGGGCCCTCACAGGCTCCGTTTCCACCCGCTGGTTTGCTTCCTTGGCTCCGAGCCACACCTCTCTGCCACTCCGCTCTGTCAGGGACTTCTGGTCGACCTCTGCACTCCGTGGGTGGCGTATGGTGAAGGCTGGAGATCCCGTGTTCTCCCTCGGGTGAGACTCGGCCCTCGGCTGGCAGTGGGGACCCGGCTCCGCCGGAGCCTGGCTGCGGGCATGGTTGGGGCCAGTCCGGGGAGGCACAGGGGCGGGATAAGCCCACCTACTCCGTGCGCCCTGCAGCTTGGTCGGGGGGCGTCCCGAGTCCGTCACGCCGCAGGGTTCAGTTCCTGGTCCAGGGTCTCAGCACACAGTCTGGGGCCCCCTCCTCACACACCATGACCTGTCTGTCCCCTGCCCCCTGCCCCTCCGATCCCGGGGCCCTCAGGAGCCCTGCAGACTGGTCACTGCCTCGGGGACTCGGAGGGGCAGCTGTGCCCTGGGCAGACTCCCCTTCCCAGGTGGGGCCTGGGAACTGTCCCCAGGAGAGTGCTGGGCAGCTGTGGCCTCACCTTCAGTGTCCCCCGTCTCTCGGGGACGCGCTCTGGCACTCCCTGCTGCCACTCCCGGAAGGGCCGGCTTCCTGCATTTGGACACGTGTCACGGCTGTTGGTGGCAGGGAGGGTAGCGCGGCACCACCCGCTGCGTGGGGGCAGACGAGAGGCTCCTCCCACCCGTGAGGCCTCGGGGACGGCGTCACTGGTTCTGTCATCGCTGAGGCACAGGGCAGAGCCGTTAGCACGCGGACACCTGAGGGCCCATTTGCTGAGCGTCGCTGAGTTCCGGCCCCTCCTCCCTTCCCCGCCCACCCTCCGGGGCAGCCCCCGCCTCAGCTCCGGCAGCCCGGGCTCTGAGTCTCTGGGAGCCTCAGCCGGCCGGACGCCAGCACCGGGCGCTGGTTCGAGTCTGACTTTTCCGTGACCACGTCCTGACGCGTCCCCTCTGTCCCTGCGCATTTCCGTAGCCTCTTTCTGTTCCTCGTCCCGCAGCTCCCACTGTGTGGAATACCACGGCCCTGACGGTCTGTTGTGTGGGTAACGGACGTGCGAGATAACACGTCACGGACGGGTTCCCCGAGGTCACGCGCACGTCACGGTGGGTGCCGTGGGCGGGGGTGGTCTTGGGGCGGACCGAGACGGTGGGGACGAGCCAGGCGGCCCCTGCTGTTCTGAGGCCGCCCCGTGTCACGCCGGGGCCGGGATGTCCGGTCCCTGCGGTGTCGGCTCACGCCGCTGGAAGAGGAGGGAGCAGACAGGGACGCCGTGTGGCCCCCACTCATCCAATCAACGCGGACGCTGCGCTGGAGGCAGGCGCCGCGCAGGCTCCGTCTCTCCGCGGGGGGCGCGCAGGAGCCGCGGAATTGGTTTCAGGAGCAGACGCCTCTTCCCGGGCAGACGGGGAGTAATGGGGTTTGCATCGGATTTGGCCTGGGGACAGCGCACCTGGCGGGGCGGCGGGCTCTAACAAGCCGAGGTGGGGGGCGAGGGAGGGGAGGAGGAGGAGCCTCCCTGGGCCGGCCCCGCTCCCGCCCACCCACGGATGGTGCGCGCACGCGCCACACTGCCTTGGGGGCGGGGAGGCCGCGTGCTCTCTGTCGGCCCAGACAGTGCTGAGCTGCCGTGGACGGCAGTGCTGTGCGCCTGAACACGCGCTCAGACCGGCCAGGACGGCCCTCCACGTTCAGAGACAGGGCTGCAGACCTCCGGGCCCAAGGCTGGGCGGGTTCTGGGGGCAGCCGAGTCGGCTCCCAGCCGGGGGCGTGATTCTGCCCCTTTGCAGGAGCGCCTGATGACAGCCCCCGCACGGGGCCTTATTTCCCCCAAAGTGGGCGGCTGGACGGGGAGATTCTGGGCCCCCCCAGTCCCCACCATCATCTCTGTAAACAGCACTGCACTCGGCTCTGCTCACAGAGCCAGGTCGGGGTGAGGGGCGCCCGGCCTCCCCGGGCTGTGGCCTGCTGCTGGGAGGCGGCGCTGGTTCGTGGTTAAGAGCCACATCCCGCAGAGACAGGTGTGAATCGGGACCCTCCACAAGCCGCCTCACAGCTCGGAGACTCAGTTTCCTCATCTGGAGAATGGGGTTATCAAATGGAACCGACCTAGAAACCCCCCTCGGGCCGCAGTGGCTGGAGTAGTCCTGCAGGGGGGTGGGGCCTGGGCTGTGGACTCAGCTAGGTTGCTGCTGTGGGGACGTCAGCATCCTGGCGCTGTTTGGCACCGTGACCCGAGCTGTGTGACCCAGGATAAGCCGTCTGCACTCTCTGACCCGAGTTATGAGAGCAGAGGTGAAATCGAACCGCACAGCCACGCTCCCTGCACGATCCAGCCCAGGGCAGCGGTGCCCACAGATACCAGGGCCTCTCCAGGCTCGGCCAGTGGGGCGGAGGCGGACAGGGGCTGGCCCTCCAGGGGGACTCACGCAGAGGTGGCACCGACACGGGGCCGAGCTGGGGGCTGAGAGGCAAGGAGGTGGCTCGCGCTGACCAGAGACACAGATCGGCACGGCCCCCCCCCACTCTCTCCTCGGACAGCAAAGCTCTGCGTCAAAACGGCAAAGTCGACCTCGCAGACATGGGCGACCCGCCCGGGAGGCGCGACACTGAAGAAGGAAGCAGCACGGGCCTTGGCCGGCGTCTTCCCCCGCGCCCTGGAGGCCCGACTGGCTGGAGCGAGTGTCAGGCGGCCGTCACCGCTGCTGAGCGGCAGGGCGGGAGGTGCCTCGCCACCTCGTCAGCCTCGGCTGTGCCGTGACTGTGACGGCTGCCGCCTTAATAGGCAGCAGGGGGCTGAGCGGGGGACGTCAGATCTGATGGGGCCCTGTCTCGTCCCCATGTCTGTGACAACAGGGATGTTGTGGCGCTGTCTCAGGGAGAGACCCCTGCAGCCCCGGGTGGCGGTTCCCCCTGAGGTCACTGGACCTGGGGCCCGCCCAGGGCGGGGGCCGCAGGCTCCGGTCGCCCTGCCCCTCCCACAGCTGGGAACAGCAGGTGCTGGCGGGTGACGTGTCAGGGCAGGAGAGGCACCCAGTCCGTGCACACAGGGCTCTGCCCACCCTCGGGCTGGGCCGTGGCTCGCAAGGCTGCGTGTGGTTCCGTGTACGTGACACGTTTGCAGGACGGCCACCCTGTACAGCCAGGGGACACAGCCCTGAGGCTCACAGCCCTCTGGGGCGTGGTGGCTGTCACGCATCTGTTTGCAGATGAGGACGATGACCCTGGACAGGCTACATGACGCCCAGGGCCGGCCCGCTGGGGAGGAGCAGGGCGGGGAGTGGGGCCCAGGCCCGGGGACAGCTCCTTGCAGTGCCAGCCCCCAGGGCACCCCCAGGTCGGGCAGAACAAGTGGGGTCCAGGCTGTGAGGCCGGCCCCTTCCATTAGCACTGTGGTGTTTTGTTTTGTTTTTTAAAGATTTTATGTATTTATTTTCAGAGAGGGAAGGGAAGGAGAAAGAGAGAGGGAGAGAAACATCAATGTGCGGTTGCTGGGGGCCGTGGCCTGCAACCCAGGCATGTGCCCTGACTGGGAATCGAACCTGCGACCCTTTGGTTCACAGCCCGCTGCGGTGTGTTTTTAATGCATCCCACTCTTCGGTAACTTCAGACTGCGCTGGTCGGTCAGACCCCGCCTTCGTCACTGAGCTGTCAGTGTCAGGCCGTGCAAATGGCTCTGCACAGCGTGGGGGCCTGTGTAGCTCCTCCAGGGGCACCCCCAGAGGCCCAGGCCGCGTGCTCCGGACCCCACAGCGGCCCTGGTCAGCCTCCTCTGATGCTCCATCCTCAGCCTCACTCTGTGACCCGCACTCCCTCAGCCTCTGGGAGGCCCGGCCCGGCACGCAGGGGCCCTTGTCCCATGTCACACCACTCACGTGCTCTGGTCTAGGCACTCCCGCTCGTCGGACGCGGCCCCAGGATCCTGGACAGGCGCCCACCTCCCACGTCTGAAGGTCATCATCGGTCTCCCCTGGGACCAGACACTGCGTTGAGCCCTGTGGGGGGAAGGGAAGAGAGGGGGTGTCTGTTGGGGTCTTGGTAGAAACACGTGTGCCCATGCACACCAGGTGTAGTCACACTGAAGGAAGGGTGTGTGCTGTGGGCTGGGCAGCCAGGGAAGGCTGCCTGGAGGAGGAGGACCTGTGCCCTCACTCCGCCCCGCCCTAGCCACCTGTTCTCCGCGCTGGACACGGCACTCCTGACCACGCGTGTCCTTCCCAGCGCGCCCTCGAACAAAGGGAGGAGTGGGTGAATGAGCACAGGAAGCCGCAGGAGCACGGAGGTGACAGCCCCCGCTGCACCACCCCCCCTCTGGAGGCGTCGGGCCCTCAGGCAACCCCCCTGCTGTCTTCGCTCCCCAGGGGGCTGCAGGACAGTTCTTTCCCCGGCCCCTCCCCGCCCCGCCCCGCCTCTCCGGAGTGGTCCGCCAGCATCGCTCGGGGGCCACGCAGAAATGCAGAGTCCCCGGCCCCACCCGGGCCCACAGAACAGGAGCCCGCCACGCACCGGTGTGCAGGCTGCATCGGAGAGGCTCTGCTCACAGACACCAGTGTCCCTGGGTCTCGTGGTCACCTGCAGAAGGACAGCTGCAGGCCACCCTCTGACTCAGCTCTGTGGGCGCCTGTGGGTGTGAGCCCTGGAGTCACGCCTTGCAGAAGTCACTGCCTCTGCCCCGAACCCCCCTAGTGCCCCAGCCTTACCAACGCCCAAGACCCTCCCCAAGCGTCCCACTGTGATTGGCCCCCCCCACCTGTGTGCCCGCCTCCCACAGGCCCCTCCTCCCGAAGGCAGAGCCACGTGGGACTCAGCTCAGTCCCAGCCCCGTGCATGCTCGGCGCCCAGCAGGGGCCCCACAGGGGAGCCACGGCAGGAAGGGGCAGACACGCCCCAACTCGAGGAGCCCCTGCTCAGGGGAGAGACGCGGCTTCACCCCGAAACTCTGGTCTTGGAGAAAGGACACAGCTCCAGCCTCCGGCGGCTGTAATCTAGTTAAGGATAAAAAACGTTCTGCATGAAGGTGACTTCCGGACGCTCGCGGAGACCCACGGGGGCCCAGGCAGTGAATGCGGTGCACCCAAGGTTGAAATTAGAAAAAAAACGCATTAACCCGGTGGCTTAAATGAAATCACAGCCACATCTCTTTGCAAATTATGTCCCTGGTTCACATTGTTCCTCGTCACACTGGTGGTCCTTGTCTCCTCTCCCCACGAACCGGGAGGGGGCTGAACAATGGCAAGGCACCTGCCTGCATCCTCGGGAGGCTCTGTGGGCACGGCAGATCCGGGTGCCTCACGGGTGGTGCCTTTTCTGCCCACCCAGGGGTCCCTGCGCACCAGGAACTGGAATCAGAAACTCCCAACACGCAGGATCTTTGGGCGGGAGGTTGAGCGGTCCTTTCTGACGCGAAACCCTGTTTCAGGGCGTTCCGTGACCCAGACACCTGCGAATGTGGCTGTCTGGTTGTCAGCCAGATGTGCAGGTCTCCGCATCCTGGTCAACCCCCACCCCGTTTCCCCTACTTTCCTGCAGGTCCTGGGGGTGGCAAGGAAGGCCCCTCCTGCCCACTTGCCCCCCAGACTGCCCCCTCACTTTTCATCCTCCTGTAGCCTCTGGCTCTGCGCCATGACTCCTGCCCATGCACTCGGCTCCCCCGCCGACCACCACGGTGCCCGCCTTCTGCCCGGGGCCCACGCCTCGCTCCCTCCGCCTGGTAGTGACCTTCATCTCCATGACGCGGCTCACGGGCCACAGGCTCCGGGACGTGCTCGCCGTCAGCTCTGAGGCGCTGTGCCTCCGTGTCCATACCGTTCCCTCCCTGCCCGTGAGCCTCCCCACGGCGGCTTCCGGGCCACCCTGCTGCCCTGTCGGCACGTGCGAAGGAGACAGCCCGTTGACACAGGCCTAAGTCCGAAACCACGGCAATTTGCGAGTGACGCGACTGTGCAGGAAAACCCGGACGAACCGTTAGTGCTCGGAAGAGGAATCGGCCGAGTTCCTGGACTCGGGGATCGATATGTAAAAACGGACGAGCGTGATATAAAACCAACATAAAGAAATCAATGGCTTTCCCGTGTAGCATGAAACAGCATAAGAAAAGGAACAGAAAAAACCCCACTCACAATAGCAGTAAGGTCCGTGTTACCTAGGAACAGATGTAAGAAGAGATGTGCGAGAATTTCGTGGAAAAAAAACTTACAGAACACACCGAAGGGCATCGTAAAAGATCTGAAGACACGAGGAAGCTTTCACAGATGGGCAGGCGTGATGTTGTAAGAACCACCCATCTCTCCAAATTAGCTACCAGACGCGACGGTGGTCCGCCCAGGACCCAGCAGCGCTGTCTGTGAGAGTGGACCCCTCGGTCCCAACACGCACACGGGGCACGGACACACCAGAGCAGGTTTGAAGGAGATACGTTTAAAGAGGGGAGAGGTGGGTCCTGGAAGTCAGGAATTATTATGAAAACATTGTGAAAAATCCGAGGCTGCATTGATGCAAGGAGTGACAAATTCAATGAGACGGAAGCCGAACGCAGCAGCCCCGAGACAGAGCGAGGCACACACGGGGCCGGGAAGGGTTCCGGAGGTCGTGTCACAGGTCACGGCAGAGGGAATGCAGGACGTGCAGGGGGCTTTGCATCAGAAAAGAAATTAATGAGGTTTCCTCCCTCCTCCTGCTCAGTGTAACGAACTCCACGGGACTGAAGACATCCGTGAGAGTTTTAGAGAGTCTTTGAAACTTCTTGAAAGAATTGCAGGGCATAACCGTTATACCCTCAGAACGAGAAATAGTCTCTTAGACCAGACTCAAGGAGGACAGGCCTGCAGCAGGGACGGACGGGCGTCATCACGGCACACGGGACATTCCCGCACAGACAGACAGAGCAAATGCTAGCGTGCAGAGCCTGTGATGGCCCGTGCTGATGGATGGGAAGAAGGGAGGGAAGGGAAGATGGGAAGATGGATGGGAGGACAATGTGCCCTCTCATGCGTCACGTCTCAGAGCAAGGGTCAAGGACAAGGGACGTGAGGCTGTCTCCTTGCTTTCCACTCGCTGGAGGGGTCCCCGAAGTATGCCAGAAGGTGGCCTTGGCCCTGTTCCCGGGGCTCGTGGGAGAGGCAGCCGAGGGTGGGGGAGTGTGGCGACGGCCACAGCCCAGAGCCGCCGGGAAGGGCAGGCAGGGCGGCTGGGGGCCCCGCCGACAGGCTCCACAGTTAGGAGCGGAGTCAAAGGAACCCCGCCCAGCGACGGCCTCGGAGGGGCTGCTGCCACCTCCGCCAGCATCTGGGCTCGTCAGCCTGGGGGCGCTGGTCAGAGAGAAAGGGTGGGGTCTGCGGTGGGTGGGTGCTCCCTGTGTGCGTGCATGGGGTGTCCTGGGAGGGACCACGGCAGCAAGGGGCTCACCCCGCACACCTGACCCGAGGGGAACCCCTTGTTCAAAGGCTGAGGAGCTGGGTGGGGGCAGAGACTCGGTCCAGTGAAGCCCACCCAAGCTCCAAGGCCACGCAGGGGAAGGGGGGCTCCTTGTGGGAGGCCAGGGCGGGTCCGGGGGCTCAGCCTCAGGAGACCGTGTGACCGTGCAGGGAGGGACAAGGCCGGTGCACAGGGCGGGAAGCAGAGGGACCCCAGTGTCCCCGTCTGTGCAGGGACGAACCAGAGCATGCGCTGCGGGGTGGTGAGGACTCTCTCCCCCACACGCCCGCAGCTGGGTGGGGGCAGAGGGGTCTTCCTGGGCCGGGTGGGCACTGCCCTCTGCAGAGCTGTGCCTGCAGCCCCGGGACTTGAACCCGGTCCCCGCCGGCCCTCACCTGACGGCCCTGCAGCAAGGACACCTGTGACAGCCAGCCCCCGCCCTTCCAGGCAGCAAACCGCCAGGCGCTGCCACAGCTGGGGACTCGTCGAGAGTGAGGGGAGCCCAGGCGGTCTCGCCAGGCCCAGGGACCGGCACCCACGGGTCTCTGCAGGGTGTGGGGGGGTGGTGAGCTGGACCCAGCAGAGGCCTCGGCGCCCGGGCTGCCAGCCATGTCACCGTCCACGGAAGGGACAGTGAGTGGGACGGGCCCCTGCCGAGACCCGTCACTCGTCCAGTCTGACTTCACCGCCGAGCAAGGGACCAGCGGGCGTCCTCGTTGGCAGGCGGGCGCCCCCCGAAGTTCCCGGGAGCGGGCGGCGGCGTGGAGCCAGCCTCACGCCGGGCGACTTTTAATCACAGACGAGCCACCAGGGACAGGTGCCTCGTCAGTCCTGCCGCCTGTCTGCGCGTTTCCACCACTTCCTGGAGACGAGGAGCGAAGCTGCTTGTCACTCACCGTCGTGTTCGCCCCGACACGGGGGGCGGAATGGGGAGGAGAGAGGAAACGGGCTCGGTGGGAGGGGCTCGCCGAGTGGCCAGCCACACGGCCGTGAGGAGCCAGGGGTGCGGCCGTGGGGAGGGAGGGCGGCGTGTCACCCGGCCGCACGTGTCCGCGTGTGAGCCGGGCGTGGACGTGACGCCTTCCCTGACACCGGGCCCCCGGCGGCCAGTGCGGGTGTGCCCCGGAGCCGCATGAAGACACAGCGCCGTCCGGCCGCGGTCCTCCACCTGGACGCCCCCCCCCCCCCGTTTCCCCCGCATTATCCCAACTTCCCCCGCATTATCCCAACTTCGCTTTTACGGGAACGTGAGCAGGTGCCTCGCCAGGGACCCCCGGAGCCCCGCCTGCGTCCAGCTGAGGCCGACCTGGGCGGTCCAGGTGGTGGGCAGAACGCCTCCCCCGAATTTCAGGAGACCAGCTCTGCACCTCACCGCCCCACCCCCGCCATCTACACCAGGCGTGGGCGTAGGAGGGGCTGCTTTGCCGTCCTGCCTGTCATCTCTCTACTGTTGGGGGGGGGCGGAGCTGTCCCACCCCCGCAGAGGGATCTAAGTCTCGGCGGGGCTGGAGGGGGCCGCCGACTGTCCTTCCCAGGCTCCGGCGTCCGTGCTGGCCGCTCCAGGACCCGACGTCCCCAGATGTGAGTGACCGCCCTGCACCGCTCTCCAGATGTGGGGCTGAAGCGAAGAGTCATCACAATGAGACTCGGTGTAGGGCTCCGCTCCTCGGTGGCCGGAGACGCCCTCTGTGCGCGCCCGCAGCCCCTGGCTCCCGAGCTGGACGGTGCAAACGCAGCCCGGCACCGTCACCCAGCAGGTGCTGTGCTCGGACTGTCGCCGCCACCCAGCTCCACCGTGCAGAGGACAGCAGGCACAGACGGGAGGGACACATGGACACAGCCGTCCGGGGAAGCTCTGTCACCACAGAGGCCACAGGCGGGACTCGGTCCCCGGCTGCCAGCGGGTCCTGCTCGGGACTGAAGCCACTCACACGTGCGGGAGGGCGGAGAGCAGACACGGCCGGGGGTGGGGGGGGGGAAGTGTCTCATCGACGAACATGAATACAGGACCCACGGACGTGGGCGACAGGGTGGGGGTCCCTGTGGGGGGGGCAGGGGCACAGTGCGGGGGACCTGGGACGGCTGTGACGGAACAACAGTGAGAAAACGCAAAGGGGTGGCTGGCGGCTGTCAGTCTGCTCCCTGTTTCCGAGTTTCCGGTTCCGTCTCGCTGGTTAGTTTATTTTCTTCATTGGATCCCTCTTCTGGGAGGGGCGCGGGTGGAGGGAAGGGAAGGGAAGGGAAGGGACGGGCCAGAAGGCGTGTGTGAAGGACCCTCGGACACGGGCAGTGGCGCGGGGACTGGCTCTGGGAGCGGGGGCGGGCTTGCTTGGAGGGGAGGGAAGAAGTGGTAGGACGTGATGGAATAACGATTTATAAGAATTTAATCAAAGAAATGGCTGGGGCACACGGGTTGCCGGCTGTCCTTCGCCTTCGTCCTGGAACACTCAAACGACTGGGCCCTCTGGCAGCGCACCTGCCCGGCGCGCCTGCGGGGCCTTCTGGGGACGTTCTCCAGAAAGGCAGAGGCGTCCGCGGGGACAGAGAGGGTCACGGGGCACCGGGAGAGGGGTCCCTCCAGGGGGGCAGGCCCAGGACAGACAGGACGCCGGGCAGGACACCGGGCAGGACGCCGGAGACCCCGGCAGGCAGGTCCCGGGAGGCGCTGGGTGGGGGCGCTCGCTGGAATCCTTCCGCCGATGAAGGCTGCGAGGTCAGTCCCGCGTGTTAAAGGCGCAGCGAGGAAAAGGGCAAACAGAGGTCCCGAGCGTCGGGAAGATCGCTCTCCCGACCGGAAGTGCAGTCCCACGGCCACGCTCCTCTGTGGGTGGCGCCATCGTCGTCCCAGCGGCGGGGGCACCGGTTACTGAGCTCCAGATTTGGGCGTCACCCTGCGCACCGAGCGAGGTGGGGGCAGAATCCCGGTTCCACAGCCCCGTGCAAACAGAACCTCCCTGGACCCTCGGCGGCGGCGGCGGCGGGAGAAGGGGAGGGGCCTCGGGAAGGGGGCGGGGTCAGCTGAGGTCAGTAGGGGTCAGCCTCCCCCTTTCTAAAGCGAGGGGTCAGCCGACGTGTGCATTGCGTGGGACAAGACCAAGTCTGGGCGGGTCGCACAGGTCACGGGGACTGAGGCGGCAGAGTGCGGGTGGGGCCGGCTGCGGCCCCGCCTGGTGCTGCAGGGCCCGCGGCGGATGCGCAGACCGGAACGCAGGCCTGACAAGTACTGGAGGAAGGGCTGCAGCTGAAATATCAGCGCAATTACCGTGAGACGCAGCTAGGGGGGCTCGGAGGCGTCGGTGGACCCGGTGGGGAGGGGCGGGCGGTAGAGGGCAGCTTTTTTTATTGGAAACTAAGCTCTCCCATTATCTATTTTACAAATGAATGTGTGGCCTTGATTAAATTCCAGCTACGTAATAAGATGGAATGAGATTTCTCCGGCTGGCAGGAGGCGGTGGGGACCGCGGCGCCGGCCCGCGCGGGCCCTGGCTGCTGCGAGCTGGGGTGGGGGCAGGAGCGCCGGCGGCTGCGTCCATCTGGGAGTCCCCGCTCCGGCCTGTCCTCCCGGGGAATCCGCCCGCCGTGTCCTGGTTTCTCTCGGGATGTCCTGGTTTGGACGATAAAATGCTCAGCCGTCTTACAAGGGGAGGGCGGCCCGGGAAGGGGAGGAATCAGCCCACTCGGTGCCCGACAGGCTGAGCGTGAGACGCCCCCGCGTCAACACTCGGAGGAGAGAAGTCGTTACAGTCACTGCTCATTAACGCTGACGGCGCCCGGGGCCCCTTTCCAAGCAGTTTACACGCAGCCTCTCCCCTCGGGCTCCCGCCGCGCTCGAAGGAGTACTCGTACTGTACAGACGGGTCCACTGAGGCCCAGAGAGGTTCGGTAACTGAACCCAAGGTCACACAGCTAACCAGAGGGGACATTCGAAGTTGAGTCAGGCAGAGTCCGTGGTCCATCCTGGGGGTCCTTGTGCCGTGCATTCCCTGCCCCACGCTCTCCCCGATCTACCTCATCGCCCTGCACCCACTGTGGGACCCAGGGGGGCTGGGTCTGGACGAGCCTCAGCCAGACAGCCTGCTCCCCTGCTCCGGGGTGTGCTGGGCCAATGGGACCGCAGGGAGGGGCGGGGCCGGGGTGGGGGCATGTGCTCTCCTCCCTCCCCGCCTGCTGTGGCCCCAGTCCCAGGGGCTGGTCCTGCTGCTCCCCATGTGAGCCCCACGTGCTTATAAACAGGGTCACAGTGGACCCCATGTGACAGGCCTCCTGCCCCCTGCCCCCCCCGGGGCCCGGTCTGCAGCGACCGGCCACAGAAGGTGGAGATTTGAGCGTCACTGCACAGGTGTGACCGTCAGGGGCCTTGCCAGGAGGGCCGTGGGGCGGACGGGCGGCTCCCCGTCGGGGCTTCGGGAAAGGAGGCCGAGAGGGAGCTGGCGGGTCCCCGGAGACCCGGGGGCGGGGTGCTCTAGGGAGGGGGCTACGCCCAGCAGGGCCCCAGACACCCCGAGCTAGAGGCTGAGTCCCGCAAGAAACCCAGAAGTAGGGAAAAGTAAACCCCAGCATGGGAAGTCGTGCTGAGAGCGGGTTCTCGGGGTGCAGACCAGGTTACGGGGGGTGTCTGCAAGTCCAAAAGTAAGCCGGGGCTCAGGGGTGGGCGGGGCACCGTGCAGCGGGAGGAGGGAGCTGCCAACCGTGGGGTGCCACCAGGGTGCGGGCTTCCAGAAGGCGGGGGGGGGGGGGGGGGGGGCGCGGGGGGGCGGGACTGGTTCAATGTCGGCGCCCTCCCATGTCAGGACGGTGAGTTTCTTCGATGGTGACCACAAAGCAACAGCGGTGACGGGGGGTGGGGGCAGGTCCCAGGATTCAGACGTGCCCGCCACCTCGGCAAAGCCGGGGTCCGGAGACACCCAGCGATGGGCAGGCGAGGAGTGGAGACGACGTCCCTCCGCCGTGAGAAGTCCCCGTGTGGACGCATTTTCTCTTGTTTGTTCCATCCCCGTAGTCCCGATCCCCCCCTTTGCCCTCCTGCCCCAGCCCCCCCCCCAGTCCCCCCCACTGCCTGTGGTCCCGGTCCATGAGCAGCAACCACTCTGAAATGACCTGCTGTCCCCCGAGAAACCTGGACCAGCCTGCCCCTCGCGCTCTGACAACGAACCCCGCTCGCGGGTCTGTAAGAGCAGAGCACGGGGCTCGCGTGCCCAGTGCCCCGGGCACCCTGCTTGTAGCCGCCCCAGACCTGAGAACCCAACCCCCACCGAGATCCAGGGGGTGAACACCGCGCGGTTTAAGTCCCAGTGTGGCCGCCCTGAGAGTGCGCCGCGGCCGCACACGCCCCATTCCTTCATCTCACATGGTCAGCATCAGGTGCAAGAAACGGTCACCCGAAAACCACGGGTCGCAGGCGCCCGTCGGTGGGAACTTCCCAGCAGAAGGACAGAGCCCCGACTCTTTAGGGAGCTACGTCGTGGTGGCACTGAAGACAGAGCGAAGGGAAGTGACCACGAGAACCGGGGCAGGGGTGGCCGCGGGGACCAGGGGAGGACAGGTGGAGGAGGGACAGAGGGCGCTCCCTGTCGGGTCCGGGTAAGTTGGCGGACAGATGGACTGACACCCGGCGGATCGAGACCATTCGATGCACCGATGCACCGCAGACGCCTGCGCACGGGACACATTCGGTGATCGCTGCCGTAGCTGACGGGGAGCGTCTTCTCGACAGTCCCCGGAGGGAAACGTCCGTGAACCCGTGCGGACGAGAAGAGTGGCGTCCTCCGTGGGGCGCAGCGCGCACCAGCGTTCTCAGAGCTGGAGCCGGAGCCGGGGGCAGGGCCGCCCCGCCCCCCACAGTGGAAACTGGGCGGAGACGTAAACATTCACACAAACGCGCGGAGAGGAGCGAAGGTCGCAGAAAACCCAAAACCCGAGACCACGGCTTCCAAGCCCCCACGGGGACAAGACGCGCAGACGGGGCGCGGCAGAAATTCATGGCGGGGGCGGGGGCGGGCGTGAGCCGCTGTCCCCCCCCCACTCAGAGCACAACCCCCCACGGTCGGGTCTTCCGGGAGGAGCAGCGCCGCCGCCCGGGAGGAGGACGCGGAGCAGCGGCCTGAGCTCGCGGAGCGGAGGAGCGGCTCCGAGCCAGACGCCGGGTGACGGACGGGGAACAGAACCAGCGATCAAGGCGGAGCTGCGCTGGCGAGGGAGAGAAGAAAAAGACAGATGAGAAAGATCAAAAGAAAGCATTTCCCCCCACAAACAAAATCAAAGAAACTGCCTCAGGCCTGACAGTTGCTTTTTAAATTTATTTTATTTCAGAAATGAATGTGTCGTGGTACAGCAGCATTCTGACAGAAAAACAATTTACTACGAGGGAGCGCAATCAGCGCGGCCGCCAGCCCCTCCCCCGCAGGAGGGCGCGGAGCCGGGCGTGCGGAGGCGCGCAGGGACCCGAGTTCCTGGTCTGTGAGTGGTTTCCGGGCAGACGAGTGAAGGGAGACGACCCACAGTGGGGGAGGGCGGCCGCCCCCAGGGGAGACCCCACGGCGGCCCCACGCCGGGCCCAGCGGCCGCCTGGAGGGCCAGGGAGCACCCAGGGTCGGAGGAGCGGGGTCAGAGCGACAGGGTGCGCTCGCCCTGCGCCCCAGACCCGGTGTCACCCGAGAGCTGTCCAAATACAGGATTGGCACCCAGATGTGACGGAGATGTTTCATCCAATCTACACAGGCGCCGGGGCTTGTGTGGGACCCCCCGAGTGACGGGGTGTCCTTCAGCAGCCCAGGTGCAAAGCCCAGGTGCACTCTTTGCCCCCCAGCCCCATGGTTCCCCAGCCCCATGGCTCCTGCATCCCTGCCAGGGTTCTCTGCCCCCCCAGGCTTCCACTCCCCCCCCCAGGATTCCCCTCCCCCCCCCAGGGTTCCACTCCCCCCGCAGGTTCCCACTCCCCCCCAAGATTCCACTCCCCCTCATGGCTCCCACATCCTCCCCGCATTCCCACGCCCTCTCCGTGTTTCCTGGATTCCCACGGTTCCCCCACCCCCGTGGCTCACGCCCCTGTGTCCGGCCCCTGCTCGGACTGGCAGCAGCAGACCCCCCGGCAGGCCCAGGGCAGCGGGTACTGGCTCTGCTGCCGGGCCCCGCGGCTGGCGCCCAGCTCAGCACCAATTACTGTGTCCGCTCGGCCGGACTCTCCGCCCCCAGGAGCCCGCACTCCCTGCCTCTCCCGGGGACCAGAGGTCACAGCTGAGCCAATTAATCTGAGCCCGTCCGCTCCCCACTTAATAGCTCCCTGTCCTGGGCCGCTGTGCGTGTCAGCACCCGTCTTCATCGGGGGGCTGATGGATGGCCGCCGAGTGACTGGATTTCGTACCCTGCCGGCCCTCCGCAGGGGTGGAGCTGGGGGAGCAAGCACCGCTTCCCCCGGGGGGGTAATTAAAACCCCTTGGTTCTGAGCCACGCTTGACGAGTCTATGAGCCAAGTCCCTGCGGCAGAATCCGCGGAGGGCGGAGAGCCCGCCGTGCCGCCCACCCGGGAGGGGTCCAGGCTTGGCGCCACCTCAGCCACCACGGCCGAGTGGAGGGGTGGGCACTTGTCCTTGCCCTCTGGCAGCCAGTGCCTGTGCCTGCAAATGCAGGGGGCGGTCACATCTGTCTGAGGCCAGAACACTGAGTGTCCAACACCAGGCTCTCCGTGGCCCTCCCTCCCAGGAGCCCCGTGGGTGGCGGGGCTCATGCACCACCCGAGGCCACCCGGAGAGTCCAGCCAAGAATTATATTTTAAGAATTATCGTAAGGTTTTACTACTAAATCATATTCATTAAAACATTTTAATTTTTAAAGAACTGTTATTTCTTTCATCGTTAACCGAGAGCCAGGCCCCTGCCCTCGGGGCTCCTTCTCTGTCTGGCCCATGACAAGGACCCCAGGGATGTGTCCCCACCTTGCCTGGTGACGCCCAGGTGCCCCCTGGGGAACGGCGCGCCTCAAAGGGCAGCTCAGAAGCCTGGACACCCAGAGATGTCAATTCCACGCTTGATGTAAAATGTGCAGCGAGGGAAATAACACGCAGGGTTGCACCGTCCCTGCTCATGAAAACGGCTACATTTCTGTCCCGTTTCATTTATAAGGGGGGCCTGCTGCCGTTTGCTGCTGACTGGGGTGATGCGCAAACATTGTGAGCCATAAAACTCTATTTATTTATTTTTTGCTTACTTCAGCAAACAGCCCAGGGCTGGGGATTTGCCCTAGTTTCCGCCTTCCGTAAAACCTTTCAGGTGATGAATTTATTTATTTAAAAACCTTATTTAATTTCTTTATACCAATACAGGCATCTGCGTGTTTTGTGCATGAATGTGCGTCGTGGGCCTTCTCTTCTCTTCCCCCCCGGGGCCGTGCTCCCAGACGCTGCCCTCCCCCCTCAGCCCGGAGGCCGTGCGTCCCCCCCTCCCCCCGAGACTGACTAGACGCCCCGGCCGTGCCCACGTGGCAGGGCCCGAGGCCCGGTCTGCCGTCGGTGGGCTCCAGAGCACCACGCTGCTGCCAGCTGTCAGGTAACACAGAGTGGCACCTGAGGATGTCACTGACCCACCAGGGGCCTCTGACCAGCCTCCGAGTGCCCTCCGGGCCCCCGCTCGCAAACGGGGCGTCCGTGGAACCGAGCCCTGGCGAGGCTGTGTGGGCAGGAGGACCGGGCCTAGGTGGTGCTCAGCCGGAGCCCGAGGTGGGGACCCGCCACGCCTGTACAGGGGGAGGACGGCCGGTCTGGGCTGCCGCCCGTCTCGGTGCGCCCGAGAGCCTGCGACCGCATGCCCACTACTTCAAAGCACTCAGAGCTGCTCAGTTAGACACTCAGGTGAGCAGGAAGGACTTGACGGCCAGCTGACTAGGTTTCTGCGCCCGCGACAGCCTCTTTTTCCGCCTGCTGTCCTGTCTGTCTGTCGGCTGCCTGTGCATTTGCTCCCCTGCACATTGCGCCCTCCTCAGGCCGCCGTGTCCGCCCCCAGCAGGAAGGGGGGTGTGTGGGGTTGGTAGCAGCTGCATCCCCACCCGCTGCGTGGCTCCAGAGCGCAGGCAGGGCAGGGGCTGCCAAGAGTGTGCGTGTAGCCGGGATCTGACTCAAGGAGACGAGTGAGGTCTCGTCTCCTGGGCGCTGGGTGCTGGGCTCTGGACCTGGGGGTCTCGTGCACCCCGCCTCCATCTGATGGGTGGGCTGCGGGAAAATCAGCTCTGTGTCTCCCCACCACCCTCCCCAGGTACCTTCCCCAGCCCCCAGCCCTGGTGCTCAGATGGCGACCGGGACACAGGACTAGACGCCAAGGTAGACGTGACCTTTGGGACAGGTGAACTGCCATAAAGCCAGGACGGAGTGGGGTCGGCCCCGTGGGCATTTCCCAGCTACACAGGGGGTCAGCTCGCCCTGCAGGGCCCGGCCCAGGCCTCCTTTCCACACCACCGGTGAGCCCGGCTTTGTCATGAGGGCCCAGTGCGGGGACAGGCAGGTGGGGACCCGCACAGGGCCAGAGCTGGGCGGGGGGTGGGGGCACACAGAGCCCCACGCCCTCCCCTGCTGGACTCCGAGGACCTCAGGCTCCCGGCACACCTGGGGCCTCGCTGCCCAGAGCTGTCCCTGGGGCTCCGCTGCCCGTGGGTTATACGTGGATTATACGTGCCAACGATGCGTCCCCAGACACGGCCCAACAGCCCCCGGGGACACAGCAGCGCCCCGGGACCCCCGTCCTGCCCCGGGGGGTATGGTGGTGGTGGTGCTCTCCAAGCCCCTGGGCCGCCCGGAGCTGGTAGCCAGGTGCCGTGTGCCCCCGGCGAGCAACGGCGGTTCAGTGACAGCAAACACAGCCCCCCCCCCACCGTGAGCCAGGACGTGTCCCGGGCCCTCCACGCGTGTGAACTCGCACAACCCTCCGGCGGCGCTGGGAGGGGGCGCCGCAGAGGCTCAGAGCCCTCCACGCGCTGAATCGACACGCCCCAGGGCGTGTGTGTCCACGGGGCACGCCCGTCCCCTCGGAGGTCGGCATCGGGAGGGACAGCCGCCCCGCTAACTGCGGGTTGTCCATCAGCAGCCCCACGGGCCGCGGCCACGGCCAGGCTGCGCCAAGGCCCCCGGCACGGGCGCTGCCGGCGCCGCGCTGGTTTCACCGGCGACTCCGTGAGGACGGAGCCCGAAGTCGTTGAATATCGCTGGCTCAGACGAGCGGTTCCCCGAGCAAACAATCATCGTAGAAGAGAGTCCCCGAGAAGCCAATTAGATGCTGCCGCCGCTCGTAGGGAGCGGAGACCTCGTTAATGGCCGCCCTTTCTAGAGTGCAGCTGCCGCCGGGCCCCCGATGCTCGGCCCTGCGTCCTGGGGACGTGGGGGCGAAGGGGGCGGTCCCAAGAGGGGCAGTCCCTTCGGCCGCCGTGCAGACCTGGTGAAAACGCTTCCCGTAACGTGGCAATTTCCGGGAGAGACTTTTCTGGGGAGAGCCAGGAGCTGAATGAAGGGGGAGGGAGAGCGGAGGGACCTTCAGGGCCGAGAGACGAGAAATGGGGGGCGAGCCCCGAGGGGAAGCTCGGCTCCCCCAGGAAGTCAGCGCAGGCCCCGCTCCCCAGGGGCGCACCAGGACTCCTGGGGGCACACTCGCCCCTTCCGGGGCCCGTGACCTCCGGCGACCCTCTGCAGAAAGTGCCTGGATGCGTGCCCCAGGCTGCGTGTGCACCTGGGCCCAGGAGCCCTACATCAGGGTTGCGAGCATTCTCATGGGGGGTCCCGGCGGGTGATTCTGCCCCCCAGGATGGGTCTCGTCCCCCCTGGGCAGCTGCTCCAGGCAGTTCTGGACTGGACCTCTGTGTCCACTGTCCCATGGAGACGGGGCCACAATGTGCGTCCACGGGAGATGCCGGGAGGTGCTGGGCACAGATCGGGCTTGGAATGGACGCGGCCGCCCCCCACACGCGCCCCTGCCTCCAGGAGCCCTGGTCAGTGATGTAAGGCATCTGCATCACCCCGACTGCCCCTCCCCCGCCCCGACCTGCCTCTTTGTGTCTGACTCCGTTCCGAGGGCTTCTCTCCTTTTGCTCCTGGCTCTTTGGGGCGCCCTGAGCATCCAGGCGTTGGCCCCTCCTGAGGACGTGACCCGCGGGTGGCCCCAGCAGCCGGCTCCCTCAGGCCGGGCGTCCGTCACCTGCACGCAAAGGGCACGTTGACGTGGCAGAGGACACGCCCGCTTCTCCCTCCGGACTTATGCCCGTGGGGCCCTGCTCAGGGAGTCCTCCCCGTCACCCCGGGTCGCAGGGACTTTCTCCCGCATCTTGAAAGTTCACTCGGCCACTTCACTCCCTCCTCCCTGGGCTGGCTTCACTGGGCACTGCTAGTGTGCCATGTATGATGTGCACCCACATTTTTAGCCCAAACTTTCAGGGAAAGAAACCTTTTGTCTTAAATTTTTTAAAAATATATTTTATTGATTATGTATTACAGTTGTCCCATTCCCCCCCTTAATCCCCCTCCATCATGAACACTCCCTCCCTCCTGCATTCAGCCGCCCTTGGTTCATGTCCGTGGGTCGTACATGAGTTCTTTGGCTTCTCCATTTCCTGCACTGTTCTTAACCCCCCCTGTCTGTTTTGTACCCACCATTTGTGCTCCTTATTCCCTGTACCTTTCCACCCTCTCCTTCCCCCTTCCCTGTGCTAACCCTCCAGGTGACCTCCATTTCTGTGGTTCAGTTCCTGTTCTAGTTGTTGGCTCAGTTTGTTTTTGTTTTTTATAGTTTTGGTTGTTGATAGTTGTGTTTGTTGTCATTTTATTGTTCATATTTTTGATCATCTTCTTTTTCTTAGATAAGTCCCTTTAACATTTCGTATAACAAGGGCTTGGTGATGATGAACTCCTTTAACTTGACTTTATCTGGGAAGCACTTTATCTGCCCTCCCATTCTAAATGATAGCTTTGCTGGATAGAGTCATCTTGGATGTAGGTCCTTGCCTTTCATGACTTGGAACACTTCTTTCCAGCCCCTTCTTGCCTGTAAGGTCTCTTTTGAGAAATCAGCTGACAGTCTGATGGGAACTCCTTTGTAGGTGACTGTCTCCTTTCCTCTTGCTGCTTTTAAGATTCTCCCCTTATCTTTAATCTTGGATAATGTAATTCTGATGTGCCTGGGTGTGTTTCTCCTTGGGTCCAACTTCTTTGGGACTCTCTGAGCTTCCTGGACTTCCTGGAAGTCTATTTCCTTTGCCAGATTGGGGAAGTTCTCCTTCATTATTTTTTCAAATAAGTTGTCTACTTGTTGCTCTTCCTCTTCTCCTGCAGGTACCCCTATAATTCGGATGTTGGAATGTTTAAAGATGTCCTGGAGATTCCTAAGCCTCTCCTTGTTTTTTTTTTAATTCTTGTTTCTTCATTCTTTTCTGGTTGGTTGTTTCTTTCTTCTTTCTGGTCCACACCATTGATTTGAGTCCCAGTTTCTTTCCCATCATGGTTAGTTCACTGCACATTTCCCTTTGTTTCACTTTTCATTGCCTTCACTTTTTCCTCTAGTTTGCAACCATACTCAGCAAATTCTGTGAGCATCCCGATTACCAGTGTTTTGAACTGTGCACCTGATAAGTTGGCTACTAGGTTGGTTGTATTTTTTCTGGAGCTTTGATCTGTTCTTTCATTTGGGCCATATTTGTTTGTCTTGGTGCACCTGTTACATAGTGAGGGGCAGAGCCTTAGGTGTTCACCAGGGCGGGGCAACCCACATGACTGGGTTGTGATGCTGTCTGTGGGGGAGGGGTCCCAGAGGGAACAATGGCGCTTGCTCAGCTCTTAAGTGACTTTCAGTCACTTCCGCCACTTCTCACAAGCAAAGTGGGTCCTTCTGGTTCTGATTCCCCAGTGGGTGGGTGGGCTTGTGTATGTTCTAGGACCCTGTGGGTCTCTCCAATGAACTCTCCTCTGAGGCTGGGAGTTTCTCCTGCTGCCTCAACCCCCACAGGCTTTTTTCAGTCAGAGGTTTTGAGGCTTTATTTCCCAGCACTGGGACCGTAGGCTTCGCTGTCTGTCTCACTCCCCAGTGGTTCCTTCTGGTTTACCCGCACACGGATGGGGGACCACCCGCTCCGCCAGCCACTGCCCGCCCTGGTCCTCCAGCCGCCACCTTGCCATGAGTTCTCTCCGCCCAGCTGCCCATCTCCGCCCCTCCCACTGGTCTGGATGAGTGTTTCTTCTTTAACTCCTTGGTTGTCGGACTTCCACACGGTTCAATTTTCTGACAGTTCTGGTTGTTTTTTGTGCTTAAATTTGTTGTTGTCCTTTTTTTGGTTGTGTGAGGAGGCACAGTGTATCTATCTATGCCTCCATCTTGGCCGGAAGTCCTTGTCTTAATTTTTTAATTGAATATTTTCTTTATTTACATTTAGAAACAAAACCAGTGATCTGATTCCTGGGTGTTATCTTGCATATAGATATCGTTATTGTTTCCTAGATTTTCACTGTTAAGGCACAAGCATAAATAAAAGAATTGAAAACATTTATGTAACGATGGGATCAGCACGGCCCGTGCATAATGTGCATCCTTATTTTTCTCTCAAAAATCTGGGCAACAATGTGAGCATTGTGCACAGCCAAATATGGTGTTTTGTCGGTAGGGTGGGAAACGGGGACATGCTTTTCTGCACGTGCTGCCCAGACTTCCCCTTCTGTTGGAAAGCGCGTCCACCCTCCCCTGAGTACCTGTCCTCTCTCACAGCCTCTCCTGCGCTCAGGGTCTCTCCCCAGCAGCACCCACTGCCCCCCGCGTCCTGGCCGGCCTTTGGACCCCTCTCTGACCTCATGCCCGGAAGTGAGCTTCGCCCAGAGCCCCAAATTTCACCTGTCTTTTCCAGAATGTCCCGAGCTATTCATAGTTTATTTTTCTTGTTGTGTCTCAGATCTGTTTTTCAAGTTCCAACCATTCCTAGCGAGAGCTGGGTCCGGCCACGTCTGGAAGCTGTAAATTAATTTAGGACAAGCCGACAGCGTCACAGTGTTGGTCACCCTGTAACGCGCCCGGGTGTAAGAGCACCGTTGCCATGGTAACTGTGCAGAAGCAGCGTCCCCAGGGCCTGGCGGCTTTCGGCAGCGTTTTCCGTCTCCCTGACGTGGTTTGCCCGTGGCTCTGCTGGGCTCCCCCAGCGTGGGTGGCCCGGGCGTGGCTGCAGGACGGGCCGCAGTGGTTCCCTGAGTCTCCCAGGGGTCTCTGGACCAGCGGACAGGCCCGGGCAGGCTCCACCCACGGCTGACAGGGGAGGGTGGGGAAGGCAGGAGGACACCGCCTGGCTCTGGGGGCCTCGGCTCCCCACGGCGCACCTGCGGCCCCAGACGGCCCAGCGACTGAGCCCCGCCGGCCGGGGTGGGGAGGTGACTGGGCCGCGTCCCCGTTGGCTGAGGGTGGAGCGTCAGCTGCATTGCAGGGAGCCCCGGCCTTGGACTGCCGTCTGCCTCCCGCGAAGGTGCCTCTCCAGCCTCCCTTTCCTGCTGTTTATACTTTCTGGGGGGCCGTGGCACGTTCGCCAGGCCGACTCCCGCCTGCGGGGGTGAGGCCACCAGGGGGCCCTCTCCCTACTGGCTCAGGGGCCGCCCCTGCCGGGGCCGCCCCTTCCCCAGCCGCTCCTGGGTGCGCATGCGCCCCCGTGGCAACTACAGCCGGTACCTCCAGCCGTGGCACTGGCTCAGGGCACTATTTTTGGGAACACAGTACGACTGGACCAGAGTGGAGCTCGCATCGGGCCAGCGCCCCATCCTGGAGTCGGGCCACGTCGATGCCACGGACGCGCTGGCGGTGATTCGCTGTGTGTCCCCGGTGCACCGCGCGTGACCTCTGGGCCTCCGGCTTCCCCGAGTGACGAGGGAACCGGACCCAGCGGCTCCCAAAGCCGCCTCCCAAACCTAGGACGCGGTGTGAATCCCAGCTCTGCGCCCCATCTGAAGGCGAGCCCCAGGGTGCAAAGACAGCGGCCTGGTGTGGGGCGCTGGTAGGGCTCGCAAATGTGGGCGGGGGGCACGTGTGCGTTAGGGGAGGAGGGAGCAGGGGTGCTCACTGCGCTGGAGCTTCCAAAGACGTGCCGCGTGATGCGCAGGTTTGTGCCCGCATTTTTGAGGGAAAAATAAAGGGTACACGGGTAGTACTAATCCCGTATCTATACAAATGTTTTTAATTCTTTTATGTATGCTCAGTCGTTAAAAGTGTAATTCTAGAAAGCAATAACGGTATCTGTATGCAAAATAATACCTCGGAATACAATCATCAGTTTTGTTTCAAAATATAAATCAATAAATAATTAAATGAAAACAAAAGATTCCCCCCTCCCTGAAAGTCTGGCCCCAAAACGTGGGAGCGCGTTATACATGTGGAAAGAGCAGAGACCCCAGGAGGTCCTGGGGGGCCAGGACTGCCAGCCGCAGGGGCCCGGGAGACACAGGCTTCCACTCGACCCAAGGAGGCCGGTGCCTGGGCCCGGCTTTCCCGGCGCAGAATCGGCTCTGTTCGCCCGGCACCGCGGGGCGGGGCCTGGGGGGGACGCAGGCTCTGCCCCTCCGCGCGCCTCTGCCGCCCACGCACCTGGGCTGCCCCCTGTCTCTTCCATCGGTCTCCACACAGGGGTGTGAGCGGGGACAGCTCTCCTCTGGGTGAGGGTGGCGCTGGGACCTGGGCTGTGTCGGGTGAGAACGGAATGCAGGCTCAGGCCTGGCTGACTTCCAGCAGAGCCTGCCGGCCGCAGGTGGGTCTCCGAGGACGCTGGGCTGTTGCCTGAGTGTGTGACCCATACCTGAAGGCGGCACCTGTTTCTCCCCCAAATCCGCTCGTGGGATGCCCAGTGTGGGTGACCCCAGACACGGGCTGTGTGAAATGATAAGAGAGGCACTTTAAAATAGCTCCGATGAGCATGGTAAAGAATCTGTATGTGATAATATATACGTGAGTGAAGAGGCAGGAAATTTTTAGGAGAGCTATCAGAATTCTAAAAGCAATAGAAAAATTCATTTGATTCCACAATAGAAGAGGTCATTAAACCTGCAGATGAGGTATTAGAGTTGGAATAAACTAAAGCACAGAGAAAAATTGAAGAAAAAATAAAGTGCAATTGATTCACCTGTGGGACAACCCTAGGCAATCCAACATGCGGAACTGGGCAAGGGGAAGAAAAAATAGCTAAAGAGATTATTATCTGAAATTTTCCAAATGTGATTAAAGCATCAGCCTGCCGACCCAAAAATTTCCATAAAACCAGGCAAAATAAATACAAAATGGAGCACAAATAGGCAGGTGACAGTCACCCAGCTAAACCTCACAGCCGAAGAGAACATCTCAAGGGCATCCGGGGGATGGGCGGGGGGGGGGGGGGGGAACAGAAGAGGCAGAGGCAAATAAAAAACAACAAACAAACGAAAAACCCCACTGATTTCTCGCCAGAAACACAGAGGCCAGAAACGGTGGAATGCCCTTTTAAATGTCAACCTGGAGCTGTGTAAGCAGCAAATGCTTTCAGAGTTGAGTGTGAAATAAAAATGCTTCCACGTAAATGAAAACAGAGCGTCCGTTCCCAGTGCCCTGACCCTGGGATGAAGGGTGGGGTCCCCCGGCAGAGGGGGCAGCACCGGGACTGGTGAGTACGGGGGTCCACTCCATGCCTTTCCCCTTAAATCCTTGAAAAGTCAGCAGATGAAAACCGAAGCCACTGAGATGACAGAATTAGCACATCGCCCTCGGAGGCCCTGGAGGAGCGGGCAGATCCCGGCATTAAAACCCGCGGCTGGTCGCATGGCAGCAGAGGTGGGGCCACCAGGTGGTGCGTGCCTCCCCCTGTCTGGCTGGGCCCTGGGCAGCGTCTCCGGAAGTGGGGGGGGAGCCCGAGGCTGGCACGGGCTCCCCACCCGACGGCCCACATGCAGGGCGCCGAGGGGACCGGCAGGCCCGGGGACAATGCTATCGGCAGAGCCCAGCCCGCGGGAAGCCCGGAGTCAGAGGCGCCAGGCTTCCCCCAGATGGCGGGAGGTGGGGGGGAGGCTCAGACGGGCGCCCTCGCGGGATGAAAGAGGCTGAAAGGACGCGTCCAATTTAAAACATCGGGCAAGACGGAGCTGTGAAGTCCAGGGGTCCGCCTTTGCATGACAAAACTTTGTTAAAGATGCAATTACGATGAACAGCAGGCTGGCAGTCATGCGGGGGGTGTGGAGGGGTGCGGATAGGGTTTAAGGGCGCCGCCGGCGCTGGTGGGCAGGGCAGGCGACTGAGCCCTTTCTGTGGCTGACCTGGCGGCGTCCCCAGGGAGTGCGCCCAAGGATAGAGTGGGAACCGCACGTGCGTTGGATGTGATTTTCTGTATCCATGTTTTATTTTATAATAAAAATATTCGTAAGAAAGTAAAGCGACACAGTAGAGCAAAAATGCTAGCAATGTGGTGTGGAGCTTAAAACGTGAAGTCAAAGGACCGTGCCTGTCTGCGGGCAGAGAGCACCTGAGCTGGTCACGGCTGAGGGGGGACGGGTCCCCAGAACCGAGAAGGAGTCGGAGACTCCCGCGGGCAGGGAGTGATGGGCACATGTATTGTTCTAACAGTCAGACGGCGAGATCCGTGATTCGGGGCATGCACAGGTGTTCAGAACGGCTGGCCTCGGGGGCAGGGACTAATTATCTTCAGATTAGATGAAGCTGGGATCCAGCCTAACACAAGCCAGTAGAAGACGGATAGGATGAAACGGTTTCCACGTAGCTTGACTGGCTCCCAGAGCAAATCTCAGAAGTGTCTGTAGAAATGCAGAAAGACCCAGCACTCAACAAGATAAAATTCGCAGTATTTGCCATCCGATCGAAACACAGCAGGCATGCGGAGAGGCAGGAGGGCGTGACCCGCGCTGATGAGAAGCCAGTCTACAGACAGCGACATCGAACTCACGCAGACTGCAGCCCGAATGAGCCAGGACGCCAAGACGGCACTCACGGCCACTTTCCCTGTGTTCCGAAAGGTAGCACAGAGGTTGATCGTGTTAAGTAATGCACAGAAGGACCCACACTAGACCTCTAGAGATGTACGCTCCTCTGAGAAATGAAGACAGAAAAAAAAAACACAGGAAATACAGATAACAATAATAAAGAGACAGGACAGTTAGAAAACAAACATCAGAAGGTAGCACTAAATCAAATACTGTTGGTAATTACTTCAAATGTCCTCAACACCCCTATGAGAAGACAGAGATTTTCAGATGGGGTAAAGAAATAAAGACCCAACTCTATGCTGCCTACAAAAAAAAGCCTATTCTAAATATAAAGACACAAACAGGATAAAAGTAAAACTATGAAAATGGTATACCATGCTATCCTCATCAAAAGAAAAAAAAGAGCCCTGGTGGGTGTGGCTCAGTGGTTCAATTCCCAGTCAGGGCACAGGCCTGGGTTGTGAGCCAGGTCCCCAGTAGGGGGCGCACAAGAGGCAACCACACATTGATGTCTCCTTCTTTCTCCCTCCCTTCCCCCTCTCTCTAAAAATAAATAAATAAAATCTTTAAAAAAAAACGGTACCATAGCTACAATAATATCAAAGTAGCTTGCAGAGCACACAATGTGACCAGGGATTATAAAGAGTGTATTTCGAAGGTAGAGGTCAACAGCTCACGGGGACAGAACCATCCCAAACTGTCTGTGCCTCGTGGAAGAGGTCACGACGCTCTAAGCAAAAGCTGACGGGCTCGCAGGGAGAGGAGACAACTGCACACGAACAGAAGGTTTGAACACCTGCCTCTTCGCGGTGATGGACGGGACAGGCACCACGCGTCCTAAGGACCTGAGGACTCGAGCAGTGTTATTAACCAGCTCCGTCCGCCCGGCATCATAAAGCCCGTTCTTTTCGAGTGCACACGGAACACTTATTAAGACGGATCGTATTCCGGGCCATTAAAACAAGATGTCAGGGCATTAAAGAAGATTCAGGTTGTCTGAAGTGCATTCTGTGACCACCGTGAACTCGAGTCAGAAATCAATAGTGTCAATGATGAGAACTCATATTGTCCTGAAGAGAGATGATGACAAAAAAGAAAGAAATCGATAGTAAAAAGATTTCTGTAAAGTCCCCAAATAGCTGGAAACT
This sequence comes from Phyllostomus discolor, assembly GCF_004126475.2. Lineage (NCBI taxonomy): Eukaryota > Metazoa > Chordata > Mammalia > Chiroptera > Phyllostomidae > Phyllostomus > Phyllostomus discolor. The sequence continues at coordinate 137,835,406 of NC_040909.2, forward strand.
AAATAACACTCTTGCAAATACCCAGGCATCGAGGAAGGGACCCACAGGGAGAGTAGGAAGTATTTTGAACTGAACGAAAATTAAAACAGAGCATATTGGAATTTATAAAATGTCACTAAAACCACAGGCGGAGGGACTTTACAGCGTGAAAGGCCAAAATGAATAGAGAAGAAAGGTTTCCAATCAAAGCTCTCTGGTTTCAGCTTATGGGGCTGGTAAGACAGGAGCAAATGAAACAGAAACTAAGCAGAAGTGAGGAAGGGATCCAGATAAGGGAGGGAACCAGTGACATGGAGAACAGGGAGACGAGAGAGAAGACCGATGAAGCCAGATGCTGATTTTTTTTTTCAGAAGATCATTAAAATTAGTAAAGCCTCTACCCTTGATAGAGGCTCAAGCCTTGATCAGTCTTGATAAAGACTGATCAAGATAAAGGAGAGAAGACTTGGGCTATAAAGATCGATAATGAGAAAGAAGGCGCTACTACAGATGATGGGTTTATTAAAAGGATAAAGAGGAAAATATTATGAGCTTTATTTCCATAAATTTGACAACTTAGATAAAATACACAAATGCTTTAAGTACATAAATGACCAAAATTCTCTGAGGAGGAAATAACTACATGGCATAACCCTTTATCTATTTAAAGAAAATTAATTTGTGGCTGAAAGCTTCCCCACAAAGAGAACTCCTAACTTTTGATGAAGTGTAACCAGCGTCTGGTGGGGAGAGATGGTCTCCATAAATGACGCAGGTCACCTGGACACGAGATGTGAAAAATAAAGGCTGGCCCTCACCTCACAGCGTCTCACCGAGTCTTTGTGGAACTGTTGACACTCTTACACATGCCCCGCCCCCCGCACCTCGCATACCAACCACATCACCAGTTCCGGATAGACCGGTCCATTGTGTTTTACTAGAATTAAGGATTCACAGTCATCAGACGACTCGTATCCGGATTATACTGAAAGGAGAACTTGTACAAGTCAAGAAGAAGAAACACGAATAACCCAATTAGAAAAGGTGGCAGCTAGATTGGACGGGCACTTCACAAGGACAATGTGCAAGTGAAGGAGAGCTGCGTGTGTTCTCCCTCGTCAGTCACCAAAAACGGTGTGTTGGGGCCACAAACCAGCACCACTGCACAGCGCAGCTAAAAGTCTGAGCTGAAAACACCGAATGTAACAAAGATGCCGAGTCGCTAAAACTGCGCAGCCCGTGGGCGGGTCGTGGGTGCAACCGCACAGGAGACCACGGGCCCACGTGTCCCCAGGTGGAGCCTCCTCTGCCGTCCGGAAACCCCACTCCCCCGGTGCCCGCCCGCCCGCCCGCAAGGCTGTGCGCACTGTCCGAGTTGCGCACACGGAGGCCCGTGGCGGGTCCGACTGTAATGGCCAAAGGACAGGAAACCGTCATCTGTGCAGCGGCCGTGGGAAGCACGGATGAACCTTCGTGGGGTCGTGTGTGAGTAACGTGGTGTTCTGCTGCGGGGTGTGGGGAGTAAACCCACAGGGAGTAAAATCGAGGTGGGGGTGGGCGAGGGTCAATGTCACCTGGTGGGGGGAGGGGAGGTGGTGGCCTTGCCCAGGGCGAGGCGGCAGGTAGGGACAAGCAGGCAGATTCCATGACTAGTGCAGAGGTGGGCATGGTGGGATGCAGTGAGGGGCTGACCTGGGATGGGGAGAGGGAGGGCTCCCCCACTCCGGTGTCTGGGTGGGTCAGCGGAGTGGGTACAGGGGAGAGCCCAGTCTCATCAGTGAGTGTTGGGGAGGGTCTGGGGGGAAACATGGACTGGAATTCAGGTGGGAATGCACCAGCCCTTCCCCTTGGCCCCATCCCTCCCTTTGCTCCTCTGCATCTAGGCTTTATTCTGTCCCCTCGGGCTCTGTCTTCCGGTGCAGGCAAGACAGGCCTCAGGGGTCTGCCTCCTACGTGTCAGTTTACTCTAGAAGACATCTGGTCCTCCACGTGATCGGAATTTAGTCACATGGTTCGTGCAGGGTCTCTGCCTCCATAGGTGAGCGGGGTTTATGCAAACGTGGTTGGCAAGAGGTTGGCTTGAGTGATATTTGCTGGTATTAGGGACCCAGGGTGTCTGCCTGTCGCCACGGCAACCTCATCCTCAGTTCACTCTATCAACAAGATTCTCAAGGAAGACGCCACCGCGGACCATGTAAAATCACTGACATTCAACTGGTCTTGACCCACAAACGATGGCAATTTCATGGAATTCAACCTAATGTGTACACGGACACACAGCGCTACCGCATGATGAACCGAGACCCGGCCTCAGTCCTCTGGGGAAAGGCGGGTGCAGGACATCGCCCGGGGCCAAGCGCCGAGGCCAGGCTCCTTCTCTGTCTGCGGTTTGGGGTCCCGGCCCTCCCTGCCCAGCCGCCTGGGGCAGACACGCTCGGAAAGGGAGGCAGGCGGTCAGGTGAGGGGCTGCCTAACACACCTCGGACCCGCCTCTGACCGTGGGGGCCTAGGAGGGGCGTTCTGTGGAAAAGAGGGGGTGACGAAGAGGGTGGAACGGGGGGGGAGGCTGAGAGGTCCTCCCCTCAGGACCACCCCGTGTGGAAGCGTGACGTCGGGCGGGGCGGTTTTGGCGGTCACATGATTGCAGCCCAGATGCTGCAGGAAACTCGGCCCGGAGCGAGGCTTCCCGACTGATTGGCACGCGGTCCATGATAATACCTGCAGTAGCCACGTCTGGGGTCCCACGGGCCCGGGCTTACCAGGGGCGTCGCTCCGAAGGGCGCGCGTGCCGGGTCGCCATGCTGGACACCTGAAACTAAGACACTAGCGCATGTCAACTGCCGCTGACGATACACGTGAAGTGGTGTTGATATGAAGATTGTTGGAGGGAGGGAGAGACAGAGGGGGAAAGAGAGAGGGAGGAGCCACTGAGAGGGACCCGGGCGCGGGAGGTCAGCCGTGCCTGTCCGAGGTTGTGCATCTGCATCCAGAGGCCCGGGTGGGACTCCCTGTGCCGACCTTCGTGGGGAGAGGCACCTGTGGAGGCGTGAGGAGGCAAGGGTGGGCGGAGCTTCAGCTCTTACGTACGTAGATGCGACACCTGTGCGGAGGGAGGGGGCGGGGCGGCCTGCACGCCCCGGAGCAAACACAGTGGTAAGCCCCTCGGTCAGCGGGGCCCCTGCAGCGGGAGGTGGGACCGCGTATGTTATGGCCGCCACCGCATCTAGCCCGAAGGAGTCCGGCCGCTTGTCACCGGAGGGGAGCTACCACCCTGAAGAAGGGGACGCGCCGGGCCAGGCTGTCTGGGGCTCCCCGTGCCGGACGGGCCTGGGCACCTTCGTGCTTTGTCAGAACTCGTCCTTCTGGAGTGGACTCGGGGGGCTGCAGAGACCTCCTCCCTCGTGCCCGCGGCCGGCACGGGCCACACCCTCGCAGCCCGGCCGGCTGCCTCTGCCTCTGCCTCTGCCTCTGCCTCCCTCTCGTCCCCACCGGCCTCAGGAAGACCCCCAGGGAGAGGATGAGATGGCCCGCCCCCGCCCCCGCCGCTCACCCCAGACCCACGGCCCTCCCTGGGCCACTAGAAAAAAATGGCGCCCCTGCCACTCACCTCCAGGGTGGCGCTGGGAATCGTACCGGGTGACCCGTAAAAACTGCCTCTCATCATGCCGGGCACGCCGTGGGCTCTGCCTGGTTAGAGCTGACCCCCCTGTCGCTGTCTCCCTTCTCCTTTCCTCCGCGTCCCGTCCTCCCCAGGGCAGACGTGATATAATAAACCGCCTGGGGTTCGTGAGTCATGGGTGGTGAAGTAGCGATTCGGTGTACAGGCCGATGCAGTCCAAGGCCAAGCCACCAACCGTGGGCGCCTGGGCGCGCCCCAGCGGAGCGCGGAACCCCTTCAGCACCACGGACAGCGCACCGGCGCCGCTGCGGGGCTGCGGGGCTGCGGGGCTGCGGGGCTGCGGGGCTGCACGTCCCAGGGGAGCGGGGGCGGGGGGAACTGTCCCCACGCACAGGACGTCCCTGTTTGCGGGAGTCACTCGGCACTGCCTGGCTCCCATCCCCCGCATCAGAGAGCCGACCTGCTCTCCTGAGCCACAACAGTCTCCCGCACACGCCTGTCGTGGATGTGCAGCTGCGTACATGAAGTACACGCAAATCTCTCATGTATGTGCGAGCATGTGGACATCCTTTCTACCCTCCATTTACAGCGCGTGCCCTCAGCCGGGCATCCTTACCTGTGTCCACTGCCCCCCCCTCCGCTTTCCCCTGCAATCGCCCCGGTCAGTTTATCCCCCCTCCCCCATTTGACCCACACTGCATCTGCCAGGTCCCCGGGGCCTTTCTCACCTGTCTGTCACCTGGCCAGGGCCCTGCCCAGCTCCCTGCGCACCTTGTGCACGTGGCTCCTGGGACACCGCAGTCTCCGAGTCCCCCTGCCGCCTGGGTCGCTCTTTCTCGGGGCCTTTGCCTGTTTTCCCTTCATCCAGAGGTGAGCTCTCCTGGGACCAGTCACACCAGCTCCTTTCCCTGAACTCCCTTCCTGCCAGGACGGCTCCCTAAACTCCAGATTCATGCGGGCAAATGTCGAGCCAAGTTGTGTCCTCGGGCGCCTGAAAGACACAGTTTGGGCCTGAAAGACACCAGGCTTCACAGGGCCCCAGCCTGACCTTGCTCCCCCCGCCCTCCCAAGGATCTGCTGCCCTGGCTCCTGCCTCCCGCCCCCTTAGGGAAGGACGGTCCTTGCCAACATTGCCTCCTGTTAAAACCTTCAAAGAACACCCTGGCTGGCATAGCTCAGTGGATTGAGCGTGGGCTGCGAACCAAAGTGTCACAGGTTCAATTCCCAGTCAGGGCACATGCCTGGGTTGCAGGCCATGACCCCCAGCAACCACACATTGATGTCTCTCTCTCTCTCTCTCTCCCTCCCTTCCCTCTCTAAAAAATAAATAAATAAAATCTTAAAAAAGAAATTATTAAAAAAAGCAAAAAAAAAAAAACCTTTAAAGATAGAGTTGGTTCCTCCCTTCTTATCGTGATTATATTTCATTCAGAAGAAAATGCTTTTAGGTCTACTTTTAAAACATATCCAAAATGTCCAACTTTGGATGTATTTTTAAATGGGTCCTCTCAGGACCTGTGTTCCGTGGTGCACACAGTATGCCCTCAGGAACTGATTGCTGAGTGAGCAGGTTATTGAAGGTTGAATAATGAATGGACAAAGGCATCACGGGGGGGGGGGGCCTGGATGGGGCGAGAGTGTAGCTTAGGACGCCCCCAAGGTCATGCAGAAGGTCAGGAGCCCAGCCCAGCGCAGAGAACCGGAGGGGTCCGGGTCCAGCTCCAGCAGAAGACACACATGTCTCGTGGACCCTGACCCCCCCCCCCGCCAGAGGCTCCCTGAGGCTGGGAGTCACAGTTGGCCATAGGTGACAGGCGGGGGCCCTGGAGGAGGGAGGAAGGAAGATGGGTCTGAGTTCTAGCCTTTCACGGGCAGCGTCCTTCCGCGCGGCGTGGGGGGAGGGTGTGGATCCAATGTGGTCTGGGCTGATGCCAAAGCACCCCCTCTGTGTTCTCCAGGGCGGGGTCGTGGAGGGTGTGCGTGACACCCCTCCCTCGCACTTTGGAGAGCACCAAGCACAGGGGGCGGGGTCTGAGCGCGGAGCGCCGATCCCGCCCTGTGAGGTCACGGTGGGAACCGCCGCGGGGATTCCTGCCGGGCCGGGTGCCTGCGGGCCGCTAAATTAATCACCGACCGAACAAGAGCTTGACGCGGGTATTAGTCTTATCGCTGTGCGCATACACGGGCGCACGCACACACGCGCACCCGCGCGCATCCCGTCTAAGTGGCCGTAAACAATGACTAAGCCGACGCGCTGACACGCCGCCATTCAGCCCGCGAGCCGCGATCAGATATCGGAAATTGCCGGCGTCTGGAGTGAGCGATGGGAGGCCCGGGCCGCGGGCCCGCGTCTTCACCATGGATACGCCCCCGTGCCCTGCGCGTGAGCGGGGTGTTTATGAGTTTGGCCGGCTGCTAACAGCCTGGCCTGGCAGCGATTAATATTTGTATTTGCGGGGCCGGGGGCTGACCGTGGACAGGGGAAGGCTGCTAACGGTTGTGCCGCCCCACCCCTCCCTGCGCCTTTCCTGGGGGGGGGGGGGGATGGGAGGCTTTCCCTGTGTTGGTGACTTAATTACCTTTTCATTACTATGCAAATCTCCCTCCTTTCCTCAGCCAGCCAGGAGGGACAGAAGCAGCCAGTGAGAGTGGAGCTAGAGACTGGGGAAGAACCAGGCTTCCCTGGCCTGAGAGGCAGGCTGGTCAGGGCCAGGAGGGGGAGGGATCCCCTGCCCCTGCCGTCAGTTACTCAGGGCGCGGCCTGGGGAGACTCGGGGAGCCCGGCCCGGCTGGCCAGAGCAGGCCGCCCTGGCGTCGTGGCCAGATTAGCTCTCACTCACATTCATTCCCGCAGTGCACTGGAAGTGGCCTCCAGGAGGGGAAACTGAGGCTCTGAGAAGAAAAGGGAGAGGAGTAGCCAGCCTGACGGGCTTGGCTTTGTCTTTGGGGGGGGGGGGTCAGGGCTTGAGAGCTTTCTACACCCCGTGCTGCCTGTCGCCCCTCGAGGGCGCCATTCCTGAGAAGGGGCCCGTGGCTCCCTGTCAGGGCAGGAACGTTGGGGGCACCGGTGCCCTGGTCACCCTGAGACCTCACCACAGCTCCTGTTCAGCGTTGTTCAGGACGTGGGACAGGAAGGAGGGTGGGGGGCACCCTCTCCGGTGGCGTCCCTCCCACACCAGCCGCCTCGTTCGTGGGTGAGCTCATGTGTGTGCACACCCACGTTTTACATGTCTGGGGCTTTCAACGCACGTGGGTGAGGCCCCGTGTGGTCCCTGCCCAGCCCTGTCCCTCTGAGCTCTGCCGGGGTGGGGGGGGGGGGGGGAGGGGTGGCTGGTGGAGCCGCAGATCCGGCCCCCAGCCGCCCTCCTCCCAGGCCCCCCGCAGAGAGACACGGTAACAAGGCGCACACACGCCCCACCCCCGTCCCCAGCCCGTAATCGGCTGGCTCCTCCACGTGGGAAAACTGCGGGGGAACATGCACTAACCCCCCCAAACGCGCCGTCCGTCCGGGCCCCCGGCTGGCTGCTTGGACCGGACGAGGTCCGGGTAATTACCCAGAAAAACACGCGGCTTCCCTGTGGCGCCCGGCTCCCTCTCCTCGCTCCTCAGCTTCTCTGAGGTGGAAGGGAAACATGTGTGGTCCGTGACCAAGGCGGCGCGGGGCCCGTGGCCGTGCCCACGGGTGAAGACGCTCTGGGGCTCAGGGACCGTCTCATGCTAACGTGGGGGCTCCCCCACGTGGGGGGTGGCCCGCAGACACGTGACGGGGCTCTGCAGGAATCGGCCCGGTCCGCTCCACCTTCCTTTACCCTGCCGGGCGGGGGGCCGTGTGGGGTGGGGGCCTGGGGACAGGCGGTGGCACCTCGGAGTTCCCGCTAGGCGACAGCCGTGTCACAGGCATAGAGGGGGTACGGGGCGGCCGTGCAAGTCCCCCAGCCCCGTGCGCAGGGCTTTTCTCTGCCAGGACCGGGTTCCTGGCGGCGTCTGCATCCGGGGCTGTGGCTCTGCCCTGGCAGTGAGGGGAGCTGACACAGGAGGAATGGGCTAGAGCTGGGGCTGTTCCCTCTCTCCTGCCTCCGACCTCAGGTGAAGGTTTCCGACACCTGCAGGCAGAGGAAAGGTTTGGGGTCCAGAGGAAATGCACTGGCCCCACACCTGCCGCCCGCACCGAGCTGGTGACCTATGCCCCTCCCGTGGTACTCGGGGGTCTGTGCAGCGGGGTGAGTGGGAGGCAGCGGGAGGGACAAGCAGGCGAGCCGGGGTTTGACCCTCCGAGGGCAGGTGGAGACGGGAAGTGGGCGCCCCTGCTGGGCAGGGGCAGGGGGAATGTGGCACCACAGGACCAGGCCTACAGGTCTGGCCTGGCAGTCAGGCGGAGCCAGGCGGGGGATGCGGGGGACAGCAGCAATTTCGGCAGGTGACGCTCCTGCCGGGGCCCGAGGGGAGACGGCGGGGGGGGGGGCTCCCGCACGCACTGAGGCTGCTGCGGGAGTGACCACTGCTGGGTCAGTTGGGCTGGGCCTCAGACCGGGGGACAGGGCAGCAGGCTCCTCGTGCTCTGGACTCAGACAGAAGATAAAGCACAAGCGGGGTCAGGGGTCAGAACAGGGTCGTCACAGGAGCCGTGGCTCCCAGAGGCACCTGGAGGCACCAAGTCAGGCACCGGGAGCACCTGGCCAGGCTTCCGGGCAGAAGGGGTCCCCCGCAGAGCTGAGAGCTTTCACAGGTGTGACACGGGCCCTGCTGTCGAGCCCTGAGTCCCAGCTGCCTAGCTGGCCCGTTGAGACTGTCACAGCCCCTTCCCCGTGATGCCAGGAAGGCTGACTTCAGGTGTGCGTGGGGACCTTGCGTGGGACTTGGCCCAGGGCGGGGGCCCTGGGACGGAATGATGGCAGTTGCCTGCCAGTCCCAGGAGATGGTAACAAGAGCCAGACAGAGCTGGGGCCCTACCAGATTGACAGGCATCAGACGGGAGCCGGGCAGTCGGCCAGGCCGGCCAGGAGCCCGGCGCTGGGGGCGGGCGTGGCTGGTCCGGTGTGACTCTGAGGCTGGCTGCAGGGCGAGGAGGGAGCCCGGCTGGGGGGCCAGATACGCCCAGCTGCCCTGCTACGGCCTCGGCCTGGCTCGCCCAAGGGCCGGACAGCAGGAAGCGGGGCCTGGCCTCCCCTGCCCGTCACTCGGCCCCCTCGGAGCCAGGGCCTGTGGGGGCCGCTCCCCTCCCGGGCCTGTCGTCTCGCCATCTGGCCGCCTTCAGGGTGGTCCCTTGTGGGCCGCCAGCCGCAACCGGCAATTAGCAGCTGTCTTCCTCGGGCAGACAGCTGCCTCGGCCCTTCCCAGGAAGTCCCCTCGTCTCTCCTTCATTAGCCGCCCATTCACTGGGTTAGAGAAACAAAACGGAACAAAACAGCCGACAGCAAGACAAAGGACAACACAGGAAACTTCGCTCTGGAAACTCACAGCTGAGAGGCACTCACAGGGCCATCTGGTCTACCCGCCTCCCTCCGCTCGGGCACAGCTCTGCAGAGCTGGGCCTCGGAAGGGGGAGGGCGTTGAGGGGCATTGACGGCGGCCTCTGTCCAGCTCTCGAGTTCTCTGGATGCTGCTGAGCCTGGATTGAACAAACATGCCCAGGGTGTGGGGCACTCCCTCCCTCACGGGGTGGCCACTCACTGTGAAAGGTCTCCTACTGCCCGGCGTGTCCCCTGCACTGACAGGCCCGCTGGCCTGTGACCCCCCTGCCCCACCAGCCTCGCGTCCGGCTTTGGCGACCACCCCAGGCTCCTTTGCCCCACCTGCCCATCAAACCCTCCTGGAAACCTGAACGCTGCTTCGGAGTCGAAAATGCTGATTGTCCTGGGATCCCCTCATTTTATCACTCGGGAAGCACGGAGGTTCACGCTGGGACAGCACGGGACCGGGGTGTGTCTCACTCCGACGGTGTCACAGATGTCACTGGCGGTCTTTCTTTCCTTTTGGTAATGCAACCCCCCCCCCAACACACACACACACGATGCATCCTAAACCCTGCAGTGTCTTAGACCAGAGGAAAGGCAGCCTGGGTGGGCAGCTGGCCATCCGTGCTGTCACTCACGGCTGCCCACAACGGGGGGAAGGGCCGTGCCGTCTAAAGTCAGAGAGGGTGCACCACCGAGTCACAGCCTGGCCCTCGAGCTGCAGGCCCTTGGGCCACAAAGACAGGGTGGGGCACCCAGCCCAGAGCCGCTCACCGGGTCAAACCAGGGTCTCCCCGGTGAGAAGGAAGGTGCTGCTTCAGCCCCTCCCCCCCCCGGGGCCAGCCTTCCCGTGTCCTCAGCAACTTGGGAGGCACGGGCACTGGAGCAGATGGTGCGGCAAGGCGGGGCCAAGGGCAAGGAGACGCGGGCTTCCACTCCCTGCTCCCTCCGCGCCACTGTCAGCCCGGGTTTGTCCCTGTCGACTGCCGAGGGAGACTGAATCTGGGAGCAGCCGGTCCCATGTTTATTCTTCGCTGGGCTGCAGGCTCCCTCGGCCATTACTGTCCCTCCCCCGGAGCCGCAGAGCCCGCCGTGGCGGCCGAGCGGGCTGGCGACCTCTCACAGCGATTTCAGGACTGCGTCCCCCCCTCCCCCAGGTGACAGTATGACGGCACCCCCGCAGCGGGACCTCGGGCAGGACTTCCGGTCTGTGTGACAGACCCAGGCCCCATGCAGCTCTGAGATGAGGCCGAGGGCGTGGGTGAAGGTCGAGGCCAAGTCGTCCTGCCGAGCTGCCCGACTGTCCCCCTGAAGCGCGGGTGACAGTGGAAAAGCCGAGGGGCTTGGCCGGGACCCCTGCTCAGTGCAGGGGGTCGCGTGTCCTCCCTACCTGGGGCTGTGGTGAGGCCCTCCACAGGGCATCTGGGACGGCACCTGTGGCAAATGGCCTAGGGACCAGGGGCCACGAGAGCCCCGTGACTCGTCCAAGGTCACAGCTCAAGGTGGAGCCAAACGGCCCCCCTGGGTGTGCAGCTACTGAGGGAGCCTGCCACACCCAGCCCTCGGGACTGGCGGGAGCCTGCCTCCCACCGCAGGCCTGAACCCCTTCTCCGGCACATTTCTTACCCGGCATCAGCCCCTCCTGGAACCCCCGTCTGGGTGAGGTCTTGGGGCCATAGGTGGCACTGCGCACGTGACGCCCTCGCCAGCTAATGCTGCGGGCGCAGGTAGGGATCCTTACATCCGGTGGAGCTCCTGGACCAGAAGGAGAAGTGAGGAGCAGAGAGACTTGGGGAGGGAGAGGAGAGGAGAGGAGGAGGAGAGGAGGGGAGGGGAGGAGAGGGAGGAGGAGGGGAGGGGAGGGAGGGAGGGGAGGAGAGGGGAGGAAGAAAGAGAGAGGGGAGGGGAGGAGGAGGGAGGGGGGTACAGGACGAAGGACAGGACCTAGAGGCACCAGAGGGATGGGTGTGGGGTTGCACCCTGCAGAGAAGCCCGAGGAAACGTGTGCACCCCCCCCCCCACTGCGGGCACTGCGAGCGGAAGAGGGGGTGCAGGCTCATGCTTTCGTGGCTTCTGCCTGAGCCTCCGGGACAGGGGGTTCGCTGCCTTCGGGGCTGCCCCTACTACTCCACCTGGCTCCGTGTGGATGGCGCCCCACACGTCGTGGCCATGCCTGCTGACTGGGCCCCCACCCTCGGGTGCTGGCTTTGCCGTAAGACTCATTTCCTTCCCCGGGCAGCGTAGTGACTTCCCAGGGTTTGAAGACAGTGACCATGTCCCCTGAGACTCCCTTCCTTGTATTGACTGTCACAGTCCATACTGATCATTTGCAGTCCATATTGATCATCCACAGTCCATATTGATCATCCACAGTCCATATTGATCATCAATAGTCCATCCACAGTCCATATTGATCATCAATAGTCCATCCACAGTCCGTATAGATCATCGATAGTTCATATTGATCATTCACAGTCCATACTGATAGTCAATAGTTCATATTGATCCTCCATAGTCCATATGGATCATCTGTAGCCCATATTCACCATTCACAGTCCACACTAACTGTCCATACTCCATATTGACCGTTGGAGGGGAGGAAGAAGAATTTTCTCTCTGCCCTCCTGAGTTCTCAGCTGTGACCCTCTAACAGAAACACAGAACAACAGCAACAAACACAAGTTTATTCTCACCTACAGTCCTTGTGTTCATGGGCAACACCCAGGGAAAATGAATGGTTTTAGAATCCAAGTTAAGTACCGTCCTAAGAGAGGGGGGGGAGGGGGAGGGGTCCCTTAGGAGGGAGTGAAGGGCTTTCAGGAAAGGGGGGTGGGCTGTCCCCACCGCCCCAGGGACGTGGTGTGTGCTCACGGGTCCCTGAGACCCCAACCCAGGAGGCAGGACGGAGCCGGGGCTGGAGAGTTCTCCAGACCTGCCTGCTCTCCCCCTGCACCCCCCACCCCCGGCCCCCGTCTGCCTGCTCTTCCCGCCCCTCCCGGGCCGCACTCCCCCCTGCGGCTGTCCTGCCGGCCCGCAGCACCCTCCTCTGCGTCTCTCCCCCGCAGGGACCTCGCCCCCTGGGCACATGCCCACCATCACAGCCGACACCGCGGCCCCGGGTGACAGGTGCCCTCGCTCACGCCTGCTCCTGCCCCACGGGACTCGGGGGCGTCGGCTGGAGGGCGAACAGAAGAGTCGTGCTGGGTGCCCCGGCCCCGGTCCAGGCGGGGTGTCCTCGCTGGCCTCGTGGCGCTCACCTGGGACCTCCTGCTCCCCCGGAGCCAGTCGCTGTCTCTGTGGGCCTGCTGGAGGAGCCGTTCAGCAGCCTGGGCCGCCTTGTGAAGTACCCCCGGCCCCTCCCTGGTGATTTTGAGGCTGAAAACACGCTCGCCGGGACCCCGGCCGCAGCCAGGGTTGTGCCGCTTAAGTGTGAGGAGCGCCCAGTCCAGATGAGCGTGCATTGCTGACGCCGGACGCAACCCCGCACTCAGCTCCCGCGACTTTAAAAATAGAGCCCTCAGCTTTTGTGCCAGGGCAAAGCAATAATTTAGATAATTAAACTCCGAAACGAGCTGGAGATGAATTGCTGTGGCTTTGGGGCTTCTTATGATATATATTTTTTTTTGTATCAAAAGAACGGAGCCGGAAGAAAAGTGCTTCGCCCACACGGAGACCCTGACTGGGCAGGAGGAGCGGAGGCAGCGGGACGGCGGCGGCGCACCGTGAGCCCCGTGGGAGCCCCGAGATCGCTGTTCCCCCCACACCGTGGGGAGCGCCACCCACAGGGCTCCTGGCGGGCCGGCCTCGTCTACCAGGGCAGCCCGAGGAGGCCACCGCGGGGCCGCCGGGGCCGCAGGAGGGAAGGGAGCGCGGGGGTGTGTGCAACAGGACAGTGTCCTGGAGGAGCCCTTCGCCCCGCCCCCGGGGTGGTCTGTCCCCCAGGGTTAGCGAGCGAGTGGCCGGGCCCCCTGGGGCCTGCGTCCCACCTCCAACGCCAGCTGTGTGGCCCCGGAAACAGCAGTCGGGCGTCTGGAGCTGAACTCCCTTACCTGTCAATCGGGGGCCCCCATAGTGTAGGGGAGGCGTGGGGACTCAATCAGTTCATAAATTAGCTAATCCAGTGCAGGTTAAGCGATCAATAAACCTGTCTGCCCATCAGTTGTTCACCCCCCATCCACCCACTAATCCATCCACGTGTCCACCACCCGTCTGTCCTCCGTCCGTCCTCCATGCGTCCACTCCCCCGGCCCTCCCCTCCCAGGGACCCCAGCACAGCAGGTGGGGCGTGCTGCTGGCTGAACCGGACCCCGGCGTGGGGCCGTGCGCCCCGAGTTCACTGTCCTGCATCTGGGGGCGGGGACAAGACCCACGTCGAGTTTGAACATTTTTACTGAGAGGTTCGGTGCCTGATTCGTTTTACACTGAAATGAAAGAACAGCGTCACCCCCCCCCAGACCCGAGTCCTCCCTGGGGTCCTCCTCCGGCAGGCAGCACGGGCGCCCGTCGACGGCCCAGGTCCCACGGCGTGCTCTTCCTCGCGCCGGGCGTGGGTGTGGAGCGGCCTGCATGTCCACGCTGGGCCGGCGGCTAACTGGGCCACCGCCCGGCCACCACCGGCCACTGCGGGAGCTCGGCAGCACTCCCGACAGAAAGGCCGGGCTCTGCCGGCGGCTGCACCTGCGGGAGGGGAACTTGGGGGACCCGGGGGACAACGGCTCACCCTCACCCGCACGCCGCGTGGGTGTGGGTCGCCGTAGAGGAAGTCCCGGGCAGATGGGAGTGAGGTTTAAGAATTATATACCAGAGCCTCTGGCTTCTGTGTCCCTTCATCACAAGCTTATAGTTATTTAGAGCAGCTAAAACATTCTGTGTGTGTGTGTGTGTGTGTGTGTCACACACACGTGTGCACATGCGCACGCCCGTGATGGGAGCTCAGCACAGGAACCAGGCGGCCCCCGCCATCCCCCCTAAGGGCTCATAGCAACCCGGGAAGCCGAGTGGCCGTGGCAACGGGAAGTCGGCACGTGCCCCGGGCTGCTCATCCCTCGAGTGGCCACGTCCCCAGTGGGCTCGTGGCCAAAGCCCGTCACCGTCCGCGTGTGGCCGGGCTCCAGGCTGGCGCCTGCAGGGCCGCCGCCATCTCCGGGGTTGACTGAAGGGTGTGATGACCCAGGTGATGACATGTCGCGGCTGCCCGAGAGATCGGAACGTGCGAGGGGGTTACCCGGCTGCCCCACTTCTGTCCACCGCGCCATCCACTCCCGAAGCCTCGCGGAGATGGGGAGAGAGGGGGCACGGGGTCTCCTGAGCCCCTGCCGTGCGGCGGGCACCGGCCACGCCCTGCCGACTCAGCCCCTGCGCCACCAGCCGGGAAACACCAACGGCGACAAAAGCCTGTGGAGCCCGAGGTCCCCTCCCAGTCCGAAGAGTCTCCCCAGGGCCCAGGCCCGTCGCCCTGGGGGGACAGGACTCGGCGTAGCTCCTCGTGGTCTGGGGCTCCCTGTGGTGCAGACACGGCTGGGGAGCACCGCGGTCACCGCGTTGGGGGGGGGACAAACGGAACCGGCAGACGCCTCCTGTACCCCCAGACCCCACCTCCCGCCCCGCCCCGCCCTGCCCTCCCTTCTCCAGCCCCGGACCCCCTGGCGGTCCGGCCTCAGTGGGCTCGTCCAGAGCCCCCGTGGCCCAGAACTGTGTGACCAGCTCCGGGTCTCCTCATCGACTGAGCGCGACTTCAGACGAGGCCCTGACCCCGACCCTGGCTCTCACCGCCGCGGGCAGGGATTCCTCCAGACTCACATGTGTGTGTGTGTGTGCGCACTGGACACATGCACCGGGAGCCCCAACATGTGTGCACACACATGCACGCACACACGTGCCTGCACCAGGACTACCCCCGCTGGCGGTGGGTCGGGCAGCCCCCTTGCCGGCAGCTCTCCCCTGGGCGTCCCCGCGGACCCCGCACGGGGTCCCGTCTGTATCTCTGGCCCGGAGAGGGTGTCCGAGTCGCCTGCCACCTGACAACACGGTCCCTCCCTCAGAAGAGCCGGGGTCCGAGGTTGGTCGCTTCACCCACTCGTCCGTCCACAAGCCTGGGTTGAACTGCGGCCCCGCGCCAACCCCTCGGGGGGCCCTGTGAGCGGAGGGGGGGCGTGCAGCCCACCTGCCGCTCGCGTTCCAGCCGGGAGGACACACCACCGGACAGCAGGAGGGCTCCGCGTGGTGGCGGCAGCCGTGGCCACCCAGACTCGTTCCTGTACGCGGTGGCAGGGCCCGTCGCAGAACCAGAGGGCCCCGGAGCGCCCAGGCCAGGGGCAGGGGCCCGTGGGGGCCACAGTCAGGCGCAGCCTCAGCCTGGGCCGGGCCCTGCACCCCGCACGGCGGCCCCTGCGCATCCCTCCGGTCCAGGGCAGCCTGGCCTCCAGCCGGCTCGCCTCCTCCTGTGGAGACCCCTTTGGCCCTGGGCCTAATGAGGTTTGAAAGCCCATCTTGGCCGGGGGATTTCACCGGGGCCACACGCCCGGATTTGCTAAGCTGCTAAGCGGATTAGCGGCCACGCGTGGGAGGCGGGTGGCACCCAGCCGGCGGGGCGGAGCGGAGCGGGCACCCTCCCGCCCCGGAGGATTAATCGCCGCCGTCCCAGCTGGTCCCAGGGATGAATGAGTTCATCACCTTCTCCCACAAGCCCGCACCCCACCACCCCTCCCGCTGCCCTCAGAGGCACCGGGACCCCAGCCATAGCAAAGGCCCCCGCGGGCTCGGCCCCCCGTCTGTCCACCACGTCAGTCCCAGGCCCTCCCCCCCGACCGTGTCACCGTGGCCTGCACCCTGTCCCCACCGCCCCACCCGCCACGGGCCGCCCTCTCCGGCCCGATTCCTCCCTGGACGCCCTCCGACCGTGACGCTCGACCCTCCCCTCTGGCCAGCTGGGGGTGAGCACTGGCATCGGATGCCCCGGGCTGCCCCCGGGGAAGGCGGCTGTCGTCCCCGGAGGCTGACCTCACCGAGGGGGGCTGTCCCTGGGCTCCCCACTCACGGGGGGGGTGCTCCGAGCAGGGGCCCTGGCCTAGGGGCCCGCGGTCGGTGCCCAGCCATGGCCTGATGTACACCCCCCGGGCTCCTGCAGGACAGTCCCCTGGGCCCCAGGCCCCCAACTCGGGACATTTTAAGCCTTCGGTTCACCAGCTGCAAGTGAGCGCGGCGGCCAGCTGGGGCAGGCCCAGGGCTGGGTGTGGGCTTGGAGCTTCGGGAGGCGTGGCCTTGCTGCCCGACCAGGCCCCTCCCACCCACTTCCTGGCTTGGGCTGGTGCCGGCCTCCGGAGGAA
The DNA here is from genome assembly GCF_004126475.2 of Phyllostomus discolor. Taxonomy (NCBI): domain Eukaryota; kingdom Metazoa; phylum Chordata; class Mammalia; order Chiroptera; family Phyllostomidae; genus Phyllostomus; species Phyllostomus discolor. Next base: position 137,851,782 of record NC_040909.2, read on the forward strand.
CCCCCGCCCCCCCCCATGCTGTCTGTGGGGGCCAGGAGGCTGAAGCCGCGAGGCTCATTGTGGGCGCGGCGCATCCCTGGCCTCAGCCGCAGCTTTGTGGGTCTTTTCAGAGCAGCAGCGGGGAGGTCTTGGCCGGGCCCCCCTGAGGTCCCTCCCCTCCCCCACGGACGGCCCCCGGAGACAAGACACCCGTCTCCAGAGCAGGGGCGACGTGAATCCTGGACGTCCTACGGTCACCTGCAGGAGGGAAGGACGCTTCGGTTCTGTCTCCGGGTGGGGACACCGAGCGCCCCAACGTGCACACGCCCCTAACGAGCTCATGGGGCAGAGCTCCTGTCCGGGCCGAGAGTCTCTGCCTCCAAAATCCGGCTCCCCCCTCCCCTCCCGTCACCAGGACGCTCTTCCGACCATGCCTGGGGCCACGGGGGAGCTCACCGCCTGCAGGGCAGGGCCTGGCCTCTCCCCGCTCCCGAGCAGATGTGGGTCAGGGTCAGAGGGCTGTGCGTCTGGCCCCAGGACCAAGCCACTTGCTGTGCAACCCTCAGGACCTCTGGTCTGAGAGGAGCAGCAGGTGCCCCGGAGGGAAGAGGGGACGGCCAGCCGGGGGAAGGGCCACTGGCTCTGGACGGGCCGCCCGGCACACGTCCCTACCCCTGGCATCTGCTGCCCCTCCTTAGCCGCCCGCCGACACCCCACCTCCCTGAGACGCCACCTTCCACCTCTGAGCCCCGCCCTCAGGGCCGCGCCTGTTCCCACTCGGACGGGAAGGGCCCCCCTCGGCCGCGGGCAGCGTCCCCACGCCCAGTGCTCCCCCCGCTGCCTCCCACACGTCAGGGCCTTGGCAGGGAGCACACCTGCGATTACCAAGCCTAAGTGGCGACTGGCTGAGGCTCCCGTGCGCCCAGGCACGGCTGTGCCAGCTCTCTGGACAGCTGACAGCTGCTGCACACTGGGCGGCCATATGCTCGCCCAGGCTCACATCCCGCCAGCCGGGGCCCTGCAGGAGCTGGCGATGGGGAAGCAGACCTGAAGCCCTGTGCCAGCCCGCGCCTTCCGGGCGCCCGGGCACCCTCCTCCCAGCCTGTCTGAGCACCCAGGGGACAGCCCACAGGCCTGGCGCGGGCTAGCCCAACTCCGAGATCGGTGACGGTGGCCCAGGCAGGCCCCCCTCCCTGGTGGGCCTCACGGGGTCGGGCTCCGCGGTCCCCATAGCCTGTGCCCACACCCAGCCCCGTGCCCTGCACGAGTAGAGACACGTGAGCCCCCCGGGATGGCAGGCGCAGCCCCAGGCAAGGCAGCCCCTCGCTTCCGGGCCCGGGGCTCGCTCAGCAGGCCCTCACTGGCCCCTCCCCTTCTTGCAATCACATGTGAGTACACGTGTGTGCACCGTGTGTGCATGTGTGTGCACGAGGGCACAGGCCGGTGCAGGCTCCGGCGGAGCGGCAGGACCTGGGCGCGAGCGCCGTGGAACGAGACCGGGCCCCGCCCAGTGCCCGGGCTCCAGAGGGGGGCTTCTCGCCAGACTGGGCTCTGAGGCCGAGGGACAGGGGACAGGGAGGCTCGGAGCAGAGCGCCCTGGGGACGGGAGTCAGGGAGTCAGGAAGGAGGCCCCTCCCCAGCAATGCTGGAGCCGCAGGTTGGGGTGAGAGGCAGCCCTGGCCAAGGCCCAGGTGGGAAAGACGCCCCCTGGGGGGAGGGGCCAGGCAGGAAGGGCCCTGTGCGGGCGGGACAGAGAGACGGACAGGGACCGGAGGGTGTCTGCCCCCTGCCCCCGAGGGAGTGTGCCCAGACGTCACCTGCCCGCCGGCTCAGCAGACCCTGACCTTCGCCGCACAGCACAGCACCCCCGAGGACCCCGTGCAGGTGGGTCTGGTCCCCCAGGCCCCGACCACTGATGTGACCGGGCCCCCCACGGCTCACTCTCCACGCTGCCTGGCTGTGGCGGCAGCCCACGCCTCTGGCAGTGGGAAAGCCGTCGCCAGAATCCCAGGCCCTGTGTCACCACCCATCACCACCAGGCCCCCCACGGCCTCCTGCAGCGGAAAATGACCTTGGAGGCTCCCCAAAGGCACCGAGGAGAGGGCTGCCTGGCCGGCAGGGGCAGCGGGGTCTGCTGGGGGGTCGAGGGCTCCTGCAGAGAGCGCCACCTGCTGGCGACGGGCTTCTGCCAGGTCCTGCGTGTCCGCCCGCGGCGGCCCACAGCCGCCCGAGCTGCCGGCCCCGCCGTCCTTGTGCTCCGGGTCACTGCAAGGAAATGAGGGCCGGTGTCCGAGAGCGGCCCCTCTGGGTGTGACTGCTGTCGGCTGTCAGAGGCCCGGGTGTGACATGACAATTATCCCCTCCCTGCGCGGTCTCCAGAGACCTCTGTCCGGGCCGCAGCTGGGCTGGGGGCAGAGCTGGCGCTGACGGGAGTGACAGGAACGGAGGCCCCGTGGCCGCAGGGCTGCCAGCTCGGAGAGGCGGCAGGAGCAAGGCTGGGGCCCTCGGCCCCCCGCCGGCTCTCGGAAGCCGCGCCAGCCCGCCCGCCCGGCCGCCTGTCTCCGGCCGCCTGTCTCCGGCAGGCACCGTCTGCTCCAGCCGGCAGGTGGCGGTGAACCGTCCGCGGCCACGACAGAGACTGGACGGTGGTTAGCCGGACACCACGAGGGGCGCGGGATTCCAGATACGGGCCCGGCCGGCCCCACGTCCACTGCCCGCCTTTCACTCTCTGAGACCCCCTGAGCCTCGGTTTCCTCGCCTGCGTGTGGGATCGGGGTCCGAGACTCTGTCCCGAGGGCGAGAGGAGCGGGCACAGAGGGAGCAGCGGGTGCTCCCCGGGCTTGGCCGGGGTCTGAGGGACGGCGGCGGCGGGTGCCATCGGTCATCGTGACGCTTGGTGAGCGATGGGGCCCAGGGGCCCTGCAGACCAGCAGGGCGGGGCTGGGGCTCCAGACCAGCGAGGACCAGAGCAGGGGCGGGGCTGCCGGTCTGCAGGCGCGGATGGAAGAGGAAGCTGAGTACGGGCTCGAGGGGACAGGATGGACAGTGGGCTGAGGGCAGCCCCGGGGGAGCCGGGGCAGGGTCTGAGGTGGCCGGGAGGACGCCCAGCCGTGGGGGTGCTCTGTGTCTTCAGTCGCCCGGGAGGCGGGAGGACGCTGCTGGGAGTGCCGGGGCCCCGGGGCCGCCGATGGCCTGGGAGCTGTCCCCGCGGCACTGTGGCCACCCACCACGTCTGCCCGGGGGCCTCGTCCCCTTGCACCGGCTCTGCTGGTAAAGGACCAGGAGCCGAGTGTGCGGACGGCGCCCTGGCTCGTGTGCGGGGGCTGACCTGAGCCTCGCCCCTCGGGGGGGGCAAGGCTGTCCCCCAGCACCAGGGACGAGGACAGACAGGCTCAGAGAGCTCAGGCCACAGCCCAGGGCCACTGCCTGCAATGCAGGGCTCAGCTGGAAAGGCCCTTTCTGCTGTGTCACCGTTCAACTTCCCGCAGCCACGCCTGTGCCCTCACACGGTGACCGCCAGGGCCAGCCGTCAAGGCATGTAGCAGCACGGCGGGGGGGGGGGGCGGTCCGACTGGACCAGAGCCTCCCTCTCCTGTCGAAGGGTTAGGAAAAGCCGCTCACGGGGAGCAGACAACCCAGGAGAACGCCGTGCGAACGGAGAAAGAGACCAGACTTCAGTCCAGAGAGAGACGCGGAGGTTTGGGGTGAGGACTGGGGGGGGAGGCGTTGTCCCCCAGATGGGCGGTTGGCCCGGGGGAGGGGGAGGGCCCACACTTTGCTGGGTGGTCGGCACCCTCATTCCCACACATGGCTTCCCCCGGGTCCTCCCGCACGGCGCCTGCCTGTGCCTCGGCCGTGAGACCCCAGATTCCGGGAGCCCAGCCCCAGGCCACAGCCCATTACTGCCCAGCCGACGGGGGTCCAGCTCCGGGCCTTTGGGGGGCCCCCCAGACTCTCCCTGGTGTGTCTGGGAACACGGCACTCACAGCCCTTAAATGGTCACCGCGGCCAGGGGTCTGTCAACAGCCACGCGGGACTCGGCGGGGGCGGCAGAGCCGGGGAGAAACACAGGCAATTACAGAGGCAGCCCGGAACACGGAGCGAGCTGCCACCAGACGGGAGGCATGAGTCCGTGGAATGTCACCGCATTCGGCCGAAACGTGTCCTGTCAAAGTGTTGCTTTGCCAAACACGAAACGTCCCTGCGAGTCTCGGGAACAAGCTTTTCTGCTCAGGGATCCAGCCCGGCCGGGTGGGGGGCAGGTGGCTGGGGTGGCTTAGCGGCCCCCCATGCAGCGTGCAGGCGGGGCCCGGGGCCAGCAGAGCATCCGATGGACAGATGCTCCCCAAAGAGCCCACCCCCAGCCCGGCCCCTCAGCACCCACAGCCCACCCTGGCTGAGCACCAGAGAGGCGGCCCCCATCCTCCTCCAAGCCCCTGGGGCGGCAGACCCCTGCGAAGGGCCCCACGGGAGCCGGCGACCCCACCCAGGGGTGTCCAGCCTCGCCCTGCAGGAGTAGGGGGTGGGTCTCTGCACCAGGGCAGATGGGGCCCCCTGAACCGCGGGACTGGGACAATGCGGGAAGCAGGGCCCGGGGCCCGGGCTGGCACCCACCTTCAAGGCCTGCCGCCACTCGCTCTACGACCGGGGCAGACTCTCCTTGCCCGTCAGGGCAATGGGCACACTATTTCTGGCTCCAGGGCTGCAGCGGAGGGAAGGCGGCAGACAGGAGCGGGTCAGCGTCCAGGAGCCACGGCCTGGAGGAGCCCACGGGGTCACAGCCGCCAAGGCTCCCGTCCCTGCCCCTCGGGGCCAGCCATGCATCAGTCCAGCAGGGGCAGCGGGGGAAGGCAGGCGGTGCAGACGGCAGACGGCGCCGACGAAGCGGATGGGGAGGACGGGGCCGCGGCCGCCACACCTCCCGCTCGGCGCCCGACCCCCAGGAGGAGCCCCCGCGGGCCCAGGAGCTCTGCCTGCGCCCCCTGCAGGCGCGGACCACCTACGGCAGGCGGCAGGCGAGCTCCGCGCGCCCAGGGCCGAGGAGGGCGTGGCCGCTGTGGGAGGAGCCCAGGAACCGCGGGGTGCGAGTGAGATGTGACTCTCAGGTGAGACAGGGGTGTCGCGATTCTAGCGCCTCCCCCCCCCCCCCCCACACACACACACACACACACAGCCCAGGACGCACACCCTCCCGCCCACGAGGGCACGCGCCCAGCCCCCGCTGCCTGCCCCCCCCCAGCGTCCCTGGGACACGCCCCTCCCCCAACCGCCTTCCCAGCCGCCGCGCATCGAGGATGCGGAGGAGAGTCCCGATGGGGTTTGTGAGGGCTTTTATTTTCATTAACAAGACGTCCCTTCTCCGGTGTCTAAACCACACTTCTCCCCGGGCCTCGTGTTTTGTGGGCGCCGGGGGTGCTCGGCTGCGGGGTGTATGTGCTCCCACGGGCACCCGACCGCAGCTGCCCTGGGGGAGCACCCTGCGAGGCGATGAGCCGTCCGGCAGGGGAGGGGCTCCTCAGGCGCCCCGCCTCTGGTGGGCAGGGGCTCCCCGAAGGGGAGGATCAGGGACCCCCAGAGGCGGGTGGGAGGGGTGGCATGGGTTGAATAATGTCCCCTCCAAATTCGCACACCTCCCGTGCTGGCCCCCAGGAGTCTCGGCGCCCGTGGGCCTGGCGCCACGAGGAGGCAGGGGCGGTCGCCTCCGTCTGTGCCCGCCCGCCCATGATCACACGCGAGGCCGGAGCTGGGCCTCCCCAGGGGGAGGGAGACCGGGCCACCGCAGCCGGGGGCCAGACCCAGAGGAGGCGCCTGGACGCCTCTCTCCCCCGTCGACCCTCCAGAGCCCTCCAGAGCCCTCCAGAGCGATGGACAATTATCACCTTCCTGTGACCGGGGAGCCTCGCGGGGACTGAACCGGGCCGACACCGATCTGGTGGAGCACAAGTGGCCAAAGACAGTTTGGCCCCAAAGCAAGTCAATCGCTGTAATAACGTGCCCGAGGCCGTCTGGTCAGAAAGGAGAATCTGCCGGTGGAGGGGGTGTCGGGCTCCGCCAGGCGCGATCGGGCGCCGCGGTCTCCAACGAAGCCACCGCACGCGCCCCAGCGCTCAGCGGGCGGATTTCCCCGCCACCCTCCGTGGGCCCCTGGGTGTTTGTCCCGGCTGCGGTCCCGCTCTCCCCAGCGCGGGTGGGGAGCCGCGAAAACGCTTCAGTGGCTCGGGGGGCTAACGACGAGGCGATGACACTGTTTGGTGGATCCTCTGGCTGCTGCAGCGCCCGTCCCTCGTCATGGACACTGTCGGGGCCTCTTACACGGAACCGGAGAACGCAGGCCAGGGGGACGCAGCTCCCAGGCCCCTGGGCTCCCATCCGGGCCGAGTCCCTGCCCTGGGGGGGGGGCAGGGCGGCCCCGGGGGGTTCACGAAGATGGGGAGAGGTGATTTTTCTCACAAAAGAGGGTCCGAGCCAGAACGCGCTGTAGTTTTTCAGCCTGCCACGGCTTCCTCAGTGTCGAAACGGCAGGGGTCCTGTTCATCCGAATAGTCCCGTGAGCGCGAACGTCTGGTTTGGACGAGTTTCCTCGGACTGAATCCGGGGGCACCGTGTCTGGGGGTCTGACTCTCCGTGGGGTGGGGCGCCGGCAGGCCCCCCCAGCCCGCCCTCCTGGCCATGTGAGCACCAATCACAGCCTCACGGCGAACATCGGACTCCAGGGTGACCGGGCCCCTGCAGCTCAGGACCAACCGGGGCAGCTCCCCGCGCCTGCACGGCTGTGTGGGGGCTCGCCGGTGCGGCGAGGGGAGGGGAGGGAGTTCGGAAGGAAAGGACGCCTGGGAAGGAGCCACAAACCTCGTCCCTGTCCGTGGCAACGTGGTCGTTCCCCACAGAGAACGCGGGCCCGCCCAGAGGCCCTGCCCGCGACGCCGGCCGGCGGCCAGGCCCGCAGCTCGCCGGGGGCAGAGGCGCGCCTCTGTGTCGGCGGTGACCAGCGGGGAAACTGAGTTCCGACCGTCTGCGGTGGCAGCCACAGCCTGAGGGGCATGGGAAAACCTCGGAGAGCACATGCGCCGGTCTCTGGTGGAAGAGATGCAGAATGTCACACGCGGTCGTGGGAGGTCCGAGTGGAGGGACACGTGGGGTGTTTCGGGGGGAATGGCCACGCAGCCCTACACGGACGCCCAGCCTCTCTCCCGGGGGCTCCACCAGTGGCCGTGCGGCCCGAGGTGTGCTGGTGCGTGTTGAACCGGCGGCTCTGCAGAGCCCCACGACGTGTTCCTGTAAAATTAAAGGCCCTGCTCTTTGGGAGCGAGGGGGGCGTGATCGATCGCCCGTGCATTTCAGAGGTGGGAATACTCCCACCCCCATGGGTTTTAGGAGAAGGGCATGAACTCAAACCAGCTTGCAAACTCGCTGGACGTTTAACCCTGGTTTTCTCAAGCCGTGGCCTCCGGCGCTGGCACGCCACCGGCCTGTCCCTGGCACTGACCCCACCCCCAGGGAGGGCCCATGCCGCCCAGCCGGCACCTCCTGCCGGCCTGGGCCCCGGCGCCTGCCCGTGAGGACCGTGCTGACACGCTGGGCCCTGGGAGAGCCACCCGTCCTTGCTGCTCCCACCCAGAGGGCGTCTTGGGGCCCACCTCCCCCAGGGCCGGGGGGGGCCATCGGGCCTATGGAGATGACCACATGTCCACGGTGGGGAAGACTCGATGCCGTTACGGCGTGAATTTCCCCCAAACGGCCTTTACAGTTGCCACTTTCCGATCAGATTCCGACAGGGCGCTGCGTCGGGAAGTTACAAAGAAGAACACAGGGTCTGCGGCAGCCCGAATGGGAAGGTCGCGGTGTCGTGTTCGGAGGTTAGGTGCAGGGGGCGACCATGGCTGAGTCCGCGTCCCTGGATCCAGGGGGCAGGTCCGTCTGCAGGGCGGGGCTGGGGGGACGCTGATAATTGTCATGGGGGCGGGTTCGGGTGGGACGCGGCCGCCACGTGCCCAATCCCCCGAAACAAAAGGTTCCCTGTGCGGAAACAAAACCAGTTTTTTTCACTCCTCGCCGCCCACAGCAAGAAACCCCAGGTGCGCTGATAAATCCCTGATGCGAAGAGCGAAACTTTAAGGAGAAAACATTCGATTGTATCTCCATAGACTCGGGATAGCAAAGGATTAATTAAACGAGACAGAAAAAGCCCGTGACCTTCGACGAAGAGTCATTTGACTCGATTAAAATTAGAACGTCTTTTACAACAAAGACCGCACAGAGGAAAGAGGCGAGAAAAGGCCCGTGTGGGGCATGCGCAGAGCTGACGCAGGATTAGCGAGGAGAAGGTGGGCTGGGCTCCTGATCGATGCGAGGGAGCCCAGCGGCCCCGGGGCGGGAGAAAGGAGGAGGGGCACAGCCCGCCGGCTCCCACGGCAGGGGCGGGCGGGAGTGGCCGGGACACGTGGTTTGGACTGCCCGGCCGCACTGTTGAGTGGTGGGGCGGGGTGGGGGGGGGTGTCTCAGAGCAAGAGGGGCTCACGCTTTAATGCCCTACATGGAGCAGCAGCATCCGCCGTGGTGGGCTGCCAGCAGCTGGTGAGGAGATGCGCCCGCCAGTCAGAGGGCGGGCCGGCGTGACTGCCGTGGCCGGCTGTGGCTGAGATCTGACCACGCTCACACTGGGTGTGTCCACCTCAGGCTCAGTCCCTGGGGACAGGCACCCGGAAGCACACAGTGACACACGGGACAAATGATCAGCAAAAAAGAAAAACAGAGCCCTGGCTGGTGTGGCTCAGTGGACTGAGTGCTGGCCTGTGAAGGAAAGGGTCACTGGTTCGATTCCCAGTCAGGGCACATGCCTGGGTTGCGGGCCAGGTCCCCAGTAGGGGGCGCTCGAGAGGCAACCACACATTGATGTTTCTCTCCCTCTCTTTCTCTCTCCCTTCCCCCTCTGTCTAACAATAAATAAAATCCTTTTAAAAATGGACAGGCTGGAAGGCAGGGCCTCCGAGGGACCCAGGAGGGAAGACTGCCCCCAGGGAGAGGGGAAATCTCCTGAGGGTCAGGGGGGCAGATTCAGGGAGGCTTCGGGGCATGGGGCAGACTGGACGTTGCCCCGTGGCTCTCGCCCTCCCTCTGCCTTGGACCCATGGTGCCCGGCGCTGAGGGCTGGGGGTGCCCGTCCCCACAGGCCGACGTTGGGCTGGCCGTTGGGTCAGGGGTCAGTGGGGTGGAGCGGGCAGGGCGTGTAGCTCAGTCTGGCCTCGGGCCCTGCTGCCACGGGCCCCGGGAGAGGACGGCCGGGGGCTGCTGTTCCTACAGTGCGGGGCGTGGGGCAGACCCAAGGCCCCCCTGTGCAGCCGGAGCCGAGCCTGCAGGGCGCCAGCCCAGCCCCCGGGGCACCGACGCCCCTCGGGCTGTGAGCAGGAAACGGGCTGGCACTGTCGGCCACTGAGGGCTGGGCGTTCATTCCCCAACACGTGGCCCTGGCAGCTATTGGACGGACAGATGGACGGACCAATGGACGGACAGACAGAGAGATGCCTGAGCTTCGGTCTGGGAGGGAGTGAGGGTCTGGCACTGACGGACAAACCGCATGCCCGGAAGCAGCAGTGAGCGCCGGCGAGGACAGGGAGCAGCGGCGACACCGGTCCGGCCCGGGGCGTGGGGTGGGGGGCTGCGGGAGGTGGGGGGACATGCGGTTGGGGGGGGGCTGGCCCCTTCTCATGCAGCTGAGCGGGCGTTCCCAGTGAGACCCTGTGGTCCCACCCTAACGCCAGGCGTCTACCGCTGTGAATTAACACGTGTCCCCACAACAATGAATCTTCCCGGAAGCCTTGTTCACCGCCGCCCCAAACTGGAGTCGAGCACGGTGCCCTCCAGCACCGACTGCCTCAGCAAACGGCGGGGGTCCCACTGCGGGACCCGGGCGGCCGCCGGGGAAGGAGCTGACTGGGGTTTGTGCAGACGGGCCAGTGCCTCTCACTCACACGCGCCTCGTCGGGAAGCCAGACCCCCGGGCTGACCTGTCTTGTGGTTCCACTTCCAAGACAGTCTGAAAAGACAGAACTAAAGGGATGACGTGGCTGACCGCGTCTGCGGGGAGAAGGCAGGTGGATGACACAGGAGCCCCCCACGGCGACGTCCGGGTGTGTGATGGCGTCGCTCCGGTGGTGCGGTGACCACGGTCGGCAAACCCCGTGGTCGTGACGAGTATCGCAGAGCGTGAAGGACACTGTATCCCAATTAAAAATGAACGAGGAGGCGAGGGCCCCCAGGGAGGGGGGCTGCAGCAGGCCCCGGGGACCCCGAAGTGTTGCAGTGTGGCCTCAGGGAGCAGGCGGGTCCCAGGGAGCTGGAGCGCGTGTGTTGGAAAGCAGATGCGGGAGGACTACAGACAAGTAGCCGTGGGTACTCTCCGGGCCCTCGTGGGCACCCTGCTTCTCGCAGGCACGCAGGTGCCAACCCTGAGACTGCACACGAACGAGAGGCAAATAAGCAAATCCATCGGTGTAGCGCCAGAAGCCGGGTGCCCCGCGGTCAGCGGTGAAAGTCACCCACGGGCCAGACAGGAAGGCGCAGGAGCCTGTGGGTGACGTCAGGGCAGAGCCGGCGAGAGCAGGGCGGCCACGGTTTACCTTCTCTCGCTCACGGAGAGGCCCCACTAGGACGGGTGTGCAGACGCACTTGCGGGTGGGTCGAAATGCAGATGCGTCGTAACCCCTCGCGCTCCGGCCGTGGGGGCAGACACCCCAGCCTCCGTGAGCCCACCCAGGGCCCAGGGCTTGGTTTCTAACCCCCCCGGGAACAGCCGCACGAGGCTGGCACCAGAGCGGCAGCAGCGGAAATGCTCGGTGCCCCTGGGGCGCGTGTGGTGCCGGACCGTAAGTGGTCAGCAGCAACCACAGAAACCTGAGCCACGACACGCAGACACTAGGTGACCAGCCTGAAGTCGCTCCCAGCCGCCGAGGCCGGAAGGATGTCAGCACAAAAAACCCAGCCAGGTACCGGGTTAACACCCCAAGTGTGCGCGGCCTTTCCAGGAGTCCGAGCTGGTCGACACAAATGGCAGAATCCGCACCGCAGTTCAGTGACGAGAAGGGACGCGTCTGTCTCAGGGCAGCGTCTCAGATGACAGACGCGGGAGGGCAGGGAGGACAGGAAGCCGCCGCGGCGCCGCGGTCGCGAGTGCCGGGGCACGCCGCGCTGCTGGGCGCTGGAGTTGGGAGGCAACGGCGGCGAGGCAGGAGGATGCTTGCCTGGTCGCGTCTCCCCCGGAGTATTTGCTAACTTAGCGCGGTCATTTTCACACGTGTCCGCAAAGGCTGTGATGCGTCGTCCACCCGCAGCTCGGTGGACAGCGCTCCCCGCAGAGGCGGCGGCGGGACCTCGGAGACACCGGAGCTCCGAGAGGCGGGCGGAGGGCGCGAGGAGAGCGGCCGCGGAAGCGCCGAGCGCGGAGGGCGCGCACGTTCCTGCAGGAACCGCCCAGCTCCGGCTGGGGTCCGCGTCGCTCCGGTAACACTGTTTCTCCCCGGGCGATGCTGCGGGTTCGACAGCCAGATGTCGGAGGTCAGCGTCGGGGCGGAGGTCCGCACGGGAGGGCCTGCCAGTGTGCGGGCGGGCAGTCTCGTGGAGCAGAGCTCATCCGCGTGTCCGCGTGTCCTCCGTGGGAGTCCGCAGGCGACAGCGCCGGCGCTGACCACCTCCCCACAGGCCCGCGGCCTGCGGGGCCTGAAATACGCCCCACATGGCCTTTCAGCGGGAGACTTGGCCCAGGGCCGACGTGCGGGCACCAGGGGACCCCGGGCTGTGCCTGGTCCGGGCCCCGCGGACCCCAGCCCTGCCTGCTCTGCGCCGGTAGCGCCCTCTTCGGGAGGCGTCATGTTGGCAGGGTGCCGCGTGCCAAGAACGCCCACGTTGTCTCCTTATCAGAGACCTTGACCCCACACTCCAAGTCGGGGCTTTGGGGTGTCAGAGGAACCCGGGGAGAGCACGTTGCCGTATTCACGCCCGAGGCGGCGTCTTGGGTCTCCTCACCCGGGAGATGAGCCCTCGCCCGGCTGGGGGCACCAGGGGGCGCTGGTGAGCTGCCAGGAGGTGGCTGGCTGACCATCCCAGCTGCCCCTTGCCCCTGTGCCCCCCGCCTGACCCCCAGCCCCACGTGGTGTCCTGGAACCCCACCACCGGCACTGTGCCCCCCTCGGTGAGGACAGGAGGGGACGCAGGGCTGCCCGTCCCCGGGACCCCTGGGCGGGCGGGGAGCAGCGTGGGGCCGAAGGGAAGGGCGGTTCCTGAGCTCGCTGCTCTTGCGGCCGGGTCTTGGGTAAGGGGTTATAAGACCTTCCAGAAGCTTCCTCTCCATCAGAGGAGGCGATGCCTCTCCAGGGGACTCAGAGAGCCGGAGGGTGTTGCAGTGTCAGCCCTCGAGCCCGCCCTGCAGGACTGCTCGTCCCCCCCCCCCCGTGCCCCCCCTGTCCCCCCCGTGCCCACCATGCAGCACTTGACCCTCCAGGGGCAGCCGGCCCGCGGCCCCGGCCTGCAGCCTCCGAGTCCTGACCGCTCCCGCCCCCCCCCCCCCCCCCCCCGCACCGTCCTGAGTCCCCGGCCGCCTGGCCGGGCTCCTGAGCAGATGGCCTCCATGCCGTAGGAACCGAGGGCACACGGCAAGGCAGCCGTGACTGGCAGGCCGGGCCCCCGGACCCCACTGCTCATTAAACACGGAGAGCAGCCCGGCGGGGCCCATGGGGGCCTGCCTGGCACGGAGACAGGGCCGGAATCCGGGGGCTGTCGGCTCCTCCACACGGACTCCGTGCCCCCCCCCTCTGGACGGGAGCGCCCAGCAGGGCAGGCCAGGACCAGGAGTCTATGGCCCGTGCAAACCCGGGGCTCAGGACAGCGGCCAGCCTGCGGCCGCAGACTCGGCCCCTCCCCGCCGGCCCGAGGGGTCACCAACAGGCAGCCGTGGAGGCGTTGTCCTCCGTGGGTCCCTGCCCCACGTCCCCCTGGCCCGGGAGGCAGGGGGCCCAGGGGCAGGCCTGGCCTCCCCCACCCGACTCCTCACTTTCGACGGCCCTGAACCCCTGCAGCCATCACAAAAGGCTCGCCACACCCTTCCTGTAGCGGGCAGCGGGGACTCGGGCCCCCAGACACAATCTCCCTTCCCCGGCTCGCTCAGATGCGTCTCCGGTGGGTCCGCAGCCCCAGGGAGCACCCCTAAAGGTGAATTCCAGGCTAAACAGGCGTGCGCACCCACAGCGGGCTGGGGGTCCCTCTGGGGCCGCCGGGGGCAGAGCCCCATCGGGAATCCCGCTCACCTTCGTCTCGGCGGCACTGGGACTCGACCGGCCGCAGAACCGCTCTTCCGTGTAGCACAGCTGACACCCCACAGGCGTGTCCACGCTCGCCGAACCCCGTTCTGCCTCCTGACGTGGGGCACCGAGGCTGCAGAGCTACCTGTCCGCACTCCGCCAGCTACAGGACGGCCCCGGGCGACGGCCCCTGGTGGACGACGGGGCGCCGTCTCTCAGGGCACTCGACTCCAGGGGGCCAGCCTGACTCCCCGCCGGGCGGGCCCGCAGGGCTCGGAGGGGAGCCACCCCTCGATGCTGCCCTCCCTCCCGCAGGGCCCATTGCTCCTTAGCGACCGCTGCCCAGACCACCCGGGCCCCCCGGAGACTCCCCGTGAGCAGAGAAGCCCAGAGCCACGGGGGACGAGGACAGAGTGCCCCCCCAGGCTCACCAGACGCGGCCCGGAGATGGTGGGGCCGCCGCTACCCCACGTCCTCTCGTTTCACCCTGGTTTCTTCATTTTCCGGACCCTTCCACCGTCGATGGACACTCCAGGACTCCCGGTTTCCGCCCCACAGGGCAGAGAGCTTCGTGCCTGTTCTTACAAACAAACAAACAAACACAAAAAAAGCCAGAAAACTTCAAATCGTTGGCTTTTATTGAACCACCAGGAACGGCCGTCAGCAGACCACCCAGTAACCTGGCGTCCGGAAGCGGCTGCAGAGGGAAGCGGCACCGGGGAAGGTGTGCAGGGGGGGCGGCCCGTGTGGGCGGGGAGAGGGCCGAGCGCCCCCGGGGGGCGCGTGGGCTGCAGGGAGGCTCGGAGGAGCCCTGGGAGCCCCCGGTGCCCACGGGGGCCGGCGGGGGGGACCTGCTTGTGTAACTGTCTTCCCTAAACTGGGCCACATGCTCCCGGGGGAGGTCCGGGCGCTGCCTGGGACCGTCTGCCCCGCGGTCTGGTCGGGGCCGGAGGGCCAGCCGGCACTGGAAACCTGCTCCATTGGCCGCCCCCGCCTCCCCGCAGAAAGAGGAGGAAAAGGCCTCCGTGCGTAGGAGGAAGAGCCAAGGAATTTGTCACCGAGGGCAGGGACAGAAGCCATTACCAGCCGAGAGAAAGGAGAAAATAGAAAATCAGACTCTCCGGCCCCGAGGGGGGTGCTGGAGCAGGGACTGCGGCCTGAACTTCAGTGGGAGGACAGGCAGGCAGGTGCTCCAGCCAAGGCCATGCTGCAGCCCCCACCCCACGCCCCCTCCTGCGCCCCCAAAGCTGCAGGCCGCGGTGCTCCCAGGACCACAGCCGGTTCCTGCCCGGTCGACACCGACCCCCCACGAGAGGCCCAGCCCACATGAAGGCTGGCCACCTCCCGGCGCCAGGCGCATCTGCCTCCGCGTCCTGCGTCCCAACGACACCTCCAGCTCCCAGCGGAAGCTGCTGCGAGGCTTCCAGAGGGCGGGGGGACGGGCTCCCGGGACGCGCCGCGGTCCCTGGAACCAGCTCAGCTGCGGCTCGGAGCTCACAACTCCCCCCGGGGGGACGGAAACGACTGTGATCCCTGGGTTTATGTTCCCAGGGAAAAGGTGCACAACATGCAAAGACATGATTCTTTTGCGGGCCCTTGTTCTGAAACATGACTGCCCCCCCCACACACACACAAAACAGAAGCACTGTGCTGTGTGTTTATGGGCAACGCCAATACAGACGCACAGCGACTCTGGAAGAGAGGCCGGGGGGGGGGGGGTGGTACTGGGGACGCCGTGTCTCCCGGTCCTCCCACTGCACAGGACGTGCGGCGGCAGCATTGGGAGGGAACTCGGGTCGCCTGGAAGCGTGCACTGGGAATCCTGGGGAACCACGAGTATCTTTCGTATTGACAGGAGAGAGAAACATTGATTGGGTGCCTCCCGTCTGTGCCTGGCCGGGAATTGAACCTGCAACCTAGGCCTGTGCCCTGAGCGAGGATCGAACCTGCGACCTTTCCATGTATGGAGCGAGGCTGCGACCCACGGAGCCACGCCAGCCAGGGCCGACCACTGGCCTGTTTTAAAGAGATACAAAGAGTGAGCCGACAGGGGGATACAGTGGACCCGTAAACTGTGTTCGGTGGAATCCGGAAGAGGCGGGAGAAAGAAGCGGAGGATACGCAGAACCGACAGGAAAGGGCTAGCGATCGGGAAGAGGTCACTCGGCCTCAATAACCACTCTAAACGTGAGTAGCCCAAACTCGCCCGCTGGAAGACCGAGACCGTCCGGCTGGGTTTTCTGGGAAGCAGAAGCCCCCCGTGTCCTGTCTGCACGAGACCGGGCTCACACGTGAAGACACAGAGCTTCCCGGGAGGAAGGACGGGACAGGCACCGTGGGAGCCCACAGACGCGGACGCCGCTCAGGCAGCCTCCGGCTCGCCCACCGCGCAGAACGGGGCGGGGGGGGGGCGCCCACAGCGCCTCGGTCCCCCCCTCTGACTGCCCACGCGGAGGAGAGCGCTTCCCCGGGCAGGAGGGGACACGGAGAGGCGGAGAGGAAGATCCCCGAGGAGGCCGTGGCCATCGACGCACCGTGATGGACGCGCCCGGGAGCCGGGACTTCAGGGAGGGTGGATGCGAGCGCCGGAACCGCCCCCACCGGCCCGGCCCGGCGGATGCGGACGGGCCGCCCAATCAGCGGCGGTGGAGCACACACGCACCGCCCCCCCCCCCCCCCCCCCGGCGCCCACGGGACATTCCGCCAGACCGGCCGAATTCTGGGCCATAAACCATGCTTGATGAATGTAAAAGCGTAGAAACCCCACGGAATGGGTTCTCAGATCCCCGCGGAATTCACCCAGAAACCGAAGCCAGCGGGTCTGCCCTGCGGGGGCCGGGAGTCGACGGCCAGCCCCCGCGGACCGTCCTGGGAGCCCGGGGGCGTGCCGAGCAGGGAGGGGGCAGGGCCGCCAGTCGGACCCAGGAGCCCAGTGACAGCGCCGCAGACCGTGCGGGGCTGCAGGTGACAGGGGTGGAGCGTGTGGGGGGCGCGACAGGAGAGGCGGGCCCCAGGTGGCGTGAGCCCCTCAGAGTCCACGTGGCCAGAGGAGCCCTGGTCTCTGGGGGGGCATCTCCCCGGGACGTCACCGGCCCCGAGTCTCGTCCTGGACGGACCCAGAGTCTCAGGTGCAGCTGATGCACCCCACACTGCTCCCAGGACAGAGGCGGCCGCCGGCCTGCGCGGGGTCTGTGCGCCCGGGGCGGGGCGGCCCCCTCCAGGGTCACATCTTCCCAGCCACGGTGACGGCCGGGTCCTGCTGGTGAGCTGCAGGTGAAGTGAGGCTCCTCACAGCCCACGAAAGAGTCCACGCATGTTAGCGCTGTTCCAGGGGGAACTGGGGGGTTTAATCTGGGGGCCAGGGCTCTGGGAGGGGCCGGGGGGGGGGCCCTCTGGGCCTGGCGACCTGGGGCCGGGAACCGGGGCTGTGAAGCCAGGACCGACGCCGGCTCTCGAATCACTTACCTGTGCGGTGGTTCCCCCTCGGCGTTCAGTGCTAACGGAGGTGCCCCGTGTGCAAGGCCGGAGCAGGTGCAGAGCAGGCACACACAGGAAAGGGGTTCGTGCCACAGAGTCCAGAAGGGCTGATGGGGGGGGGTGGCTGAGACCCAGAGGCTGTCACCCCCAGGCAGAGTGAGGAGCGGGGGAGGGGTCTGGGCCCTGGTTACAGCGTCTGCCCGGCTGCGGCCAGGAGGGGCCACCACCCCACACACTCGCAGGGAGGGCGGGCCTGGGGCAGGCCCTGGGGAAGGCTCGCAGTCGCAGCACCTCTGCTGCGTTCCGGGGTCTGGACCCCGGGGTCTGCGCTTCCTCGCTGGGTCCGGGGAGCCCCCGCCTGCAGACGGGGAGCCTGAGGCTCCGAGAGGCTGTGTCCTCTGCTCACAGAGCAGGGGCAGGGTCTGAGCCACATTCCAACAGGAATGTCACACGACACCTGGGGAGTCGGCCACCCAAGGCCCCCCAGCCACCCGCCTGCCCCTGTCCTTCTGCGGGGAGAAGGAGACCTGGATGGGGGTCCCCGAGGAGCAGGGAGGAGCAGGACCTCACCCCGCCCTTCCGAGGGAGGGGGCAGACGGTGTTGGGGGTGGTCACTCCTGGCCCCCGTGCAGGGACCCCCAGCGGGGCCTGTGGCCTTGTCACCGGTGACTCCCCCCACTGGTGAACTGTGTGCCGAGAGGGCAGGGTCCCCCACCACAGGCCCAGAGCTGTTGGAGGGGGATGGGTGTGACCAGGGCGCCGGGCCGGGGTGGCGGGGCAGCGGAGGGACGGGGTGGCCCTGCCCCACTCCCGGGTCAGGTCGGCCTCCCCCGCCAGCCCAGCTTCCCCCGTGTAAATGCCTCTCCAGCACTGCAGGCCGCACTGTGAAGCAGTTTATAAAAATCTAATTAGCCAAACGGGCAGATAATCACGGGCGAGCTTAACCCTTTCCCGCCGGCACAGTCCGCGCTCCGGGAAGGGCCGCGGGCCTCCCACCCGGCGGCGACTGCTGGGGCTCGCCGTGGCCATCTCTGCGACCACGGCGCCCGGGGGAGCGGGGCCGAAGCTGTCGCAGCTGACCTTGGCCGACCTTGGCCTGGGGCGTCTCTCCTCCTGCCCGGCATCTGTGGACGGAGACACTCAAAACCACACGGGCCTCCTTCACTCGGGGCACAGGCATGCCCCCCCGTCTCTCTGCATTGCGGGGGGGTCTAAGGACCACCCTCTGGGGTAGAGATGCACCGAGGACTTTGCCCACCCAGAAACCCACCCACTGTGTGCTCCAGCTCCTCCCCCCCCATATCCTTGCAGGAAACGGGAGCTGGCCAGGTGTCCACTCCGGGGCTGCGCTGTGGAGCCCCAGGACCCTGGGTGGACTAGTGGGTACCCAGCCTGCCCTCTTCTGCCTGCGTCACCGGTCACTCCCTCCCGGCCTGGGCCTCCGGTCCACGTCTCAGCCTCCCCGCGGCGGAGCACGGTCAACACGGGGTCTTCCTAGATGCTCACCCTCAGGAGGGCGGACAAACCGGCAGCTCGCACCGCCCACCCCCGGGCGACCTGGGCAGGTGGCAGGTGGCGGCATGCTCTACGTCCCCATCGTGCTAGCAGTTATGTTACGTGTTTGACGAACCTCTTCACGCTGCCCCGTGAACCGGCGCCTTGTGGGGCAGGTAAGTCAAACCCCGACACTGCCGACTCCACAGAGAGGAGAGGGCGACGGTCCCTCCCAGGTTCAGTGGGAACGGCTCCCGCCCTTCCAGCGATGCCCCAGCCCCCGCCCCCCCACGCACCCCCCTCCTGCCTGTGGAGACGCCGCAGCACTCCGAGGTCGGACAGATGTCGGGCGGCCGGGAGGGTACCTGCGCCAAGCTGCCGGAGCTGGGCAGGGGCCGCACCTGAGGACACCGCCTGCAGGGGGGGCCGGCCTCGGCTCCACAGCTGCCCCCTGGCCCGCAGCTGCCCGGGGGCTGTGCCAAAGGCAACCCAATCCAGTTCTCCTTCATGTGCAAAGGGGCTCAGCCCGACGCACACGCCTGCCAGTCACCTTCTTCCACTGAACTGGGCAGGTCCGGCCGTGTTCTGCCAGTGTAGCCCACCGCTGCAGCGGCCCCTGTTGTACGGACTCGAGCACCACAGGGCGCAGGTTCGGGTCCTTCTGGTTCTCAAGACACAGCTGTGAGCCACGGCCCCGTGGGCCCCCGGGCGGCGGGTGAGGCCCAGGGCCTGATCTGCCAAATCCAGAGCAGACGCTCACACCGCCCCCAAGAGACGCCTGACGGCTTCTTCATCACGTGAAGCCGCTCTGTCGAGCCCCCCGCTCTCGCGCCTTACACCTCCGTGAGGGGCTCCGGCCCTCGGGACAGCAGGCCTGCCGTTCTCCGCCCGCTGCCCGCCCCTCTGGGGCCGAGCTGCCCGGGCTGTGTGACCGCGGGCAGGTCCCCGAACGTCTCTGAGCTCCACACGTGGAAGGAGAGTCGTGTCCCCTTGACCTCCGAGCATCGTCTGGAGGACAGACGGGGGGCGGGGGGGGGGGGCTGACTGCTGCAGGGGACTCGGAGCGGAGCCCCACGGCCCGACCGCTGCAGTGTGGTCGGGGACGGAGGCCACGGGCTTCGCTCGCTCAGTCAGTGACCTCCTGAAAGGTCGCAGCCGTGTGCCAGGTGATAAAGGACGTGACAGTGAGCCAGACATCGGCCCTGCAGACGGGAGGGGGGGCACTCGGGGGAACTGGAGGACAGAGCGAGCGCCCGCCCCCGAGCTGCGGAACCCGAGACGCTGCGGAAGCTCCGGACGAGGCGGGTCGATGTGGGCCCAGCCGACGGGGGGCGGGGGGGGGGGGGGTGGCTGCATGCTGCGGGCTCACTGGGTGTGGGTCTGGGCCAGCACGCAGGGGCCACACTCAGACCCCGAGGCTGGCCGACCGCTGCCACCGGCGGCTCACTCGACCTCCACTCCGAGCCCAGCCTGGGAGGGCCGGGGCTCCGAGAGCCACGCAGGCGAGGCTGGAAGGGCCTGGCGAGAGAGGACGGTGGGTTCCAGATGGGAGATTAGACTGTGGACGGCTCTCTGCGGGTCTGGTCTCGTGTGTGTCACATGGAGGCTCCCCCCACCCCCCACACACACTGGGCGGGCAGTGACTGAGCCCGAGGCCCAGGTGGGGCCTGGAGAAGCCCTGCTCACTCGCCCAGAAACACGGATGCGGCCCCCTGGGCCCGGGGGGAAGGCCTGGCCTCTCTGACCCGTGACCTTGCATTCCGGTGGGCGTGGGACGGCAGGGCCGTGGGGAAGGTGCTTCCTAGCGGGAGGTCCCACGAGCTGGCTGCCCGGCACCCACGGGGCACCACCGCCCGGGCCCACGCTGCCCAGGGACCGGAGGAAGGTTCCAGCGCGGGAACCCAGCGTCCAGGGTGCGGCCAGCTGGGTTCAGCACCATGGAGAACCCCACAGTTGGCCTTTGGGAGCGACAGCCCTTTGCCCTTTGTCCTTTGCTCCAGTTCTCCGGCCTCCCCCGCGCTGGGCCGTCCAGCACCACAGAGGCCCTGAGGAGGCGGACCCGGGAGCCTGTCCCACCAGCCTGTCCATGTCCCAGACCCCCGGACCCTGGGGGTGTTGTGGTTTGGAGCCGAGACACGTCAGTGCCTGGAGAGGGTCTTCTGGGGGTGCTGGTTGGAGGTCCTGGTTCTGGGTGCCCCAAGCAAGCCCACGCAGGTGGGGCCCCAAATCTCATCAGAGCCATAAGACCAGTCTCCCCACAAGCTCCACCCCAACCCCCATCCCAGCTTCCCTTGTCTCCATGGTGCCCCCCGGGCCCCTTCCCACCAGCTGGCTGAGGGCCTCTCAGCTCCTGCCCGGGCCCCTGGGACCAAGCCCCACCCCTGGGCCCCGGCCCAGGCCGGCCGTCTGGAGCCGTGACTGCCACCTCGGGGCTAGGGTTCCCACACCGGACAGACCAGGAGCCGTCGCCCCCCTGGGCTGGGAATATGAGGGGTCATGCCCTTGTCAGGCCGGCACTACCTTCTCCACGGCGGGCACCGCGCCCACGCCTGTCCCTGATGGAGCCCAGGCCCCGCCGGGGACAGTGACACCGGGCAAGCCCTTGACCGGCAGGTGGGTGGGGCTGCGGGGACAGGCCGGGCCTCTGGTGACCGTCCCGGCCAGGAGAGCACAGGACCCCTGACCTCGGAGGGTCGATCAGGACAAAGTGGGGACAAAGGGGGCACAGAGGGGGGACCCGTGCCCCCAGGCCAACGGGAGGCAACAGCGACGTGCCCTTCTTAAAGAAGACGCCACTGCACACGACCGACCAGGAAACCAGGTCCTTTGTCCTCGTCCCGTGTGGCGCGAGAGCCCACCCCCCGGAGGGGCCCTGAGAAAAGAAGAGACGGTCAGTGCTGCCCCGGCAGGAGACAGCGGCCGCCCTCTCGGAGCCACCGGGCGGGCGCGCCGTGGGGGGGCCTGGCCTGCTGTGTCCCTGTTCCCCCACCCGCACGCTCCCCTGCACCCCACGGGCAGAGCTCCTCCCGCCTCGCCCAGGGCTGAGCTGCCCCTCCCTCGTCCCCTGGGCGGCGGGAGGGGGGCTCGGAGCAGCTGCTCTGGAGAAGGACGCTGGCCTGGGGCACACGGCTCCGCCTCTCAGGGCCGCGGGGTCGCCCCTCGCAGGCAGTGGCCAGGTGAGATGCCTGAAGCCTCGTCGCTTCTGCGGCCTCCCTTCCCGGCAGAGCAGGCCCCCCCCCCCGGGCCGGGGCTCACAGGGCCCCCCGGCGCCGGCCCTGCACCCCCACAGCGGCGTGCTGGCCCTGCTCACACCTCCCCCCGCCCTCTAGCAGGAGCACCAGGGACCAGGAGCCCGGGGGGCACGCTGGGGGCGCATGGCACTGGACACCAGCCCCTCGGCCCTGACGCAGCCTTTTCCCCTCAGGCCCCGCACGTCCGGCCTCCACAGGTTGGAGGGAAGGTCAAAGGGCGTGTTCTGTTTCCTCATCCCCCCCCCCCCCCGCCCTGTACAGAGACATCACAGTATTAATCCTGAGAGGACACGGGCCCCGGCTCGTCCGTCACTGCCGGGGGCCTCGAGGGTGCAGTCACCCATGTCACTGGGCGGCGGCTGCAGCTCGGCAGGACACGCAGCCCTGGAGCCTCACCCGGGGGGGGGGGGGGGCATGAGGGGTGGGTGGCCAGCTGGAGGGCCGCTCTGTGTCGCCTGCTGTGCTCTGTGCTTCACAGACGAGGCCCCTGGGGCCCCGGCCACAGCCCCGTGGGGCGGCCCCTGAGAGAGGCAGGGCGTCCAGGGGCCCCGGGGAGACCCAGAGCCTGCGAGGGTCAGCGGGAGGCAGCACGGACTTCACCGTGTGCACCCGGCGCCCTGGGAGGGGTCAGAGCTCAGCACCCGGGGGTGGACAGTCCATGGGCCGGAGGGCAGGACACACCGCAGCCACCGGCCACGGCTGTTCTGAAGGGACTCCCCCTCAGCCGGCCCCCGGGGCACCCCTCAAAGGAACGCGTCACCTGGAGCGCCGGGCCAGGGACAAGGACGGTGGGTGTGAACACTGTCCTCTCAGAGTGGGGACAACACGGAACACCCGTGGAGGACGGGCGGACCCCGCAGGCCCCCGCTCCGCCGGAGGCGCCCCTGTGGCCCGGGGTCGGAAAGGCGGCCTCCCTGACTGAGCTCCCACCCGACCAGGGTGTCCCTGCCCCCCTCAGACTCAGGGTGTCCCTGCCCCCTTCAGACTCAGGGTGTCCCTGCCCCCTTCAGACCAGGGTGTCCCTTTCCACAAGACACTCCCTGACCCACTCCACCGGGTCAGTTTGGCTGGGCTGCAGGTGGGCCTCCTGGGGCCCGCAGACCCTGGGACCGGTGTCCCGAGAGGCTCCCGGAGCGGCCACCGTGAGCCAGAGGCCGGCCAGCACCAAGGACAGCCCTGGGGTTGGGACCCCCTCTCCACGCAGGGCACCCAGGCCCCTCCAAGGGGGTCCGTGACCAGCAGGATGTCACATGCTGGTGGGGTATCCTGGGGTCTCCCCTCTGGCACCTGGCTGGCCAGGGCCCCTGGCACTATTGTCCACTAATCAGTGTGTCAGCTGCGGGACAGGAGAGGGTGCCGGGAGAAGCCCCCCGCCCCAGCTGCACACCCCACACCGTGCGCTGCGCCGGCAGCTCCTGGGGCTCAAGGACAGGGCCCGGTCACCCCTCCCCCTGGGGGGACAGGGGTCGGGTGTCTCTCCTCGGCCTGTGAAGGACGGCAGATTCGATTAGGCGGAGTCCTGAGCCGCCTCGGAATTGATTTGGATATAAATAGATGGCATAAAACCCGTCCCGGTGCCTGCGGGGCCCCGCCGAGCCCCCAGGGTCACGAGGAAGACGCGTGACATTGCGGACACGCCGACCGGATTAGCGCCGTGACCCTGACACGGGGCGGCTGCAGCTGAGCCGGGTCCTGGGACAGACGGACACAGCTGGACTCGGCCCCGATTCCCCCCCCCCACTGTCACTCGGTCTCCCTCTGGGGTCCACATCCCGCTGGCCTCACGTCTGTCTGACCATCACCCAGCCTGTCCTCCCTCCGCCATCTGTCCATCTGTCCCTTCTTGTCTGCCTGTCTCGGGCACCATTCCCTCTTCCCGGTTGGAACCCCAAGGGGGCGGGGAGGCGTCGGTGTTCACCGGCCGCCGAGGCCTTGGGGCCCATCGATTTCGTTTCCAGTTCCCTGGGATCCGGTGCGCGGGTTCGGGTGGGAGCGCATTAAAGCCCCGTGAATAATTAATGCGGTAATTTAACCTGAGCCCAGGGAGCCAGCGTTGCCGGCCTCGGGGGCCGAGGAAACAGGCGTGTCCCCCCGGGGGCAGCGTCCCCACGCCCTGGCCTGCCATCTTGGTGCCTGTCTCCAGAAGGAAACTTCCAGCTGTTCCTCCAGGCCCTTCCTGGGAGGGACGGCCAGGGCCCCACAGGCTCTGCCGGACGACGAGGGCCTGGGCCCCGTGTTTGGGCCGGCGCTGCCCAGAGGCCGGGCCCCTGCCCGCCTCTCCCGCCGTCACTTGAGGAACCAGGTGGCGAGGCCCACGCAAGACCCTGGGCTTCCACGCTGATCCGAGGCCCCACAGGCCCGCTGTCCCAGGGCCCCAGTGGGCAGCAAGGTCGGGCGCTGAGAGGCGGCCTTCTCCTGGACACAGTGCGGGGACTGGAAATCTGAAGTGGGCAGTGCAGGAGGAAGGCAGGAGGGACACATGGGGACTCAGGCGGGAGCCCGTCGTGGGGGCTGGGGAGCCGCCCCGCCTCCCGGGGGCATCTGAGACGTGGCTTCCCCACGGCCCGAGCCCGGCTGCTGCTTCCCGGTCAGCAGAGGCCCTCCGGCCGGGGTGGCCGCACCCTCCACGTCCGGGGAGGCGGCCTGGGCGTGTCTGTGGCAGCCGCCGTCACTCTGGCAGGACACGTGTCGGTGCCCACGTGAGACCCGCTCCAACCGTCAGCGTGGCCGTCGCTCAGCCGCTGGTCTCCGTCCGAGCTCCTCCGCCTGCGGCCGACAAGGTCCGGAGACACCTTGGGCGTCGCCTGGGAGGGAGGACGCTGCTGGCGTCTCGTGGGCGGAGACGAGGGGGCTCGGCTGAAACCTGGGACGGCGGGGAGGACCCTCAGCAATGACGTGGGGGGTGGGGGGTGCCCAGCAGAGCCCCAGGGTCCTCACGCAGCGGGGGCAGGAAGGGCAGGTGCGCGGTAGGCGGCCGGAGCCGGGTGTGGGGCGCGGTGCGGGGCTGAGCCCAGGGCTCCAGGCCTCCCACCGTGTGTCTGTCAGCCGCGTCCTCGCTGGCGAGAAAGGGCGAGAAGCTGTGACTGCAGCGCGACTCCCCTCGAGTTCTGGGTGCTGAGCGAGCGCCCCCCACCCCCACCCCCACCCGCACACTGATGGTCCCCCTTCGCCCCACCGGGCAGCTCTGTTCCCTCGTGTGTCCAGGTGAGGGGGCGGGCGGGGGCCTGGAAACGGCGGGGGCCTGAACCCCTGGTCCAAGCAAGGCGGGTGGACCGGAGCCACTGAGCTCCCCGGCACCCAGCACGGGCGTCGGCCCCACCCCCACCGGCCGCTGCTTCTGCTCCATCCGTCCGTCCCTCTCCCGCCTGATGGGGGAACGCACCCGGGCCTTCCCATCGGCGTCGGTAGCTCCTCGTGCCACGTGAGGAGAGGTCACAAGTGTCTCTGGAGAGACTGACCCCCGGAACCCCCTAAGTCCCCGCAGCACCCTGTGCTGGACGGGCCTTGAGGCTGTGAGTGGGCACGGCAGCGGTCGCGGCCGCAGCCCCACCCCCCCGGAGAGGGAACCGCGGGGCAGAGAAGGCACAGAGCCGGGCTGGGGGTCCCGCGAGCAGAGCCCTGGGCCCGGCCCACAGCCCCCGTTCTCCCCGCAGCACCGTGCGTCCCCCGGCCAAGGTCAAGTCCACGGGCAGCCCGGTGCACCCAAACCCGTGTCTGTCCACGACCCACACATCCATCTCCTCCATTACTCCACCAGCCGGCCTTGATGGAGCACCTGCTCCGGCCACACCCGGCTCTTCTGCCCCGGCACCTTCCGCCAGGCCCAGCCGCCTGAGGCTCCGGCCTGACCTGGCCGACAGCCGTGGCTCCGGCCCATGAAACATTTTAGTTCAGCTAAAATGCGTGCCCTTGGAGTAGACTGTGTAGCTGCCGTGAAGTGTGACAGCCCCCATGCACCCTGGGTGGTATCTCCCCCATCGCCCACCCGAGGCCGGAACATCCTCATCTGACACTGAGCCGGGAACTCAGAGCACGGGGAAGGGAGGGGCGGGAGCCCACAGCGGAGGGGCCATCCGTCCCGGCACAGGGCCCCGGGCACTGGCAGCACCGCAGCCCTCCGGCCTCTGGCACGGGTCTGTCAGCCGGGGGGCCTCGGGGAGAGGAGCAGACGGGTCGTCTGTAATCCTGGGGGTGCTGACATGCTGTCACACACGCCGCCTGACGCACGCACACGCATGCACACGCCCTGTTCTCACAGCGGCAGGAGCTGGCTGTCCGTTTACGTCTGGGCCACAGGCAGCTTCAAGGTCGGGGAAAACGGCCCGGCCCAGGCCTCCGTCCCAGACTGCACTGTGCTGCCCAGACACACCCGTGTGCGCACGAGCACACGCCTGCACACGTGCACACGGGAGCACTCATGCCTGTGCACGTGCACACACAGCGCACATGTGCACACACAGGTGCGTGCACATGCATAGACACACACAGACGTGTGGGCACACGTGCACACCGTGTGCACGCACACGGGCACACTCACACAATGCACGTGGGTGCAGGCACCCATCAGTGTGATGAGGAAGCGGACCCGCGCGCCTTAGGCCCCAGCCCCTACTCGTTGGTGTGACCTTCTGGGCTTCTCAGTCCGCCGGTTGGTCAGCTGTCCAGCGGGCACTCACTGGTTGGTGCCTGCCCGCCCCGGAGCCCGGCCGGCCGCCAGCACGTGACACCGGGTCTCCGTTCTCACGATCCCAGCATTGGGGGTGGGGCTGACGGTGGCCGCCTGCCTGAAGGCAGGGCACAACCAAACATCTGGTCAGTGGTATGGTCTTTGCAGCGCACCCGCCCCAGGACGGGGCGCACAGTAGGTTATCCATAAACGCTGGTTGCTTGCTGGGGGTGGGCAGTGTGTGCCCGGAATCTCCATTGGGCGTGCGAGCCCTGAGCTTGCACACAGTCGGAGCAGGCGGGGCCCGAGCTGGGTCCTGGGCCCCGCAGGGGGTGGGGCAGTGCTCAGGGACCTGGCACCCGCCACGGCGGCATGGGGAGGGGCCCTGGAAGACGCCCCGAGGGTGCTAGCAGGAGGAGCCTGGCCCCTGAGCCGGGTTGCCTGGAGCCCGGAGTGCCTGCAGAGCGGGCGTCCAGGGTTATGGATGGGCTCTCCAGGAGCGAGTGGGCCCTGGGGAAGAGGTTTCAGAGTTTGCAGCCTGGGGTTTTGTTTATGTATCTGTTTACGCCCTGCCTTGTTCAGGCGGGATTTAAGGCAGCTCAGGAAGGTACATGCCGTGCAGCGAGGACACATAAATGCAGAGCGGCGGGCTGCCCAGGGAGTCTGCCCAGGGCCGGGGCCGCGCTCCCCCGCCCGAGCCTCGGCCTCCTGGAAATGCAGTCTGGGTGCCTCGGGCTCCAGCTGGGACCTCCTTCAGGGCACCCCGACCCCCACGCGCACACCCACACACATGTGCACATGCACGGGAACATGTACGTGTGGTACACACATGTGCACAGGCACATCCCACTGAAGAGGGTGTCCCCAGGCCAAGCACGGAAGCCGTGAGGTCTGGGGTCCCGCAGACCTGCCTTCCGGTCTCAGCCCCACCCCGGGCTGGGGGCCGTCTCGTGCTGGGAGACTTGGTGGGCGCCCCAAAGGGGAAGGTTGTCCCCCTCTTACACACGCCCCTCGCAGGCCCCGCCCCCTCTGACCGGTAAACAGCCACACCACGTGGTGGTTCTCGTTTAAAAGACCCAGTCGGATCTCACGCCGATATGGGACCTGTGTTTGCCCCGCCCATGCCCCGCCCACCCCCATGTTCCCGCCCCCTCCCTGGAGTGGGCCAAATGGGGCCCCGCAAGCCATGCCCACGCCTGGAAACTGCGGACCGGACCTTGTTCAGAAAAAGGGTCTTCGCAGACCTAGGTTAAGGGTCTCAACCTTTGGCTGCACCCAAATGCAGGGTGGGCCCTACCTGCAGGGGCCACTGTCCTGATGACAGGACACAGAACAGGACACAGGACACTGGCGGGAGGGACTGGGGGGGCCTGTGGTGACTGAGCCAGGCTGGGGTGACACCACTCAGCGGGGAAACTGGGAACCCCCAGAGGCCGGAAGACCCAGGAGGGGCCCCCCGCCAGGATGCCACACCCAACTCCCGACCGGCGGCCCCCAGCGCTGGAAGAGACGGCTTCTGGGGAGGACTGACCGCGTGGCCCCTCGGGGGGTGGAGCTCACTCGGCCTGCAGCTTGTAAACTGCAACCAGGGCTCGGGAGCCCAGCAGCACCCAGCTGGGCGGCCGGCCGCCTGCAGAAGGCTCCAGTCTCCTGTCCCCACCCCCCGGCCCCCCCCCCCCGCCCCCCCAGCAAGGCAGTCGTCACTTCCAACCGGTCTTCTCTGCGGACAAAACCGACGCCACCACATCCTCCGTGACGCTGCGCGGCCTTCCCGACGGTGGGGACAGGGCGTCTCTCCCTGTGTCTCCCTCCTGGGAGGCCGAGGCTCCAGGCCCCCCTCCCCCCCCACCCCGTCCTGTGGGGCGTCAGTGCTGTGGGGGGGCTGCCTGCCCTGCCCCCGACGTGGACTCTGATTGGGCGAGTTTGCTGCGGCCGCCCCCCAGCTCACACCCCCTTCTCCTCTCTCCTGACGCACAGGCTTCTCAGAAGCTGCGGGGCCCAGTGAGTGAGTGAGTGAGTGAGCGAGTGACGGACACTCCCCAGGTCCCTCGCCGTCGACAGAACGGCCGCGGGTGCGGCCCTGGCGCAGCCCCCACCGACGCGCACCCGCCCGGGCAGAAGCCGCGCGGATTACCGGGAGCTTCTTACAGAAAGCAATTCCTAAGCCTGCTTCAATCCTTCCTGGAACCCGTCACGGGATAAACAGATAAATGTCTCCAGAGCAATTTCCGTCTGCCCTCCCGGAGCTGGGCACCGTCCAAGCCCTCGGCCAGGGGCCCCACAGTCGCCACCAGCCCCAGGCCGGTCCCCGGGCCGTGCGCAGAGGACCCCGCCCCTGCGCGCCCTGAGCACGGTGCCCACGCTGAGACGCCGGCTTCCGCCCCGGCAGCCAGGAGCAGCGGGCACTGCCGACGGCCACGGCCTCGCGGCCCGCTGCAGGACAGCTCGTCACTAGACGACACTCTCACCCCGTGTCTGTCCTCCGCCCCAGGCCCGGGAACATCAGTACAGCAGCTGTCACGGGCCGTCCCCACCGGGTCCCCCCGGCAAGGGTGGCGAAACGCAGCCAGACAGCGAGCGCCGGGAGACAGCCTGTCCGGGGATGCGAGGGGGCTGCCCCCGACGGGTCGCTGCGCGGTCACATCTGGGCGCGTGTCTCCTGCCAACACGGGGCTCCGGCTCCATGCCGTGCGTAGAGGCGTCTCCCCACGGCAGCCGGCACCCAGCACCCGCACACACGGGCGACTCCAGGCCAGGGCAGAGGCAGGCTGGGGGCAGGAGGG
Source organism: Phyllostomus discolor (assembly GCF_004126475.2). NCBI lineage: Eukaryota > Metazoa > Chordata > Mammalia > Chiroptera > Phyllostomidae > Phyllostomus > Phyllostomus discolor. Next base: position 137,880,721 of record NC_040909.2, read on the forward strand.
CCCAGGCACTTCTGCATGACCCTCGGACGGAGCCCAGGGGTGCCTCCGGGCAGCCGGATGACGGCAGGACAAGCAGCCACCATCCCGTTCTCAGACGCCGCCGTGGGGCCCCCCCGAGGTTCAAGATGCCCCGGCTCGGTCCCCAAGCCCGAGAGGCGCAGTGGCAGCGGTGGTCGGAGAGGGCTGCGGCAACGGCGGTGGTCCTGCTGGCCCAAGTGACCAGGACTAGGGAGGCCAGGACAGCAAGTGGCCCCGTGGGGCAGAGCTGGGGTCTCCCGGGGCTGCCGGAATAGAGCGCCACACACAGGCAGCTTCAAGCAACAGCAGCTCACCCTGGCCGGGTAGCTCAGGTGGCTGGAGCATCGTCCTGTACACCAGCAGGTTGTGGGTTCGATCCCCAGTCGGGGCGAGTGCGGGAGGCCACCGATCGATGTCTCTCCCACTTTGGTGTCTCCCTCCGTCTCCATCTCCGTGTGTCCATCCCTCTGTCTCCCTCCTCTCTCCCTTCTCTCCAACACACACGAGCCTGAAGTGAGGCTCCTGGCAGCATTTCGGTGAATACAACAAAGTGTTGTGTTCAGAGCCCTGACTGTGGACCGATCCCTAGCGCTCAGGGACCAGCTATGCAGGAAGGAGTCCGTGCTCCAGAGGACACAGCTGGGCGGTAGGAGCCGGCCTCTGAGGTGGGGGTCCCAGCCGCCCTGCTCACTCACGGGTGGGGTTCCTGAGACCCGAGCTGGTCCCTGGCCTCAGAGCACGGACCTCCCGCCCTCCCGCCTCTGCCCGAGCAGCTGCTTTGCTCAGGACGCCTCACCCCGACCCCCTCCCCACTGCCCGTCCCCGTCAGCTCGAGGGGGACGCCCGACCGGAGTCTGTGGGTAACAACAGCACCCACGCCTGCCCCCCCGGTCCCCGAGCCCAGCAGGACAGTCCCAGGTGTTACTCACCTGCAGGACCAGGACCCCACGGCCGGCCAGCTCACGATGGCCCTCGGGGACAGCAGCAGCCAGGACTCGCTGTCCGCCCCGCAGTCCTCGGTACCAGCTCACGGCGTCCCCAGCACTCAGGCCGCGCTGGCCCAGACGTGGAGCCCGGGAAGGAAGGGCCACTGTGTCCCCGGCTCGGCGGCCTGCACGCCACAGGAGGACTTCAGAGGCGATGACAGGGTGACGGTCCCTGGAACCCAACTGTCCACCAAGGTGGTGACAGGCACGGAGCCGGCTGCCGTCTCTGAGGCCTGTCCACGCTGGACGCCGTCCAGATGCTGGCCCGAGCGCCAGCCTGCCCGCTCCCGGCGCCATCGCCTGCGGCCGAGAGGGCCGACCAGGGTGGGGGCGGTGTTGGCAGCAGCTGTCCACAAGGGACAGCCAGGCAGAGGCAGCCACACCCACAGGACGGTCCGCATGGCTCCCGCCTCGCTGACCCCTCTGGTTCGTGGGGCAGCCCCTCCCCAGGCCGGACGCAGCCTCTGGCCCCCATGACCGTGTCCGCCGGGCTGGGGGCGTCAGCGAGAGCCCTGCGTGTCCCCGTCCAGCCCCTCCTGCCCTTGGGTCCTGCGATCAGAGAGAGGCGCCAGCAGGAGCCCAGACGGGCGCGAGCCCCGGCTCAGCCTCGAGGCTCCAGGGTGGGGAGCGCCTGTCGTCCATGTGGCCTGGGGGGGGGGGGCGCAGGGGCTCACCAGGAGCACCCGTGGGCGAGGAGGGGCACCGCGCTCAGGCTCACAGGGACTGCGATCCGCACATGGGTGGGGGGAGAGTGTCCGGACGAGACGCCCACCGGGGAGTCCCGGTAACCACACAGCCAGCTCGCTCCGGCACCAGCTCCAGCAGGATGGTCCTCTGAGCTGAGCGGCCTCCCTGGCCGGGCCCAACAGTCCCCTGGACTCAGGAGCCTGGGACCCCGGGACCGCGGTGCCACATGTCACAGCACAAGACCTGTGTGGCCGCTCACACCCTGTTCCACCAGTGGGTGTGGAGCCCCGCTTCCAACACCCAGCTGCCCCCCCATCCCGCCCAGTCGGGGACCACCAGGGCCACGCCGCAGGCCCACAGGTGAGGGCAGAGGGAGTGGGGCTGGTGACCTCGTGCCGCGGGGGTGCTCCCCTGCCGCCCCCAACGCCCCAGACACAGAGCACACTTCCTACGACCCTTGTGGGGGGGTGGGCGGAGGGAGACAAGCCCAGGAAGAGGACGTTCACTCAAAGGCACATGCAGGCCCGCTCTTCTGGCTCCCACGGCCCCCCTGTACGTCCTGCCTGACCGCGCCCGACCCGGCCCTGCCCAACCCCACCCGACCCGGCCCGCCCCTGCCCCACCATGCACAACCTGCACCAGGGCCCTTCCCGCCTCAGTCCTGAGAACTTGCAGGCACTGCTGTGCCCGAGTGAGCTCCCGTGTGTTCGTGTGCATGCCCATGTGTGCATGCGTTCTGCATGTGCTTCAGTGTGCACGTGCGAGTTCACGTGTGCATGTGCGTGGTGTGTGGCTATGCATGCACATGTGTGAGTTCATGCGTGCCTGTGTGTGGAACGTGTGGTGTGTGGTGCAGAGAGAAGGGGCCAGGGCAAATCTGCAGCTGAGCCGTCAGAAGCCCCCTGCAGAGGTGACTGGGGGACCGGGCCGGTGCAGCAAGAGGGCCCGCTGAGAGCCGGCGCCCGGTCAGAGAGCCTGCCGAGCCGTGTGGTGAGCCGGACTCGCCGCCGACTTCTGGGCTGCTCCCCAGCGCTCCAGCTGCTGGGCCGGGCCGCTGTTCGCTATAGTGGTGGTGGTGATGGTGGTGACGGTGGTGGTGGTGGTGGTGACGGTGGTGATGGTGGTGGTGATGATGGTGGCGGTGGTTCCACCAGTGACACGGTGCTTTGAGAGGAAAGGAGGAGGCTCTGAGTTCTCAGCACCACAGGCCGGTCCTCCACGTTTCTCTCTGGGCTCCACCGACAACAGGGCATCTGTTGCCCACACATCAGAAGCTACCAGAAGCCCCTGTCACTGGCTTCCACCCGTTTCTCACCGGCCTGGAAGGCCCCAGTGGCGCCCCGCAGGAGCCACCGTGGGGGAATAAAGTGAGCTTCCCCCAAAAGGACATCGCTGTGTCTTCAGGGGTCGTGCTGCCGTGGTGTTTGTCCTTGGCTGTGAGGGTGGAGGACAGAAAGAAGTCACAGAAGTGGGACTCGAGACAAACTTGATGTCGATGACGAATCCTTCGTGGATGCTTAGGAAGCAGGGATCCCGCCCCGACGCCCCGTGTCCCGCCAGCGGCACGCCCGCCCCCGCCCTGCACGGCGTCACACACGCAGCCCTCGTGCGGCCCGTCTTGTCTTGTTTCGGGAGGGATGCATCCTGCCCAGCTGACATGTGTGGTGATACATCATGTCAGGTGAATCGGGCAAGAAGTTAATTAAAGTCAGGGAGTTAATTAATGAGATCCCGCGCACATTAGTGATCGTCGCCTCACCCGAGAGGGCTAGTCAGCGCGGCGCGGCTGCTGTCTCTCTGGTCTCCGCGGCGGCGTGTGCACGCACACGTCCCTCGGGCCGTGTCGGGGAGACGCTGTCCCCCAGCTGGGGGGCTTGGAAAGCCGCACGGCCCGCGTGGAGCTCGGTGTCTGTGGAGCCCACCCACGGTTCGGGCGCCAGAGCCGGGCGCCTCCGGCCCGCAGCTGAGCACCCTCGGGCCTCTGCGCCGCGGGGCCAGCCCCACAGACAGCAGGCCCGGGGATGTGCCCCCTGCAGCCGAGGCTGGGGCCGAGCCGTGGAAAGAGCAGAGGGACGGGGCGGCCGAGGACCGACGGGCAGTGTCCGAGAAGGTGTCTCCACCGGCTGCACCGTGGAGGGCGCAGCCAGCCTGGCGGGCCCGGCACTGGGGGTGTGAGGAGCATGCAGCTGGTGGGGGATCGGGGAGAGGGGGCCGTAGGCAGGGTTGGGGGACTGAGGCCTGGAGTGAGCACCCAGGAGAAGGTTCTGGACGTCCTCTGTGGGTCCACAGGGGCCATGGAAGGTTCTCGGGCAGGTCGGGAGCTTGGCCGCTGTCACAGGCCCCGGGTGGCTCCCTCGGCGGGGAGGGCGCCCCGACGCTGTGCCCTGGGGGAAGCCCGGCTCCCAGCGCTCCACCCCAGCCCCTCTGAGCCTCCCCGTCCCACCTGCAGGCGCACGGCTGTGACCCACGCAGGGAGCAGGAGTAGCCCCTCCAGGCCTGGGGGCCCCCACGGAGGACTGCGTCTCTCCCCAAAGCCCTGAGGGTCCATCAGGACATCGGTCTCTGCCTTGAGGCCAGCTTCTGGCCGGGGACCACGCCGGCGTCTCTTGCAGCAGACCGGGAGGCACCGAGGGGCCTTCCCCTTCCTGAGGATGGAGCCCGAGCCCCCAACGTTCCCCCGCCCAGCGCTGCAGCCCCTCGTCCCAGCACCCCGCGGGAAAGGCCCGGGTTCAAGCCTCTGCTGACAGCAGGTGGCGCAAAGGTGGCGTCAGCTCCTGCAGACCGATACCGGACACGGCCGTGCAGTTAACCCCGTGCCGGAGGCTAAGGGCAGTGCAGCCTCGTCAGGGCCCCTGCACCCCACACGGCGCTATGAGCAGTGGGTATAGGGCCGCACCCCCATGCCAGAATCTTCCAGAACACCGGGGCCTCCCTCTGCCACATGGGGACAAGGACCCAGGCTGCTCAGCTCTGAGCCTCCCCGCAGAGGGCCCCCACGCCGTGCCCAGTGCACCCTCTCCCCCCCGCCTGCGCAGGGCCCAGGCCGCGGTGGGGCTCAGACAGGCGGGCAGCCACTCGTACGCACCAAACGGCCCAAACGATGATGCCGTTGAGCCCCATCACCAAGCAGGGCGCGGTCGGCCGCCTAATTCAACATGTTTCACTGCTCAGCCGCCGCGTGCCCTGCGCGGAACGGACAAAACCCGGCCCCCTCGACGCCTGGGTTCTGGTCCGGGCGGGAGGCGGGCGGGGAGTCAAGCAGTTCCTCCGGTGGCCGTAGGGCCGGGCAGGGGCACGAAGGAGCAGGGTGGGCGCCATGTCACGCCCACAGGTCACCAGACACCCTGAGAGGGCAGCAGGGACCCTGAGGGCAGAGCGTGCTGGCCGAGGGAGCAGAAGCGCGGAGCCCGCGGCCAAGCACCGGTAGGGGCCCAGAGGCCCCACGTGGCCGCGCTTGTGGCCCCTGCTCGCCCAGCGGGAGCGGCGTTCCCCCACCCCCGGGAGCTCGCTGGACCCTCGGGGGCAGGGGGGAGGAGGAGCGAGGCCCGCGGGGCCCCGGCCACGGCATGGCGGGGCTCAGGCTGGCCCGCAGCTCTGGGCCCGTCTGGCTCCGCGGGGAAACCCGCTGACGGTCCTGCATAATTAAGCGTCTCTGGTAATTAGAGCTTGAACTTCGCAGGCCGAGTGGACCTCAGAGTTCCAAAAATAGCAGCGCCCACACACGTGCACACACGGGGCCCGTGCACAGCCCTACGGTGCCCGGGCGTCACCGTCTTTCTCCTGCTCGCTCGCCGGCCACTCCGCCCGGAGTCCCCACCACCAGGATCAGCGAAGGACTTGACCTTGAACAAGTGAGGGGACGAACGGTCACTCCCTGCAGGTGGCTCACCCCAAAAGCCCCTCCCTTCCTGTGGTGGCTCATGGAGGCGAAGCTTGCCATGGGCCACTATCTGCCCCCAAAACTCCAAACGCCCCTCCCCCCACCCCAGGACGCTGAGCAGGGGCCCAGCCTTCATGCTGCATCCGGAAGGAACCAGAACCGGCGGCCCCATGGGCAGGACCCAGAAAGGCCGGCAGGACCCAGCCACTGGTTGGCGTTGGGGCCTGGGAGGTGGGGGCATGGGGCCACCACCAGGGTGCTGCCGCGGGCGAGTCGGCCAGCCCAGAGGGCGGCGGCTCGCTCCCAAGGCCACCAACACAAGCCCACAGACTGGCCCGGTCACCTGCCCCTCCCCGCCCTCTGCTCCCCCTGCAGCCACCCCTTCCCCACACTGAGCGGACAGCTGTCCTGGGTCCGTGTCCACCTCCCTCCAGGCCCTGCCAGGGCCACTGCTGCTCAATGCCCCAGGTACAGGAGGACACCCTGGTCCGAGGGGTGCCCAGGGACCCTCTGGGCACCGGAGCCGGTGGCCCAGGACGGGGCGGCGTGGCACCCCAGGCGGCCCGGGCCCCTCAGTGTCATCACCTTTCAGAAATAAACACTCTGGTAGGGGTGGGACGCCCGCCCGGAGACGAGCTGTGGGCCGGCCTCCTCTCGGGGTGGGCAGGATGACCTTGGACCCCGAGGCCCCACCAGGAGACTCCGGTCTGAGAAGCTTGTGCCCTCGCTGACCCCCGATCCTCGCCTCCTCTCCTGGCCCTGCCCGAGCCCGCCTGTGGCAGGGTCCTGCCGCAGGTGTCCCCCGAGAGCCACCCGGCTGCTTCTTAAAGGGGCAGGCACAGGCCTTCCCTGCGGGCTGCGGCATGGCCGGGGCGAGGGGTCTCAGGACCCCCAGGACAGAGCCCCAGGTCCAGACCGTGACCCGACCTGAAGGGACGCGAGCCAGGCCACAGGGGGAGAGACGGGCCCGAGACAGCACGGGACAACAGCCACCCACAGGCCCGCAGGCACAGGACCCCTGGACAACGCAGGAACCCCTCGCCCCCAGGACAACCCTGTGGCTTTGTCCTTCCGGCGGAGACGCAGGGGGGCGAGCGGAGAGACAGCAAACGTAGCAGGAAGGGTTGGTGGGGGCTGGCCCTGCGCTGAGGCCCCCTCCCCCGCCCCCTGCCCCCATCTGCCTCGGCAGGGAGCAGCCCCTGCAGAACCCCCCAGGCCCGCCCAGGGCCCCCCCACACACACACACACGCAGGCAGGAGGAGGGGCAGCCGCTGCAGCGAAGGTGATTCCCAGTCTCCCGCGCCGCACTCAGCGGGCAGCCCCCCGTCCCCCCGCCCTGTTTACTCTCCGCTTCGCGGGGACTCGCTCGAGCATCGCCAGGGAGGGGTTAGCAGATTCACCGCTACGCGGCGGGCGCATGGTGCGGCTGGAGCGAAACCAGCGGCCCCGCTACCCCCGGGGCGCGGGCCTGTGAGTGGGCTCCCGGAGGGCCGATGGAGGGGGGGCCGCCAGCCCTGGGGGCCACGGACACGGAAGAAGTGCTGAGGCCTCCGGGCCCCGTCTCGCTCCGACTGAGTCCGAGAGCGGCGGCGGAGGCCTCGCCGCGGCCCGACGCAGCCCCCTGAGCAGAGTCCGTCCACCGAGGCCGAGACGCCGAGTTACAGGGAGGAGGGCCCTGGTGGGGCCGGGCTCAGAGGTGTCATCTGCCCCCTGACCTCCCGGACGGGCGGGGCCCTACCCTCCAGGAGGCGGGGAGTGGGCAGGGAGCGGGGAGGGCCCCCCCCACCGCCCCTCAGGCCGCAGCAGGGAGACGCCCTCACTGGACGCCACCGCGCGGGCGGGCGGCCTGCCCGGCGGCTGCATGACGCCTTCTGTGCGGTGCTACCCGCGGGAGGCGGCGCCGGGCGGGCGGGATCGCTCCGCGCCGTCTCCTGCACGTTCATGTGAACCCGCAATTATCCCCGGCTTCCAGCCGGAATCCGCACCCTCCGGCTCCGCCTTCCACCTTCACACGCAGGTGCCTTCCACTCCCACTGCTCCTGGAGGGCTTCTCCCCTCCTCCTCGCCTCCCCCCTCCCCCGCTCCTGCTGGCAGATCCCCCCGCCGGGGGACGAGATGGAAGCAGCCCGCTGACGCGTTCCCTAAGGACCAGCCTCCCAAGGCCGGGACCACGGGGCGGTGGACCTGGAGGGCCAGGTGGAGAATAGCCAACCTGGGAAGGTGGCGGTGGTTCCCATGGTGACGGTGGAGGTGGTGGTGGTGGTAACCATGGCGATGGTGGTGGACACCACGGCGATGGTGGAGAGTGGTAACCATGGTTATGGTGGAGGTGGTGGTAACCATGGTGATAGTGATGGCGGTTACCATGGTGATGTTCGTGTTGACAGCAACCATGGGTGGTGATGGTGAAGGGTGGTAACCATGGTTATGGTGGAGGTGGTGATAGCTATGGTGAGGGTGGAGGTGGTGGTGGTAACCATGGTGATGGGGGGGACAGCAGCAGTAAAGATGCCCCCGGGGTTGATGGCACGTGGCAGCCGTCAAGGGGACAACGATGGCTTGTCTCATCATGGAGACGCTGTCTCCTTCCACCCCCCAAACACACCCCGGTCCTGGTCCCCGCAGAGCCTGTCGGTTCATGGAGACGGGTCTCCAGTCTGAGCAACGGCCCCCGGGGGCTCTCCTGCAGGGGGACTGGGAGAGGAGGCCGGCGCGGGAGCCTGGGGAAGAAGGGCCTGGCGGCCGGGCTAATTAGGTCCCCACCCCTCCCTCAGCTGGGGGGTGGGGGGGGACCGTCCCTTCCCCTGGCAACTCCAAGCTGTAATCTGGTGGCTGGCTAATTAGAGCCAATTTGCTCTGGATCCAAACAGTGTTTACTGTCACACACAGGCAGTCGGGGACAGTGGGGACTCCCCACGGCCCCAGCAGGCCTCCCCCCACCGCTGTGAGGGAGCAGGGGGGAGGGCAGGGCAGGAGGCACCCGTGGCCCGGTGGGACCGGCCCGGAGAGCACACGCTGTCCCCCGAGTGTGGGGCGCCCTGGGGGGCCCCGAGTGGGGGTTGGGCCCTGGGAGAACAGCTCTCCGGGACGAGGCGCACACAGGGTCCACCAGAGACCCCAGCAGAAACCCGCCGGCTCTGCCCAGGGTGGGGGCGGGGCTCGGGGCTCAGGACCCAGCCCAGGGGATTGGCGGGAGGGCCGGATGCGGTCTGGAGGGGAAGAGCGGTCACCTGAAGGCCCACCCGTCACCTGAGCGGGCAGAGCGGCCGGGCCAGAGCTGGCGCGACTCAGGGCTGTTTGGGAAGCACTGAGTCTGAGGAGCTAGTGGAGCCCCCAGGAGCTGCTGCTGCTGATGGGGGAAACGAGGGTGAAGGTGAGGTCCGGGCGAGGTCCCGGCTGCAGAGACCAGGGGCGGCGCCGTCCCTCACGTCACCGCTGGAGCGAGCGGCCGGGGGCGGGGGGGGGGGGGAGCCGTGGCCGCAGAGGTGGACCGTGAGGAGCTGAGCACGCTGTCCCGGGCCCCGGGAGAGGGCAGGGCCCGCCAGTCCAGCTCTGGGCGAGCCCATTTCTCCCTCTTGCAACACTCCCCGGGTCAGCCGGGAGCCTCCTCCTCCAGGAAGGCCTCCCCTCGCAAGCCTTGTTACCACAACCAGCTGCCGATGTTATTCGAGATCATGCACACAGATGGGCTCCAGTCCGTTTGCTCAGATCTGCTCCACGGGGCCCCCGCACGCTGAAGCCCACCCAGCCCTGGACGCCCACGTCTGTGGAGCCCCCTCCTGCCCTCGGGGGCTCTGGCGGAGATGAGGGTGGCGTCACAGCGGCGGGGAGTCTGGGGGCTGTGGGAGCCTCAGCAGACCCCCACCCGTCCCTGCAGCAGCCCCTCAGGGCCTTCACACGGGATGGCCGTGATGCGGGACCAGACCGAGCCGTCAGGGACTGGGCACCTCACCCCTCCCGTGTCCCCAGTGCCGGGAAGACAGGCTCCACTGTGTGTGCCGCTCGAACACGGTGGCGGGGAGGTCAGTGAGCCAGCAGGGTTGCGTGGGCGTGGGTGGTCCCGGCTCCCGGTGCCCAGGAAGAGGGGGGCAGTCTCTCCAAGGGAGAGAGCCTGGGGCGGCCGCAGCGCAGGGGCCGGGCATCGGGGGGCGCACTTGGCCCGGTCAGAGACCAGGGCCGCAGGTGTCTGAGCTCCGGGAAGGCAGGCCCCCCTTTCAAATGGAAATCGCTGTGTTCCGCTCAGGGCAGGAGCCGGCGGCGAGCACTCCGCAGCAGCAATTACACATTCCAAGCGACCGCCTCTTAGTGGCACTTAACTCCCCGGAGGTGAGGGCCCCTTTCGGTCTAATTGGTCCTCAGGGCAGCGACCCGAGCTGGCAGCAGAAAAGGGGTCCTGGCCCCGGCTCCCCTGAGACTGCTGCCGCCTGCAGCTCGGCCAGGGTCGGAGAGGGACAGAGCACTCCGGGACAGAGGTCAAGGCCGGAGCTCTGGGCCCCCCTGCTGGCCTCCCTCCCGCAGCCGGAGCCCTGGGCATGGCGGCGAGGCGGCGAGCCTGTGGGCCTGTGGCGACGGAGAGCAGGTGTTCTGCGTGCGGCCTGCCGAGGCCCCGCCTCCCCGCGGCCAGGTCTCCCCGCGGCCGCAGCCCCCAAGGCCAGGCCTAGCCCTCTGTGCTCCTCTCCGCCCCAGGACCGGCCAGGACCTCCTCCGTGGGCAGCCGCCCACACCGAGTCAGCGTGCCTGTAGCCCGGCCCCGGCCCCAGGGACAGGGGCCGGCTGTGCCAGGGCTGAGCTCGGCCACAGCGGGTCGAGCTGAGTGCAAGCCTGCTGCCCAGGCCCGCCAGCTGGGAGGAGGGGCCCAGGGGGCCTCTGGGGGCCTGGGGGTGGGCCAGAGAGGCCATCGCTGATTCATGTGGGTGACTGATGATGATGATGATGTTGAGGAGCACGCCTGTAAATGCTCGCCAGGGCCTGGGGAGCATGGCCTCACGTTTGCCCTTCAGGAGGGAAGTCAGGTCACTCGCGCTGCCGGGGGAGGGGCTGTGGCTGGAACGGGAGGAGCGGCCGGAGAGAAGATGAGAGTGGGATCCTAGGGGGGACCCCGAAAACGGCTCCCCAAGTGTGGCTTGCCCGTGAGAGTGTTCCTCCTCACACGTGTGGGCTTGTCCGTCCAGGACGATGAGCTGCACCGGGAACTGTCACCGTTTGCAGGAACAGAGGCCCTGTCTTCCTCGGCTCGCCCACCCTGCCCGGGCTCCGGGGCGTGGGGAGCTGCGAGCAGGCACCCGGCATAGCACAGACTTGTCCCCGCGCCTGGCGCAGCCTGAGCCACGTCCCGGGGAGCTCTGGGTGGCGGGAAGGATGAGACCCCTTAGCAACCACAGGCCTCCGTGCTCAGGAGGGGACGAAGAGGCACCTGTTCACTGGCCAGAGCCACGCCGGCCCCTCGAATCAGCTGACCCTTGAATCAGCTGACCCGGTCTGCTGTCCGCGGGGCATTGCCTGTGGCCGACTCGCTTCCCCACGGCCAGGAACAGTCCTGGCCCCTCGTGTGGTGAGGCACCACGTCCCGGCTGCCGTGATATCGGGAGCAACCGCTGTTTCCCTTATTTGCTCATTTTTGGGTGGCGTTGTCACCCTCTGTGTGGCAGGTGGCTGGGGTGGCTCAGACGGGGGCCTCTGCCTCCTCCATCCACCGCCGCCCAGAAGGGGTTTGGGGGCCAGCCCTGGAGGGACAGACCGCTCTGTGCCCTCCGTGGGCCGGGAAGCCTTCGGCGTCCACACTGGCTCTGACCCCCACCCCGCCCCCTGCAGCCGCCGGACGCAGGTCCCGGAGCACCGCTCACCCCCCGCCACGCTGGGCCGGTGCTCGGAGCCCAGGCCTGCCTTGCCGGGCCTTGAGAATAGCGGAGGATCCGGTGAAGCTGGACACGAAGTCATTCAACAGGCAAGTGGGTCAGAACAGGCTGCGTGAGTCGGCACAGACCCGGCCGCGTCACGAACACCCGCGGGTCCTCAGGACGGAACAGAGGCCAGTCAAGCCGCTGCGCCCCTCACGGTTTCCACCCGCGGCGCCCCCTGCGGAGCCCACCCAGCACACTGCCCTCCCTACGCCGGACGCTGTCTCGGGGCTGCCCGGTCCCCAGCGCGAGGAGCAGACTCGGGGAGACGAGAGCTCAGGACGCCGGCCCCTGCTGCCCTGGCCCGGCGGACAGTGGGTATGCTGTGATGCGGGGCCTCGGCCACACAGCCTCCACACCCAGCCCGGGCCTGGCTCGCAGCAGGCGCTCAATAAAATGTTTGTCGAGCCGAACTGAAGAGGAACATTGATTTTCTTCTGCCGAGTGCAGCCCGGAACCCTCGGGTCAACAGCGGCCGTGGGGCCTCCTGCTTTATCACGTGGCCACATTGTTTGTGGGGGTGGCTGCCGGAGGTTCTGGGGACATCACCGTGTCACCCCTCAGTGTCCACGGACCCGCAGGCAGCACCCGCTGGGTTTGCAGGGTGCAGGGGAGACACGCCGGTGCCCGGCTGGGCTCCCGCCACCCACCCCTTGGCGGCAACGCTCTGAGGCAGGAGGAGCGGCCTGGCCCGGGCTGCGTCTCAGAGCGGGAGAGAGATAGGAGCAGGTCCGCCCTGGCCCCGCCTCCAGCAGGCCCCACCTGGGCGGCAGGTGAGGACCGGGGGCAGACGCATTTTTGGGAAGTGGTGAGGGCTGTGAGTGGGCCGTGAACCGGGGACCGTGAACCGGGGACCGGGAGGCCTCTGCAGGCCCTTCCCCCTCCAGGGGCCCTGCTTGCTGTTGAGTCCCCAACCCCAGCCGCCCTCACTCCCTCCCGCCACCCCCAGCTTCCAGGTGATCGCACCCCCGCACCCCCACAGGAGGAGAGACACCCCTGGAGCCCCTGTCCCTGTGCAGTTGGTTCTTCCCCAGCTGACGGGCCATCTTGCGCAAATACGGCCGGACTCAGGGGACAAGAGTCAGGTCTGGCCCTGGCCTCCGTCGGGGAGGCACTTGGTAGGGCCGCGCATCAGCTCCGGGAGTCCGCCACCCAATATGTGCTTCCCCCGTCCCAGCGCCCTGCTTGCCGCCCTGTCCCCTGACGTGGAGGTGACAGCTGTCCGGGCCCGGGCCTGCCACCCCTGCCAGGGCAGAGCCTGGTCCCGGCCCCCCTTCCTCCCTGCTCGGTGTGTCCCTGGGGCAGAGGCCCAGCGGGTGCTTGTGGGGGGAGGGACAGAGGAAGGAAAGGGGAAAGGAGACGTCCCCGCAGCCAGGCCGGCGTGGGGTCTCCGGGCCAAGCAGAGCAGGGCCTGGACCACAGCCCGAGATCGGCACTGGCCCGCCCGGGCCTCGAACCCGCCGACACTAGCACATGCAGCAATGTGTGTGAGAGGGAACTGAGCGCCCGGTGGGCGGGGTCTGTGCTGGGCCAGCAGCCCAGGGTCCCCACCACCTCTGGCCGGCCCTCCAGGCGCCCTCCCAGCCTGTGCTTCGTGGAGCCTCAGTTTCCATCTCTGTGAAATGGGGCAACAGACCCACCCCCACGAGTCCAGGGGAGAATTCAAGGGGCCGGAGGAGGGACAGCCAGGCGCAAGGAGCAGGTGTGCTGGGCCCCAGGGGGCAAGAAGGAGCCCGTGGCAAAGGCCTCGGACTCGGGCACGGAGCAGGCCGCTCTGTCAGCCACAGGGCCCCAGGCGGGCGCTGGAGCTGGGGGGCCGCCCAGCAGCCTCTTCCAAAGACCCTCCTGGTGGCCGCAGCCCCGTGGGCACGTCCCACGGACACTCTGGCCCCCTGTAGCCCACCACAGCCCCTTGTTTCCAGGGTTGGGGTGGCCCCGTGTCCCCTCTCCGCAGCTTCTCCGAGCTTTGGGGTTCATCGTGGGCAGCAGAGCGGCCCACACCCTGGGGGGAGCCCTCAGCCCTGCTCTCCCTGGACAGACGCCGGCCACCCCAGGGGACATGAAGGTGGCACCATCCACAGTCAAGTCCCTGTCCCTTCCCCCAGGGGGCCAGGGGAGGCCGGAACACCAGCAGGGCTCGCCCAGAGGGAGGCTGCTCAATGAGAAGTAAGATAATGCAGCAGAAGCCCCGCCCTCCCTGGCCATGTGACAAAGAGGAGTTAAATGACAGGAGGGGCAGGTGGAGGGTCAGGACGGAGCTGTCGGGGAGACGTCAGGTGGGGCGTTCATGGATTGTCCTCAGTAACAGCCCGGGGAAGGCGCACACATTTAGGATTCAAAGTGTCTGGCTCCTGAAACAAGCAGGTGCCTGGGAAAAGGCGCATGCAAATGTATGTAGATGACTTGGGGGGGGAGGGACGGAGGCTTGAGCAGCTGTGCAGGAGAGGGAGGCCAGCAGGGCCTGGACACAGGGGTCACACAGGGGACCAGAGGGGACAGGGAGTGGCTGGTTCACCCTCTCCTTGGGGCGCACTCTTCCGTTCCTGCCTGGGACCCAGCCGTAGGCCCGCCACTGAGTGACCGCCTGTGAAGACAGGATGGCCGGAACGCCGTCCACCCCCCACCGCTGCCATTATTTACGGGTTGGAAAGCCCTGGAGGGCAGGACCTGCCGGCCTTGCCCCGGCCTGACCCTGGGATGCAGCCAGCACTTCTCCTGGCCCCCGGGAGGAGAGGAGGTCCGCCCACTGGCCCTCCGGCGAACACCCCGCAAGCTCACATTGTTTATTCAATCTCCAGAACAAGCCGGGACAGCCGGCGACGTGTCCCTGGTGCAGGTGGGGAAACTGAGGCTCGGGGCCGTGCAGGGACGTGCCGGGGAGGCAGACACGCCCAGTCCTTCCTCCCAACCCCGCCAGCTCTGCTCTGCCGTCCTGCTGAGACTGCCCTTTCCGGCCAGGGGGTGGTGGGGCTGCCGCCAAGGCCTCCAAGCGTGACTGAACTTGCAGCGAGGGTCTTCAAATCGGTGCTCAGGATGAGTGAGGGCACGAGGCGGGCCCTGGACCCCTACAACGGGGTCCCTAAGAGGAGGTCAGGACCCAGGCCCCATGCAAGGACACAGCGGGGAGGTGGCATCCACATGCCCAGGAGCCAGGCCACAGGAGGGACCGGCCCCCCCCCTCCCCTGGGTCTGAGACCCCAGCCTCCACACGGGGACACAGAGGTGAGGGCTATTTCAGCCGCCACCCCCACCCCACCCCGGGGTGCAGCAGCCCCAGACCCCGAAGCACAGGGCTGGCAGGGCCCATGTGACAGGGAAAATGACAGAGGAGGAGCTGCCGGCCGTGCGGCCCCGAGACGGGAGCTTGGAGCTGGAGACAGGCCTCACTGGCCTCCCTCCCTGTTCTAATTCCACTGCAAAACGAATTCATTTCAGTCTAAGTAGACACGTGCGGCTCATGGCTGGCGCCCTGGACAGGGCTCTTTCAGTCGGGCCCCTCCAGTGACCGTTTGGAGAGGCCGGAGTGGGGACGGGGGGATGGAGCCAGGGACCAGTTAGGACCTGCCTGAGACAAGGGCAGGTGGCCCTGCACCCCACTGGAGGCCTGTGACGAAGCCCCCCCCGCCAGACCTGCATGCCGAGACTCCGCATGCAGGAGGCCGTCCTTGTAACCAGAGGACGCCCGGTCTCTGCAGAGCTGAGTGGGAAGGTCTCCTCCTGTCTGAGGCCGGCAGAGTCGCTGAGCCCCCGGCCAGCCCTGCCCAGCCCCGCCGGGTGCTGCCTGCTGCCAGGGGGGGCCCCCCCCGAGAGCCAGGAGCAGGGGGGGACGAGGAAGGACAGGCAGCCGCGCTCACCTTGAACCAGACGCAGAGTCCAGCGCTCCCCGAGCCCACGGCCCCGCCCGCGCTGGCAATTAGCGCGGAGCCGCTGACATCTAAATAATGGAACAGTTATCACAAGGCGTGCGCCGCCGTGATGAGGACTGAGTTATTTATAAAGGAATTAATAATCAAAACGGGAGGGTGCCGGCAGAGGAGCACTCCTTGGGGACGAGGCCCGGGCCCCCGGGCAGAATCTCTGTGGGGAATAATGAGTCCTCTTAAGAAGACAAAGACCTTGAAGTTTCCTGGGCTGTTTACAAACTGCTTCCTGGCGAGGAGGAAACTGGCAGGAAGTGTTGTCAGCCTGAGCTGGGGAAGGCAGGGCAGCTCAGAGCTGGAGCCCCTCAGTGGTTCTGGAAGGCTCGGATGAAGGGAGTTATGGGACCGGAAGGTCAAACGCCGTCCTAAAGACAGGAGGGCCTCCCCCAAAGGCGGCTGGGTTCCGGGGGCCGCTCTCGCCCCCCCCCCCATGGCAGCCCCTGCTCCCAGTGGCACAGCCTCAGTTTACCTCTGCTGGCCAGGCCTTGGACAGGCCGGAGCTCCGTCTGGCCCCAGTCCAGGAATTCTGCACTGGACCCCCTGGTTTCTCCCCGACCCCAGTTCCCACGGGTCGACTCACCCACGCCCACACCCACAGTCTCCTGGGGTGGCCGGGACGGAACTCCCCCACTGGGCGACTTGAGCAAACATGGATTGCCCCGCAGCCCCGGAGGCCAGAGCCCCACACCCAGGTGTAGGCAAGGTCCGGTCCCACTGAGGCTGACGGGGGGCGGGGGGGTGGCGGGGAGGCCTCAGCAGGGTCTGCCCCGCCCCACCCCCAGCTCTGGCGGCCTCTGGCACCCTCGTCAGGCAGGACCACCGCCCAGATCCAGATCTCCTCGTTCACAGGGCGCGCTCCCTGCGAGCGTGCCTGGGTCCACACTTCCCTTCTCCCAGGGCCCCGGGCACCCTGGGTGGGGCCACCCACTCCCACGGGGCTCACCTAACCTCACCCTGCCTGCCACGGCCCCTCTTCCGAACGCAGTCACGCTCCGAGGTCCTGGGCGCTAAGAGCCCAACATCTGGGTTTTGGAAAGGGATGCAATTCAGTCCACAGCCCACCCACGGGCAGAGGCCCCCAGTGGTCCCAGTTACAGAGGCCCCCGGCCGGCCGGCTCAGGTGCAGGGAGGCTGCCGGGCTGTGCTGGGCCGGACTGGGTCTCCAGGTGCCGCATGCCCTCTGCTCCCGTGGGGATGCGGCTGCCAGGCGAGCAGGCCCACACCCAACCCCAAGTCCGGGGGTTGGGGGGAGGCCCGCAGGGCAAAGAGGATCCTGGATGTGGCCGGGCACAAGCTGCCCGCGGAGCGGTGGTCTGGCCCTGCAGCACAGTGAGGACCCCAGACGGGGCCCTCCGCTGCGGGGAGCGGCGTGACGCACGTCAGGAGCCCGCTCTGGGCCTGGCGCCCGCGGGAGGCCCCCCGGGTTGCTCTCCATCCACCGGGGGCCTCACCCCTCTTCATAAACAGGCACTGTGGGATGTGCCCAAGGTCACAAGCGAGCCGGGACGGGGGTCTGCCCGGCGCTTCCCTCTGCCCCTGCCTGCTGAGGAGCGGACACCCTCCCCGGAGGGGCCCTGGCTCCGATTGCCACGTCCCCCGTAACACGGAGCCCCAGGCCCCTCCCTGGGCTGGCGTGAAGCCTCAGAGACGCGGCGCACACACAGCGCCTGGCAGCGGTCCCGGCCGGCCCGGCCAGCGCAGCCAGCTGCCTCCGGGAACAGCCGTTCAGAAGTCCCGGCCGCCCCGATTACCGCGGAGGAAGCCCTGTCCCTGCCCGGAACGTCCCCGGGGCCGGGAGCACTTCGGAGCCAGGGGGACCCGCCAGGCGCCCCGCCTCCTCGCAGGGGCCACGCCCATTCCCGTCAGGCCCCGCCCCCGCCCTTCAAGCCGTCTGCCCGCGGCCTACTTCGGCTCACGGCGTTTGCAAAAACGCGTCCGAAGGCCCTGGCGCGGCAACCTGGAACCAACCTGCTTCACGTCCTCAACAAAGCACCTGAATGCTAATTGAAAAGTGATTAATTACATTCACGCTGAGCCTCTCCTGCAGCCCGGCTCCGCTCTCCCCGAGGGCTGGGGACGGTGGGCAGCCCCAGCTTTGTCGGTCGTGCTGAGCTGGCTAGAGTGGGACTCTCCCAGGCGGGGCCTCGGCCCCAGAGCCCGGCCGGCGAGGGGGTCAGGCCTCACCTGGCCAAGTGCCTGCACCTCTCAGAAGCTCCCTGTCTTCCTTCGCGAAGTGTGGCTGGCGGTCCAGGTTCAAATGCAGGTCCCTTTGGTGCTGCCAGGTGGGGAAGTGCGGTCTGGTCCTGCCCACCCTCGGGGGCTCTGAGCACGCCGCCGAGGGAAAGGCCCCCGACAGGGCCGCAGAACGTGATGCCCGCCCACCACTGCTGTCCACCCCTCCGTCCCCCGGCCCTCCCCGGTGGACCGACGTCGGGCCCTGGCTGGGAAAACCGGGGCATTCGGGGGCACCGCCCGAGTCGGCCGATCCCGCCTGCTGCCAGCCGTCTCCCCCAGCAACCTGCCAGGCCGCCGGCTCCCCGGGGGACGCCTCAGGCCAGACCTGCTTGGCCCAGGCGCGGCTGCCCCTCAGGCCACCCGGCCCGCCGGCCAGGCTGTGCACGGGCCCGGGCTCCCGGCCAGACACCATTCCTGGCTGTGACGCCACTTCCCATTCCTTCGCTGCGTTACTATCCAGCCCCGTGGGCTGCGGAGCTAACCCTCGGAAGCTCCCGGCAGGCAGGCACCCATGCACGCGCTCCGTAACCTGGGAGTCAGGGCCGGTCTCCGGTCTCCCCGTCACCGCGGCTGACCCCCCATCCCCCCCCATCCCGCCGCGGCAACCGTCCCAGAGCTGCGTCCAGAAGGAGCCCGGCCCGCACGCCCCACCCGCGGGGCTCCAGTGCCGGCCTTGCTGTGTGGCCCCGGGGAAGTCACTCGGCTTCTCTGGGCCAAACCTAAGTTCTGAGGCTCCTGGACGCTCAGAGCTGGCGGGCACCGCGGGTCTCTCTCCTGAGTCACCAGCCACAGGATGGAACGCACGGGTCCTCTTCGCGGCACCCAGTTCAGGAGGCCACACACAGGGCGTGTGGGCCCCTCCGGGGAGGGGTCCCGGTTCCGGAACGAGGCCAGAGGCCCCACCCATGGACGGAGGGTCCCAGCGGTGAGGCTGAGACTCCCCCCACCCCGTCCTCCCCCGCCCCCCCGGCCCAGAGCAGCACTGGAGACCGAAGCCAGGATCCTGCGGAGGAAAAGACAACGATTCACTGGGTTTCTTACCCTTTTTTTCCCTTCCTGACACTGCAGTTATTTCAGTTCAGACTTTTCGTGAAGCAGTTCACAGGCTGCAGGGAGTGAGCAACCTGTAAACCCCCCACTTAGCACTTGGCGCTAATTTGCTCGGAAACCTGGCCGGTGTCCCCGGTGCTCCCACTCCTTGCCCCACCACAGGAGCCTGGGGGGCCGGGGAACGTCGGGGCGGAGTGGGGTGGTTTTGGGGGGAAGGGCGGGCCTCACAAAGCTGGACCCCGCCGTTGGCAGGGAGGATCCGGGTGGCACCGGCGGCTGCGGGCCATGCGGGCACTGGGACAGCCGACCGGCAGCCGAAGGGGCCAGCGGTGTTCCGCCAGCTCTGGCGGAAAGCAGGCATTGCCGGGAGGTCAGACACGCGGAGTCCGGACTCTGACTGCAGCTCCAGCAGCCGCGGGACGCCGTGCAGGCGCCGTCCGGACCCCGGGCTCTGCACCCGCTACCCGCTACCTTGTGGGTTCCGGCCTCCGTCTCACCGTGAGGGTTCGCCGACTTTGTGGGTGGAAGGTGTTAAGGCCACCGTTTATGTAAGATCAGTGAATGTGAGCTTTCACCATCCCCTCACCACCACCATCCTCACCACCACCACCACCACCACCACCATCCTCACCACCACCACCACCATCCTCACCACCACCACCACCACCATCATCCCCCTCACCACCACCAACCTCATCACCATCACCACCACCAGCCACAGAATGAAACGCACGGCGTTTCATCATCACCATCATCACCACCATCCCCCTCACCACCACCATCATCACCGTCATCACCACCATCACTACCACCATCACGACCACCATCACCACCATCAGTCCAGGGGTCCGAGTGAGCCCGCCCCCACAGCCTGCATGGATGGCCGAGTGAATGGACAAGTGAGGCTGGAGGCTCAGCCCCCCAACCCTTTCCTGCCTGGAGGGGAAGGAGCAGGGACCAAGTGTCGGCAGAGCCTGGGGCCACCCACACACTGTCACGTCCCCACCCTTCGGCCAGGGTGAGCCCATCCTGGTCAGAGACGCCTCCCAGAGGCAGGGGCGGGCCATCGTGCCTGGGGTGCAGGGTGAGGAGCTTCTGGGGCGCCCTGGGCCCCGGGCTGTGACCCCCTGCTCGCCGCCCACCGCCCACAAGCCGTGTGTCCCGGGAGACTCGGAACTGCTCAGACGCCCCAGTGCCTCCGACCCCAGGACCCGAGACAGCTCAGGGCCCAGCTGCCGGGGAGCGGGCACCAGGCGAGGCGGCTGCCGCAGGGGCAGGGTCCCCGGCTGAGCCAGACCGGCACGCCACCGTGGGCACGGGGCACTGGAGAGGGGCGAGCGGCCAGAGGGCAGGGTCTGCTGGGGGTGGAGCCAGGCTCCCCTGTGTCCCGGGAACGGGGCAGGGGCTGCATCCGAGGACCGCGAGGCTGTTACGCTCAGGGGACCACCGGCCAGGGCAGGGTGCCCCTGCGGCCCTGTCCTCCCTGGACAGCAGAGTCCTTGAGGGGCTTCGGCGTGCGTGGTGGCGCCACGGCACTGGCTCAGCGGGCAGCCTGCTCCTGGCGCTCCCCTTCTCCATGGGAGCTCACTCCACTGGGCTGGGCCCTGGAGCAGGACTGCAGCCTCCTCCACAGCCCTGCCCTCCCCTGGGGTCCACCCAAGGCCGCTGCTGAGCTCACACAGCCTGGGTCCTCCTGCCGGCTGGGCCCAGGCTCGCAGCCCCTGCCTGGCCCCGGCCTCCGTGTATGCCTCCCTTTCCGGCTGCGGAAGGCTCCCTGGGGACCGGCTCAGGCCCACTGCTGAGCCCGGCCGCTGGGCCTCCGCCTTTTGTTGGGAGGTGTGGGCGGCTGGTTTACCAGAGCCTCCCGCAGCGGGGTGGGGGTGGGGGAGGAGGACCGTTTTTAGCAAGGAAATAATGTCACTGATAGAGGAAAACCATTGCAGTGGGCACGGAGACCCAGGGGCCACAGATAGCCAGGCCCGGTGCCCCCCAGAAAGGCAGCCAGGCCCAGTGCCCCCCAGAAAGTGTCCGCACCCTGGGCCTTTGTGACACAGGCGGGGGTGGGGGGTGGACAAGCCACCTGGAGAAGACACGCTGTCCCCTCAGGGACCCGGCCGTGCCCGGCAGAGGAGAGGAAGGAAGGGTCCAGCAGGGCTGGGGACCCGGGGACCCCTCCCAGAGTAGAGCTTCCGTCCGCTGGACCTGGGGGAGTGGCCAGGACCCACAAGGGTCTGTGTGAGTGAGAGCCACCTCAGGAGGAAACAGGGGCGCGAGGCGGGTGTGAGGCAGGTGCCGCCCGGCCTGGTGGCCGGGCCCTGCAGGCGGGGAGCAGAGCGGCTCCTGGGCTCTCGGTGGCCCCCGAGCCGTCTGGCCAGCTTTGAGACACGCCCCCACCTCCCTCGGGGGCCCAGAGCAGGGCCAGCAGGTGCTCGGGCCGCATGAGGCTCCCGTCCCCCCACCCTGTGAGTGCCGACTGCCCCTCGCCGGGTCACAGGGCCCCCCACCCCCCTGAGCAATCGCTGTGGGTAGAGGCGGCTGTAAAGGAAGCTGGACGCTCACTGGGACCCCAACACAGGGGGCAGGGGTGCTGCCCCAGGCAGTGAGGGTGCCGGGCACGGGCAACCACATGCTCTCACAACACCCAGGCTCACTCACACGTGCACACACACGTGTACACCTCAACACGGCGGCCCCTCCCCCCAGGCCGCAGTCTCTCCTGCCACATCGCCTCATGCGGACCCTCCTCAGCAGACCCCGATCCCTCCCAGCCCCCCTTGTGTCCTGCCAGCTCTGAGCTGCTGCCAGTCGAGCAGTCCAAGCTGTCTTCTGGCTTTGAGGGGGAGGGGAGGTCTGGCTAACGTGGGCGCTCGTCAGTACACTGACGGGAGTTTTCCCAGACAAGGGGCATCTGCGCTGGGTTTTGAAGGCTGTGTAGGAGTCCACCAGCAGATCGGAGGATGAGTGAGAGCGTTCTGAGTAAGACACCGGGGTGCAGAATATCTGGGGGAGGGGAGAGGGGTCAGCAAGAGAGTCGGGGTGGGAGGGGGCCAGACCTCTGCGGGTCCGGGCACACCGGCGCGCACACATCAGAGGGGCGTCCGTCCGTGGGCCTGGGGAAGGCCGGAGTCGGGGCTGGCCCCGCCTCTCCCGGACCCTCTGGCCCCCGCCCCGGGATGGGGTGATGGGTGGGCCCGTCCCCGGCCGAGGTGAAGGCCGGGCCCAGCCGGGGCCGTCCAGAGGCGACGGCGGACGAGAGGGCCATCCGGGGGCACAATTAATGGAATGCGTGTTTGTGGCGCCATTTATAGACTCAAAGTCACTTTGTCGGCTTAGGGACGCAGACATGCATAATGCATGGCCTGGCTCGTTCGCAACGTCGCTGAGTTTTCGGTCTATTTAGAGAGGAAAGCCTGGGGGAGGGAGCAGCGCGGGGGGCGGCCTTCTCCAGGGGTCTCTGCTGCACGGGCCCGGGCTCTGCACAGCCTGTGTGTCCCGGGTGCTCCAGCACGTCAGGGGTCAGGGGTCAGCTGCCAGCCCGCTGCAACCTCAAGCGCAGAGTGCGCCTTCCCCCCGGCTGCCGGGGGCGGGGGCGGTGAGCACGCCAGTCAGAGCTGGGCCTGGAGGAGGCAGATGGCACGTGGCCCCGGAGGCCGACTCCCTGCACTGGCCCAACCGGCACCGCACACAGCCCGCCCCCCGGACGCTGAGGACGGCCGTGGTCAGAGCCACGGGCGGATCACGTTTCTTGGACCCTGGCTCCGCTCTGTTTCTGGCTGTGATTCAGTGGACTGCGGCGTGCACCACCCACAGACCCCGTGGGCTGGCTGGGACCTCACCCCCCAGGGCACAGGGGCGTCGTGGGCTGCCCACCCTGCGCTCCTGGCTCGCCGTGGTCGCCCCGGCGCCAGCATCCCCCGTGGCGGGCCCGCCCCATCTGGACGCAGCCAGGCTCCCTGCTGAGGAGCCGGGGCAGCCCTGTCCCGCTGGGCCCTCGGGCAGCCCAGCTCTGCTCCGTAAAACTCCGTTCGTCCCCCCCCCTCGCTCTCCCCTCGGCCTCTCCTCCCCCTCTGCTCCCCCGGCCCCTTCCCCGAGGCAGGCTCTGTTTCCCCCGGGCTTCCCAGCACCCTCAGCGACTCCAGGCCACGAGCTCGGCTGCCCGTGCAGCTCGGGAAGGGAGCGAGGGAGACACCAGCCCTTCAGCCATCGTTCACGGCATCCCGCCACAGGGTGGGAGGCGTGGGTGTGAGCCCACCGCTCCCTCGGCTTCAAGGAGCCCCCAGGGGCGACCCTGGAAGGGCCGGGCTCCTCCTGCGGCTCCAGCCCAGCCCCTGCCTCCCCCTGGAGCCTTGTTGCACGACATGACCAAACCACCCCATTATTTAACAAACCGCCAGAACCACAGGTCTGTGCCGGGTGCAGGGTGCGCTCTCCCCTTTCTTCCCAGGTTCTGCAAACCCTGCAGTTGTTCCAAGAAGATTGGGAGAGCGAGGGGAAGCACCAGTGACACTCGGGGTAATGGGGCCGAGCAAGCAGGAGGCTGTGGGCCTGCAACCCCACATTGTGCCGGGAAGCTCCCCCCCCCCACCCCCCCCCGCCTAGGGAAAGGCCAGGCAGCTGCCCTGGGCAGGGGGACAGTCATGGGCAAGGGCTGTAGCTCCCAGGGAGCACGCAGTGGGTAACAGGAGCTGCAGAGGGCAGGTGAAATCAGAGAGGTCTTCCTGGAAGAGGGGACACCAGACCTACATCTTGGAGCATGAACAAAGGTTTGTCCATGGGAAGGGGGCGAGGGAATTGCACACCAAAGGGACAGTGAGCATGCAAGGCCAGGAGCAGGAGAGGAGGGGCTGCAGGAGAGTTCCGGGGTGACAGGGTGTGGCGTGTGGGGGTGTCAGGTGGGGGCCAGAGCCTGCCCAGGCCTGGATGAGGAGGTACGGTTCCTGATGTCCATCCCGGGGTCACTCCGGGGCTGCAGGGGTGACAGGACGGGGCTGGGTACCGGGCACAGGGAAAGGGCAGTGCCCCCAGCCCACGGCAGGGAGCCCGGGGCCTCCCGCCAGCCCAGGGGGAAGGCAGCCCCAGGCGTTTCTCACGCAGAGGGTGTCACTCCCCACGTGCTTGGGGACGCCCCAGCAGCAGGCCCTTGGGACCCGTGGTGGGCCCGTCCCTCTGCGGGCCTTCCTGACGTCCATCTCCATGGCAGCTGCCCAGCTGTGGTGTGTCCCGGCCACCGCGGGGGTGGCCACCGTGGCTCATCTGGGGGCACTGAATCGTAACCATGGGCCGGCGAGGCTCCCGGCAAGGTCCTGGTGGCTGCATTGCCGGCAGCGACAGGGAGTTTTATGCTGAACGTCAAAAATATTTCATGCGGGGACTGCAGCACAGAACGCTAACAGCCACTGAGCTCATCATTCTGACCGAATATCCCGTCACCGAGCCCCGGGACGCGGCGGAAGGGGAGCCGGGGCAGACACGGTGGGTGCCCACCGAAGGGGCTCATCGGTGGTGCCCAGGGGCCTCCCCCGGGGACAGAGACCCTGGGCGGGCACAGGCGGGCCCGACAGCTCTCGTCTCCCGGGGGCCTGGGTGGGTCCAGGGTTCCTGTGCACTGGCGGGATTCTTCGTCAAGTGTTCGGCTACGAAACGGAGCAAAGGGCCAAGGAGATGAGGAACGGGATCACACGGGGTCCGGGGCATCGTCACTGTGTGATTGTCAGGGCTGTGCTCTGAGCCCCAACCCTGGTCATCAGTCTCCTGGCTGTGAGGGGACCCAGCTAAGGCTGCGGCCAGTCCCTGGAACACCCAGCCCCCCTGAAGCAGGGTTCCCCGGCTTCCCCCGGGGCCCAGGTGCTGGATGCCTGCCCCTCCACCCCGCCTGAAAGAAGTCTTTCCCGCTCGTACACCTGCCCCATCCCCTCACGCCGACGCCCAGCCAGGCTGCCCGCACGATCCAATATATCTCATTTACAAGCCGGTCTATGACCGGATTCTCAGCCGATCTGTCTCCCCGAGGGATCGATGGTTCCCGGCATGCCCCACACATAACACCTGGTGCGTCATCGAATCCCGGCTCCCCGGCATCTCCTGGCTCACGGCCCCACCCGGGAGCAGAGGCGCAAAGAAGGTGTGTCCTGGCTGCAGCATGCAGCGCGCGGGCCCGCACCGGGCAGCCCCTGACCATCTGCCACGGGTGGTCAGCAGGCCGAGGGCCCAGGTGGACATCAGCAAAGCCAGACTGCGAGGTCATGCAACCTGTGCTATCTCCCTGTGGCCAGCAGGGCAGGTGGCGGAGGGACACCAAGTCCTTGGACAGGCCCCGCCCCCAGCCCGCTGTGACCACGCCCTCACGGGGCTCTGGCCTCCTCTGCCCTTGGGGTCAGCGTGTTTCCCAGCCCCGGGGCCCCAATGGCCCAGCCGGCCTCACCTGTGGCAGCTGCCGTGAGGCCAGGGGCGGCAGGCTGGACATTTCCCCCCAGGCTGGACCTTTCTGGAAGCCCGCGGGCTGACCTCGCAGGGCCGGGAGCGGCTCGGGGCTCCCCTCGCTCGGCCACACCCCTCTCTGGCACATCCACTACCGGTTCCTCTTTCTTCCGCCGGCGCGGCCGGTGATGGAACAGCAGCCCGGCTTCCTGGAGGGTCGGCGTCCGCACACAGCAGGGCAGCCCCCGCGGTGCCAGAGCTGTGCAGGCGGGGGGAGGGCAGGAGGCGGCTGCGGGCTGCGTGTGCGCAGGCGCCCGGCGCGCGGATGCATCCCGTCCGGGGACGCCGGACAAACCCGCTCGGAGGCCCCGGGAGGCCACTCGCCCCCGGAGCCCAGGACGGGAGGGGCCAGGCAGCACCGGGGCACGGACCCTGGGTCCGGGCCAGGGTGACCGGGTCCCGACCCGCAGTTTCCCTGTCTGCCACAGATGGTGAGTGACCCCCCGCCCCACGCTTGTCTTAGGGTCAGGTGTCTGGTCCCCGGTAAAAGCCACACTGCTGTCCCTCGTCCACCCCCACACCGCACGTTAGAAACCGAGGCCGGACCCGGACGTGAACTGCCCCCGGCCTGCTGGGTGTGGGGCGGCCGCAGCCCTGAGAACGGACCTCGTCTCACACACACACACACACACACGTGTGCACACTTGCACACGGGAGGGGTCACTGTGGGTCACAGCCCCTCTGCTCTGACGGCCCCGCCTGCAGGGGTCACAGGCAGCTGTCTGGGTGGGCTGTTCAGGCCAAGCCAGACCCACGAGCTGGGGCGAGGGGCTCTGGAAGTCTCTCCCTGCCCCCCCAACCCCCCGCCAGGCCACCAGCAGGCCCCAGGGACTCGGAAGCAGGCGCTCTCCAGGTGCTCGGTGGCGGTGGGGCCAAGCCCGCACAGCCGCCAGCTCGGGGACCCAGCCCGGCTCTAGCACGGCCCAGCACTGGGCAGGGCTACAGCCCTGGCACCTCACCACCTCGGTGTCCCGCCCGGAAAGGGGGCTGGTGAGGACACAGCTCCTGCACACCCAGGTGGCCCCCAGCAGACCCCGCTGGAGGCGAAGGTGGGGTGGGGACCAGCAGACGCACATCACGGGGCGGCTGTGGCTCAGGACAGGAAGGGCTCCCGGGCATGACACCGAAGGCAGGACGGGGAGGGGACAGAGGCCCCAGGAAGCCACAGCCCAGCCTCGAGATGGGGCCTGGCAGGAAGGACACAGACGCCACCCCGAACTGTACACAGACTCACAGAGGTCACAGCTGCAGGGGCCCTGAGACCCTCAGGCCCACCTCACAGATGGGGAGACTGAGGCCCAGCGTGGAGAGAGGTGCGTTCAAGAACCCAGCACGGAGGCACAGGCCCTGCCCGTGGGAACCGAGGGCACAGGGAGGAGCCCCTTGGGGGTGCGTTCTGTGGGGACTTCAGATCACAGGGAGTGGGGGGCTGGAGGGGGGGAGGGCGAGGGGAGGTGGGGCAGAGCCCCGGAGGCCCAGCAGCGGCGGCCGAGGCCTCTGTGAAACGCGGCAATTCATGATCCTTCTCGCCGCCAAGGGTGATCGCGAGAACAATTAGTCTCGGAATTACCACGGAGGAGAGCGTTAAGAGAAAAATAAATTAAAAAGAAATCCATTCGAGCTGTAATTGTAATACCGTGCATCATAGTCAATTGAATCACAAACACAAGATGGTCCCTTGTCGCACGATCTCAGCCCGTAAACAACGTGGGTGTTTGAACTGGGGACCCGCCAGGGGCAGGGAGCGGGCTTGGGCTGAGGGAGCCCCGGGCACTTCCAGCCACATGCGGGCTGGCGCCCTCCGGCACCGCAGGGCTGCCCGGGGTTCTGGGCCGGAAGGAGGCCGCCCATCCCTGCCCTGCCCACAGCTCGGAGGCCGCCTGGACGCCGGCCGGGGCACGTGGCCGCCCGCTCCACGCCGCCTCTGTTCCTGCGAACCTCGCCGCTGTGTCGCCCAGGGTGAGCGGCGGGGGTGGGGCCCCCCAAAGCTGGGTCCTCCCCCAAGTCACCATCTTGCCCCCGGGGCCTCCCAAGGCAGGGGCATTGCCCCTGGCGGTCAGTCCCGGCTCTGCGGCAGCGAGGGCTGCGACAGCCATCTGTCTGGGCCACTGAGCTGACAGGCAAGGGGGTGTGGAGTCAGGAGCTGGGTGCTGGGCCCGACTATAGAGGCCCGAGGCCTGAGGGTGGGGGTGAGGCTCAGGGACGGAGCCTGCTGGTGTCTCCTGGGCCTTCCCAGGAGAGGGAGGGGTGGGGGTCCTTCCGCCAGCCCTGCTCGTGCTCCTGCCCGGAGGGGACGCTCGGTTACAGCTGGTCCTGTCAACCTGTCCTGTCTTGTGCCCGCACTGGTGGCCCCGCCGGGCAGGCCTCTGCTCCACGTGGCTCTCGGCCTTGCTGCCGGCCACACAGTGGCTCTGAAGGTCGCCCGGACACCTCGCTCTGGGGTGGGGAGGCCGAGGCCGCCCGGCAGTGGCAGCTGCCGCTGACATCAGCTCCGTCCCGAGCGCCCACCTGCTGGCCCCACGCTGCCCTCGGCCGCCAGCCTGAACTCCTCACCCGGACAGCTGCTCTGGCCCGGGCCTCTGGGAAGCGCTGACAGGCGGGCCTGCGGGGCGCTCGGAGCCCCACGTGCCACGGCAGGGGGCTGGCCAGCCCCCCACCCTCTCCAAGGTCACACGGCTGCGGGAGGAAGGGGCAGTGCCGGCCCGAGTCCTGCTGGGCAGCGTCCCCGCCGGCAGCCCCTTCTCCCTGGGCTCTGCCTCCTCCTCCTCCAGGAAGTGGGGGCTGCGGCCCCCGTTCGCGGGCCTCACCGGGACCCCAGCCCGGCGCCTCCACCGCCCCGCGTGGGCCTCCCAGCGAGGGGAGAGGACCGGTCCTACCCCCGAGTCCAGGGCCAGCCCTGCCTCTGCACAGCCCCCCCCTCGGAGCCGGCCCCTGGGCTCAGACACCAGCAGCAGCAGCAGCAGCCACGGCTCCTCGCCGCCCCTCACACCTGCCGCGGAGGTGCGGAATCCAATTTGCTCCCGGCACCTGCTCCAGACGGCCCTGGCCCGGCAGCCAGTGCAGCGGCAACAGTGGGGGGAGCCACCCCCACACCCCTCCCCCCGAGGCTGCGCTGCCCACACCTCGGCAGCCCCTGGGGAAGAAGAGCTTCGCAGAATCTCTGAAACCCTGAAGCAGTCCTGGGGACAAAACAGCCTGGTCCGAACACTGCACATGCCCTCCCCCGCGGAGGGCTGGGGGTCCGGGCGGCTGCGGGGGGGAGGGGCCGTCTGCTCCCGCCCACCGCTGAGCAGGAAGCAGCACCCCGCAGATGCTTCTGGAACTCGGGCCCCAGGTGGACTCACCTCCCTCCCCCAGTGAGGCCCGGAGCTCTGGGGGACCTGAGATGAAAGATGGTGACCCCCCCCCCCCAGCGCCACACTCGTGGGAACCCCAGTCTGCCTGCTGAGCAGCCCCTCCCCCACCGAGAGAGGCTTCCTCCTGCCCGGTAGGCCCACAGGGGCTCCCCCGCCTTTCTCCTGTTTAGGGGTGTCTCCTCGATGACCCCTTCACCGCTGCAGGACCGGGAGCCTGGGGCAGCCCAGGCCAGGGGCTCCCTCTGCCAGGACCCCCTTACTCCTGGCGCACCCCGGCTGGGCAGCAGGAGGCAGAGAACACGGGACCTCAGAGGCTGCAGGGGCCTCGGAGTTGCCCCGCCCAGGTCTCCAGGGGAGGGGCTGGGTCTCCCTGGAGGGGGTGGGGGGCGGGGCCCCATGCGGGCCGGCCCCGCAGCAGGTTACGGCCCCTACCGTCCCCACCTCCAGTTCACACCCGAGTCCCACCTCACCCAGCGCACACGCACCCACACTCACACTCACACACACCCCGCCCCCGCCCCCCAGAGCCCGAGAGAGGCCTCCCAGCCACGGACGGACACAGTCACGCGGAGGCAGTTTATTAGGGCGGCTCAGCCGGGGGCCGTTGCGGAGGCGGCGGGCCGGGGCGGGGACGGCAGGCGCAGGGCTCTCCCGGGTCTGCGCGGGCCCGGCGGCAGCGTCGACCTGCAAAACAAGGGCCCCATCAGTCCGGCCGCTCTGCTGAGGAGGGGGCCTCGGGCCCGCAGGGACCTGACCCTTTTCCGCCTGCCGCCCTGCGCCGGAGCCGACAGCCGAGAGCCTTCCCGGGAGGCAGGGGCGGGGCGCCAGAGCGGCCCCTGCTCTCCCGTGGCGGGGGGCAAGGCTGGGGCCAGAAGGCAGCAGGCCCACCCTTGCTGCCCTTCCCGCGGGCCAACTTGGGGTGGGCCCTGGGGGGGGGGGTGGGCCCCGTCACAGAGCACAGGGCAGGTCCTGTGGCCAACGGTGCCCGCGTGGGCTCTCCCGGCCCTGGTCAGTTCCCGCCAGGCCTCGCTGCCCCCGGCCCCCGCCCTGCTCCCCGGCCCCGCCCAGCCCGCCCCCGCCCCACAGTCCTGCCTCGGCCTGACCCACCCGGGCCCTGGGGGGGCATCGCCCACCCCTCCCATTGCCGTCAGTGTCCCTCACACTGTCACTTTCCCCTCCTCCCTTCACTCTGCCAAGTGGCGCGGGGGCCCTCCCCCGACGGGAAGCTCAGCGGCTGGGGAGACCCCAGCGGACTCCGGGACCGCCGCGCCCCAGACGGGGCTGCAAGCAGGTCAGTCCAGCGGGGAGGGTCCCGGGCGGCTCCGGGGGCCGGACGGGGGAGCGCCCAGGGCACACACGTTCTGCTGGCGTTCGCGGGGCGACACGCTCTACATAGCTTATTGGAAATTAATATTTAATTCTCTTCTGTGGACTTAGCTTAATTATTCAATTTGTTATCGCAATTACCGAGAAGCACCCGGAAGCCAAACTGCTTGCTCTGGGTGGGGAGAGCACCGGCGGGGCTCTGGCCGAGTGCGCCCCGATTCTCAGATGCCTGTGGGGCGGGCTCTGCCTCGGGGGCTCCGCCCCACCCCCTGCTTCCCAGCAAACCCCTTCTCTCTGCCAGGACCGGCGGGGGACGCGCCCCCCCACTCCGTGTCCGAGCCCCTCCGTGTCTGCCCCCTCCGTGTCCGCGCCCCAGGTGGGGCCAGGCCCCTGCATCTCAGGCGGGCCCTGAGGGCAGGGCAGCGTTGCCCTGACCGCCCCAACTGCGGAAGGACGACCGCCCACGCAGCCCTCCTCCGAGCCAGCGCCTGCACCATCCGCCCGCCGGCCCTCAGCCGCACCTCCCTGGGGGCGGCGGGGCGGCTGAGCGAGGCGGCCCCCACGTGAAAAGCCTCCACCGAGCGCTCGGTGGACGGAAGACACACCCGTGGACCACAGCTGCCCCCGGCCCTTCGTCCTGTTCCAGGGGGAGGGGCCGTAACCGAGGCTCTGTCCCTCCCGCCCCTGTGTGCATGCCCGTGCAGTCACATGGACATGGACACACGTGCAGCTGCAGGCACACGTGTGGATGTACACACACGTGTAGACACGCAGACATGTGCACACACAGACACGCACGGGCAGACATGCAGGGAGGAGGCTCCCCAGAGGGAGGCCGGGGGCCCGGAGACCCAGAGGCCGACGCCCCCCGGCTCTCAGGAGACACGGGCCCCTCACATCTCTGTGTGCAGGAAAAGCGCCCCTGACCCCCACCGGGACCCTGTTCACCTCTCCCCAGAGGCCCAGCCTGTGACGCCGGCAGGGAGCAGGGTCCCGGGCCGGCTCCCGCTCACTCCCCGCGCCCTGTGCTGTGCTCAGTGACCACCGGGAGCCCACGTCCCGCAGGGCCCGCAGACAGGTCCAAGGCCACCATGTCCAATGTGGAGAGAGGTCGTGAGGGCACGGACGCCGCAGCCGTGCGCCCGGGACGGTGGGGTGGGGGCCCCGCATCCCAAGCACTCCCTCCTTCTGCAAGGTGCCGCCACCTCCTTCCCAAAAGAGCCGGGACTCACCCGGGCGCTGGTGCTGCAGCCCGCCTGCCTGCCCGGTCCACACAGCCCGCGGCTGGGAGCCGGCCGCCCTGGCCAGGGACACGAGGCCGGATTCCACCCTGAGGCTCGGGGCCATGCAGACGGGGTGGGGCTCTGTCCTTCCCCGGACCCACAGGAGGCGTGGGTAGTGCGGGGGGGACGCAGAATCACGGGACTCCTCTCCCTGTCCCGAGTGCTGAGCCTGACCTGAGACCTCCACCTGCAACCTCCCCACCATGCGAGTGGCCTGAGGTGCTTCTGGAAACAGCTGGCCTTCCCTGAGTGGGGAAGGGGGGCCCAGCATGGAGACCAGGGGCGGCTGGCTTGTCCTGTATTGTCCCAGATGCCACCAGGACCAAGGGGGCTGACACAGGCTCAGTCTAGACCCCAGGCACTCTGAGCCCCAGCCCCGGTCACACATTGGGCCCTGACCCTGGTCACTGCTGAGTCACCTGACATAGAGGAGGAAGGGTCGGTGGATGGATGGATGGATGGATGGAGGGTGGATGGTGGATGAGGGATAGATGGATGGATGAATGGATGGATGATGGATGATGGATGAATGATGGATGGGTGGGTGGATGATGGGTGGATAATGGATGATGGATGCATGATGGATGGATGATGGATGGAGGATGGGTGGATGGATGGGTGGATGGATGGATGGATGGATGATGGATGGATGGAAGATGGATGATGGATGGATGATGGATGGGTGGATGATGGGTGGATGATGGGTGGATGGATGATGGAGGATGGATGATGGATGATGGATGGATGAGGGATGGATGATGGATGGGTGGATGATGGGTGGATGATGGGTGGATGGTGGATGGATGGAGGATGGATGGATGGGGGATGGATGGATGATGGATGGAGGATGGATGATGGGTGGATGGTGGATGGATGGAGAATGGATGGAGGATGGGTGGATGGATGGATGATGGGTGGATGATGGGTGGATGATGGATGATGGATGGATGGAGGATGGATGGATGGAGGATGGATGATGGATGGATGATGGGTGGATGATGGATGATGGATGGATGATGGATGGAGGATGGATGGATGGATGGAGGATGGGTGGATGGATGGATGATGGGTGGATGATGGGTGGATGATGGATGATGGATGGATGGAGGATGGATGGATGGATGGATGGAGGATGGGTGGATGGATGGATGATGGGTGGATGATGGGTGGATGATGGATGATGGATGGATGGAGGATGGATGGATGGAGGATGGATGATGGATGGATGATGGGTGGATGATGGATGGAGGATGGATGGAGGATGGATGGGTGGATGATGGATGATGGGTGGATGATGCGTGGATGGACGGAGAATGGGTGGATGGATGGAAGGGTGGGTGACACATCAAGGAGGGGTGGGTGCAGGGATGAAACGAGGATGGGTGGGAAGACGGATGAGTCAGTGACAGAGGGCTGGGCGATGTGGGGGCAGGTGGGCCCTCACCATGGCAGCGTCACTTTCGGACAGAGGTGGCAATGATGAGGACGATGACCAGCAGAACGGTGACCCCGGCGGACAGGAAGTAGCACTTGACCTTGCGTCTCTGGAGCTGGAAGAGAGAAGGGGGCTGTTGTCGTGTCTCAGCCCCAGCCTCCCATCCTGGGGGCCTACTCGGCTCGTGCCTGCCGGGGACTATGGCTCGCGGGCGACTGGGCCCACCCTGGGCTGGCGCACACGCTTGCCGGAGCACAGCCCTGGGCCAGGCCGCAGGGAGGGGCTGGCCCGGCTCCAGAGGCAGCCAGCCGCTGTGGTTCTCAGTCAGGTCAGGCTGGGGGTCTTATCACAGCCCTTCCCAGTGCCGTGGGTGCTCTGTGGGCACAGGGTGATTCCACAGATGGCAGAGGGGCCTCTGGGATCCTTAACTAAAGTGGTGTGTGTGGGGCGTGCACAGTCTGGGGCCCAGCAAATCCCAAAGGTGCCATCGTCACCAGATACTCCTCGTGTTCCTCCTGCGTGCCGTCGTGGCCGTTACTCACGCAGCCAGCCCTGGGCCCGTTGTCAGGGCCTCGTGGACAGAACACACAGCTCCGTGTGCAACCAGAGTGACACTCTGGATCGGGCCATGGGAGAGAGACACCCTCTCTCACTGGGGCCCCTCCACCTGGACCCCTTCTACTGAGATGAGGGTGCAGGGTGCCGGGCACAGCCCCGGGGGGCGGTGCCTCCCTCCCCTGGGGACCGAGGCTGTGGTCCCAGAGGCGTCACCGAGAGTCGTGGTGGGGCAGCAACCCCAGGCCCACCTGCCTCGCGGCCGGGGACCAGAGCACACTCTCCTGCCGGCCCTTCGGCCCCGGCCCCGGCCCAAACCGTGAGCACCGCCGTGGGGGGCTCAGGCGCCGTCTCACTGAGGCCGGGAAATGGACACACGGCAACCCCGGGGCCTGTCCCCAGCAGCAGGGGCTCCGAGGGAGAATCGGGATGGGGAGCAGAGAGAGGGGACGGGGCGCAGGCTGCCAGGGAGGTGCAGTGAGGCTCCCGCCCCACCATCCGCAGGGCCGCCCCCCAGCACCCAGGCCAGGTCCCAGCAGCTCAGAGAAGGTCAGTGACCCCCACCCGGGCCTCCCAGGGGGTGGGGCGGGGTGGGCTCATGGGTGCGGGACCCGCCCCTCCGCCCCACTGGGGGGGCCCTTGCCACCCCTCAGAAGCCTCCGGCCCCACCCCCTTCCTCCGAACCTGCTTCTCATGCAAATGTATTCAGAATACATGGCATTTCAGAAATATCTATTTGTATATATTTAGACTCCGTTTCAAAAGAATTATTCAAATCGGAGCATTTGGGCAGCTGGGCGTGGAAAAAAAGATTGTTTCTTAAGCGTTTGCCTCAGAAACTCCGTGTTTTCGGAGCGGCTCACCAAGGCCGGGGTTGTCGGGGCAGACGCCCTGCTGCCGGAAGTCCCAGTGCCGGGCTGGCTTAGGGCTGACTCCGGGTCCCGGGGACAGGGCTCACAGTGCCGGGCTGGCTTAGGGACCCTGGGCCCTGGGGACAGGGCACCGGGCGGCGGAGCACTCTGTGGGGTGACCCCGGGTCCCTGACGGCCTGGCTGGGCCCCAGCGTCTGGCGAAAAACCCGGGGCCTGCGCCCCAGGGGCTGCCTGAATGCTCCCGCGCCATCTTCCCCCAGCCAGGTCCCGCCCGAAGGGACAGGACCCGCCCTCTTTGGTCAGGACAAGGGGGCCTTCTGGGGGCGCCATGAGCCGGCACCAGCACGTGGGGAGGGTCACGGGTGTGGCTGCAGCCGCCCCGTCTGCGTGGCCCGGAGGACGGACACACGGGCGCCCCCCGAGCACCAGCTGGTGGCCAGTCCCCGCGCCTGGGCGTCCTCCCACACGAGTCACGCTGATGGTCGGGTCTCTCGGAGTCAGGGGGGGACGCCCGGGGTCCCTGGGGTCCCCGGGGACGTCCACACTGGGTGGGGGGGAGGGCGCACGCAGAGGGGGTCCCTCCCGGGCGGGGACAGGAGAGGGCGCTGCGCCCGGACGGGCTTCCGCAGACACCCCTCTCCGGCGGCAGCGCCAGGGCCTCCCTCGGGGCGAGCGTCAGAGCTGGGCGGAGGGCTGGTCTCCCTGAGACGGTCACCTGCCCTCTCGTCCCCCTCTCCGGTCGTGTCCTCTGCCTGGCCCCCCCTCCCCGTCTCACCAAGAGTGGCAGGGCCCGGCCCCTCCCTGCCAGCGGAAGCCCATGCATCCCGCCCCAGGACATGAGGACCTGACAACATCTCCTTCATGGCACAGGCTCCCCCGCCCCCACCACCTCTTCCCGGGGAGGGGGATGGGAGCCCCGTGGTCTCTCTCCGGCACCAGGGCTCCTGCCTCGTCAGCCTCGCCCCTTCCTGGCAGCACCCACACCGGCCCCACACAGGTCAGGGGCCCCACGCCTGCTGGCACAGGAGGGCATGTGCCAATCGCACAGGAAAAAAAATGCCAACTCGGTGTGTGACGTGGGGGCCCACAGGCAGGCAAAAGGGCCAGCCACCGTCCAGGCAACTCGGAAAGGGGGGTGACGGAGTCCACCCACCAGATGGGGTCACCTAGCGCAAAGCCAGGTGGCGGGGACAGTGAGGGACCCACGTGGCAAGGGGCAGAGGCCGGCCGGAGAGCTGCGTGTGGGGGCCGAGCTCGGACAGGGCCGGCGGCACTGGAATGGGGCAGCGGCTCCCCAGCCGTGCAGGGCACCGACCGCCCCGCCGGGAACGGAAAGGGGAGCCGGAGTCCTTCAGACCAGGGGTGTGGGGGCTCACGGTTTGTTCACACAAACCCCCCTCGGCCCCCCCGAGGCCCCCCGAGGGAGGCCCAGGGAACGCACGGGCAGGGTGAGGTCTGCAACCCCCTACCCCAACCGGGCGTCGGCACCCAGAGGACACGCCCACGTGTGTGCGAGCATGTGTGTCCTCCGGGCCACAGGAGGGAACAGACAGGCTGACTATAAGAGCGGGCACAAGGCCCGAACAGACTTCTCACAGCAAAGAAAACCCGTGCAAACGCAGGAAAGATTCCGCTGCAATCGTAACCAGGGCAACGCAAAGAAGACCACAGTGAGGTACTACTTTACACCCACCAGTTGGCGAAAATTACGGGCTCTGCCGGCAGAACTTCTGGGAAGCAGCACTCAGGTGCTGACGGTGCGGACGCGACGACTCAGCCACTTTGGGGTCACCCAGGGCCAGCTGAGGGAGGGGACCGTCCACACGCCCGACCCAGCGGCCCGGGTGCTAAATGCAGCTCACAGAGGAGGACCCTCCCCCTGCTCTGAGGCAGACAGCGCCCACAGAGGACAGCACCCACAGAGGACAGCACCCACGGCAGTGAGTTCTGGCACCGACGAGTTGGGAACACTCTGTCCCGTGAGAGGAGAGTGGACCTGTGGGCCCGTGGAAGGCGGGAGCCACGGCTCTGCACGAGCACTCGGGGGGTCTCGGGAGGAGGAGGGGCGAGTCCCGGAAGAGCGCACACAGCGAGGCCCCGTGCAGGGCGCTGACACGAGCACAACCCCACACCACACTGACAACCCACACGCTCTGCCCTCGGGCTCGGACGGAGCGGCACCGGCTGCTCTGAGCGTCCTGACAGGCAGGCGGCGACCACAGACGCGACCTTCGGGGAGGAGCGCCCCCAGGCGAGTCCCACGGGGTCGGCGCCGAGAACGCCGGTGGTCCTGCCGGGCCCGGAGGAGGCTGACGTGACGGAGGTCCCCTCGTCACACTTCCTGGGGCACGGGGTCGGCCTGCGGGGCCTGTGCCAGAATCAGACGCTGGGCCAGGAAACAAGCCCAGAAACGCCGGTTTGGGGCTGGCGAGGGCTCTGTGGACACGAGTCCTTTACCCCACGCGGCGCAGCCCGAGCGCTGCCCTGCTCTGAGGTGTGGCCCGCCGACGCCAAATGCTTCCCGGTCCCCCCACCAGCCCCCCACGATGAGCCGCGTGACCAGGTCCAGGGTAAGATTCAGACATGCCTCACCCCCAGGTTCCCGTCCCCCGCCCACTCGCCAGTCAGGGCCGCCCGGGGACCATGCTTGCCGGCCACCGAGGACGAGCCGTGCCTCGACCACACACAGCTCACCACCCCCCCCATGACGTGACCCCTCCCAAGACTACAGGGCCGGGCTCCCACACGGGCCCCCACAAGCTTCACAGTCCAGGCACCCACTCCAGCTACGTCAGCCCCCCGAGCTAGAGCCGAGAGCCCCCTTCCAAGCCGGGACCGTCACCTCCCTGGTGACCTCTCACCCCCCGAGCTCCCCCGGCCCCTCTGGCCCTTCGCTCATCCTCTGAGGAGACAGGCAGCCCGGCCCTCCGCCAGGGTCAAGGAGACTGGGTCCCAGGCGGCACTGGGCCGTGCCTGGGGCTCGCCCAGGATTGGGTGGGACGGCATCTGCACATGGCAGAAGCTGGTCAATTCCGAATCAAAAGCACACAGTCCCCCCACCTTCCGGGGGCCCGACACGCCCCTCCCCAAGCACTTCTGCCGGCCCTGAGCTGCACCCCGGGCGGCCAGCACGGCCCCCGGGCCCACTCAGCTGGCCCACGGCACAGGGGAACAGCCACTGACGTCCCAGGCCTGGTGGGCACGGCGGGAGCCTGGCTCCGTGGTGACGGCGTCTGGGGCGGTTTAGTCACACTCCCAGGTCACGCACGTCCCCTTCGCTGTGCTTTCCTGCAGAACCCCCATCACTCCTGCCGACAGCGCCGGGCGAGCCCTCTCGGGCTGTCCCCGCCGCAGTGGCTGAGTACCAGGGGCCGGGAACCTGCACGTGGGTCAGGGGGGCAAAGCCACGCCGCACGGCCACAGGCCGGTCACTGCTCCCGCCTCCTCAGTGGGCAGGCACCTCAGGGGGCTTTGGTGGGAGCCGAGTGGACAGGCCCCCCAGAGACCACCCTCAGGGACCGCCCCCTCTTCCCACACCCCTGCAGGGAGACCAGGGTGGCCCAGAGCTCCGGGGGCCTCGGCCTGGACCCAGCTGGCTGGGGGCTGTCCCTGGTGCTGAAGCTCAAGCCCGGACTGTGCGGGGACCGGGGTGCCCTGGTGGCCGGCTGAGGCCAGGGCCACCGGGAGGGGAGCGACAGGCACGCCCAGGTGGCTGACTGGAATGGCGTCCAGACTCCCCACCCCCGTCCACGGTCAGCCTGCTGCCGTTCACAGGCCGAGCCTGTCCCAGAGGCCTCGCACAAGGGCACCCGCCCGCGACTCTGAGACAGCTGGGCGTGCCCTGTGGCCAGGGCTCCGAAGGAGAAACCAAGTCCCCCAAAACCGCAGTCAGGAAGGGACAGAAAGGGACTCTGAGGGACAGGGAGGCTGGGAAGCGGCTGAGGGTGGCTCCTCCCGCCCACGCCCTCCCGCCTGCATCCCGCGCACCTGCAAACAGGTGCGGGCCGCTCCAGGGGCCGTAGATCCCCGATCAGGGCGTGCGAACCTGTCCATCCCAGGCAGCGCCGCCCCACACCCCGCCTTCCAGCAGCACACAGCAGCCCCCGAGAGAGCCCGGCCCAGGAGAAGGGCCAGCGGCCCCTCAGAGGAGTGGGCGCCGCCACTGGCCGGCCACCGCGCCCTTCGGTCGGTCTGCGGAGCACAGGCTTCAAGAGCGAGCCCGTCCGACCCCCGGGCGCTCTGTTGCGTTTAGTTTTGCTGTTCTCCTGCCCTGCGGTCAGGAGGTGAACAGACACGCCGTTCTGTCTCCCGAGGCGGCCGGACGACTAAGTCACGGGCCGCCGGGGGCGGGGAGGCTCTGCCCCCACTGGCTGTGCGACCCAGGCAGGTCGCTGCGCCTCTCTGGGCCTCTCCTCCTCCTCACAGACGGGGACTGGGGGCTGGGGGGGGCTGGCGGTCAGTGCTCAGGCGGGAGGGGGCCCCCACTCCCTCCCCACCCACAGATCAGGCGGGCACTGCCTGCCCCCAGCCTCATCATGACTTTGGGGGGCAGCCCCCTCGTCGGAGCCTGCTGGACGGGGCCCTGGCGAGGAAACGAGGACCTCAGAGTCGCCCCGAGGGGTGAGGGGTCCGGGGTCCCCAGCGGGGCGGGGCCGGACCCAGGCCCTCTGCCTCAGGGCGGGGTCCTGCGCTGAGCGGAGGGGAGGGCACGCCGGGGACGGCGGACGAGGCGCCGGCTGGCGAACACTGTCTCTCTGAACTCAGAGGAAAACAGCCTCATTTGCATGCGATTTGCATACAGCTGCTGAAAATGAGCCCGGCTCCCCTCTGCTTTGAAGCGGCATTGTTTCCGCCTGAAAGCGACCTTCCCACGCACACACCCATCCCCGGATCACCCTGCCGTGGGCGGTGTCCCCTCGTCACCTCTCCCCGGAGGAGGCAACCCCCCTCCCAGCCCAGCCCAGCCCCCACGCCGCCTCTGCAGCGAGCGGCCAGGGTCACGGGCAGCAGAGCAGGGAGCAGGGCGCACGCTGGGCGGGCGCTCACCGGGAGCCGGGGCCCTTGCACAGCCGGCCTGGCCAGGCTCAGCACCTGGGCCAGGCCCACACACAGGCGCTGCTCCATGGCTGCCCACCAGCTGAGCCCCTGCGGGACCCCTGCCCCGCACCCCACAGGCACCCTGTGTCCAGGCTCAGGGGCGCTGGACAGGCCCCCTGCAGGCACAGAGCTCAGACGCCCCGTCTGGGACGGAGGCTGCAGCCCAGCAGGAGCCCAGAGCCTGCCCCCGCCAGGTGAGAGAGAACCCACGGGCACCTGCGGGCAGGGTCTGGGCCTCCGAAGACACCCAGGAGGAGGGGCCTGTCTGGGCAGTGACTGGGGGGGTGTCCCGACACCCCTTCCTCCCGGCTGCCAGGCTCAGCTCAGGGCCGGAGGCCTGGTCTGGGGTGCTGCTGCTTCCCCCTGCCCCCACACCCAGCCCCCACTCTCCTCTCAGCCCCTCTCACTTCCTGCAGCCCAGCCACCCCCTTAGGGCTCATTTTCAGCCCTGAAAAGCCCTCTTATGCTCTTGGCTGCCCCCCACCCCTGGCTGTGCCCCCAACACTGCCGGCAGGTGAGCGAGCACCCAGCTCCTGACCTGCAAACACGCGAGTGCACGCGATGCGCACACACAATAAACACACCTGCACGGGACGTGCTGCACAACTGGGTGCACGCACACACAACCACGAGTCTCCCCTGAGTCGTGTGCAGGCGCCCACGCCTGTCCGTATGCGGACAGGGCCCGGACCACAGCCAACACCGTCCCAGTCCGTCTGGTGCCCGGCCGGGGGACAGGGGGCGCGGGGGCGGGTACCGTCTGGTCTCCCTGCTAAACCACAAGCTCCGAAGAGGCCGGTCATGTGACCCGACAGCTCACTAGCGTTTTATTCGGGGTGAGACCAGCGGCACCTCCCATTGCACCCCGGATCACACACGTGGGCACCCCCCCTCCTCCTGCTCTCTAGAGAAGCTGGAGCCAGACCGGCCCTCTGCCCGCCAGCGGGCAGGCCGCACCCCAGGACCCTGGGGTCTCCCTCGGGCTCCCACGCCCGCCGGACAGAGCGCTCCCCGCGGACGCCACCTCTCTGACACCGGGGACCACCGACCCTCACGAAGGTTCCGCGTCCCCGCCCGGGGGCTGCACTTTCCCAGGAGCCCATCTGCCTCGTCCCCCAGTGTCCCACTCCGCTGGCATAAAACTGTCCCTGGAACTCGCGTCACTTCTGGGCTTTCTGCTCGTTTCCTCCTGGGTCAGACCCCGGGCGGCGGTCCGTGTGCAGGGTCGTCCCGGAGCAGCAGCTGTCGGCTTCGCGGAGGCCGTCACAGCCGCCGAGTTCTGCTCCGTCTCCCGGGTCTTCTGGCTGCTTCCCCCGGGCTGACTCTACGGCGCCTTACTGTCGTCTCTGTACCATCTCAAGGCACTCACTTCCAGGCTCTCTCCCTTCTCGCACGGCGGCGCGAGACTGTGATTTCCTCCCCAGGACCCACGGATGGGAGGGTGGAGTCTTCACTGTGCTTCCCCTCGGTCCTGTTCACGCCGGCAACACCCCCTTCCGTGACCTCTGAACTCTCTGGGGCTGGGCTTGAGTTCCCAGACGTGCGAGGCGCTTTTTACTTTTCTGCTGCTGGTGTCTCGTGGCCACATTTTTCTACCCACATTGTTCCCTGCGTCCCCCATTCTCTGAAGCTCTGAACGCCCGTGACACTGGCGTGACGACCCGAGTCGCAATCAAACTTTGTAAATACCCTTCCCAGACAAGAAACGGCTGAAGGAGTCCGCCACCACCAAACCAGCGTCACAAAAGACTGTTAAAGGGGCCACTTGAAGAACAAGAAGAAATAACAAATACAAATAATAGAATGGCAATGACTGCACCCCTATCGACAATTACTCGAAGTGTCACTGGAACAAAGGACCCAATCAGGGGATATTCAGCGGCCGGACGGGCAAGGACACCAGCCCTTTACACAGGCCGGCCCCGAGACGGGGGCGCGGCTCGCTTCCCACGGGGCCGCGGAGCCTGCACGCGAGCAGACGGGAAAGAATGTCCCGTGAAAATGCGGAGTTTTACAGAGCTGCCGCGCTGATACCAACACCAGACAAAGACGGACTTGAAAGCGATAAGGGGACAAAGAGCCCAGCAGTCCCCGCCCGGGTGTCCGTCCCTCCGGAGAAACCCCGAACGCTCATTCCGAAAGGCGCGCGCCCCCGCCCACCGCAGCGTGGAGCGCGGGGCCCAGACGCAGAAGCAGCCGAAGCGCCCGTCGCCAGACCAGCGGGCAGAACAGAGCCGTGCGCGCGTGCGGCGGGACACCGCTCGGCCGTGGGAAGAGGCAGACTCCCTGTGGGGGCCCAGCCTGGCCCTGCTGGCACCCCACAGGGAGACCTGCCCCCAGGCGGAGGCCGCTCTGCAGGCTGTGCACCCCTCTCCCTGCAGCGCCCGCCGGGCCAGCTGGGCGGGGGGCTCGCCGGGCAGGTGCACTCGGAGGAGGCGGAGCGACCACCCTGGAGGCGAAGACCCAGCCGCCTCTTCCTCCCGCTCCCCCACACCAGACCTTCCGGGCTGAGAACGGGCCCTGGGGTGTGCCCCTCTCGGGAGAGACCAGGGCCTGGACCTTCTGGGGACAGGGCACAAGGGGGGCCAGGGGCCACAGGCTGCCCTCGCCCACCCCTGTCACCAACTTACTTACTTGGTGCCGGCCGGCCCCAGCCAGGAGCTCGCTGGCAGCCTCCGTGTGGGAGGACGCAGCCTCGAGACTGGCTTCGATGCTGTCTGCAAACCGAGATGACAAGAGCGGTTACTGGGTGCAGCTGAGGACGGGCTGCAGGGGGCGAGTGGCCGGCGTCCCCCCCTTCCAAGCCACTGAGGTCCAGGTGAGGAGTCCTGCCCCCCAAGAGTCCGAGGCTGCAGAGACGGGCCAGGGGGTTCCAGCCGCCAGGACGAGGGCCCGGTGGTGGCCCCCGGGGCAGGGTGGCCCACTCAGGAAAGGGTGGAGGACCAGCAGTTAGGGTTCTGCTGGCCGGGCCTTGGCCCCTGAAACGGGGCAGCCCCGTCCTGAGTGTCTCGATGGGGCCACCACAGCTGGTCTGGAACACGCTCCACACGGACCCAGGGCATCCAGGCACCGAGTGGGGGCGTCCAGGCGCCGAGTGGGGGTGAGTGCCCTGGCCGCCGGTCAGGTGCTGCACCCTGGGAGGTCTCAGCCCGCACAGTGCCCCCTCCCCAGACAGACAGAGCCCCGCCCTGCAGGCCAGCTCCCGGCTCCCTGCTCCCGAGCCCGAGGGGCTGCCAGGTAGGCAGGTGCAGCGCCGGCGGGGCCCGTAACTGGTGCCTCACCAGCCCCAGGCCACTGCCCTCGGGCCTCTACAGGGCCCCAGGTCGGCCGGGGCAGCTCTGCGGGACATGGACCCCCCCATGCAGCCCAGTCTGGGCACAGGCCAGTGCCAGCCCCTCCTGGGCCCCCAGGATGCCACCCCACCCTGCAGCACCCCAACGCTGGCTCTGGCTCCGCCCACAGAGGGTCCCGCCCCATCACCGACGCCCATGGTGCACAAGCACCCCGCCACTGCTCCGGGCGCTCTGTGCCGGCCCGCCCACCCGAAGCTCTGCGTCCCTGCCAGAGGCGTGCGCAGCGCCTGCGAGCCCCCGTGAGGCCGAGCTCTGCTGCCCCTCCGCAGCCCTCCAGGGGGAGCTGGTCCCGCTTCCGGCTCCATCCCCAAAGTTTCCTCCCTGCAACCTTGCCTTCCAGCTCCTGGAACCTGCCCTGGGTCCTGCCCTCCCCCAGGGAGAGGGCCAGAGGGCGGGGAGCAGGGGCGCAGGGGTGTGGGTACCCACCGACGACCTCTCCTTGCTCCGACACCACGGAGGCCAAGTCCTTGACGATCTGGTTCACGTCCAGCACGTCGCTCTGCAGGGAAAAGACGGCGGCCCTCAGGTGCCTGGGGTGTGGGGGCTGTGGGGGCTGGGCCAAGGGCGTGGCCATCAGGGGTGCCCAGAGCCAACCTCCGGGATAGTCTGCGGTCGTGCCCAGGGTCACCCCGCGAGTCAGAGACAGGGCTGGGATCTGCATCCTGTCTCCTGACCCCAACCCAACCCCAAACTCTCCACGGACCCTGGGGCCGCGAGCTTCCCCCTGGGTACGGAGGACCCGGGGTCGACCCCCGGAGGGTCACAGTCTTGCCCCAAAGATGCCCCCTGCCCGTCCTCAACTGCAGCCCCCTGACGGGGAGTCCTAGCCCTCCCCCCCCATTTCCCCAGCCCCACGCACAGGCCACCGCCAGGTGCCGCCCAGGAAGTCCTGGGGGCAGAGAGGGTGAGTGGACGGGTGGGTGGG
Source organism: Phyllostomus discolor (assembly GCF_004126475.2). Taxonomy (NCBI): domain Eukaryota; kingdom Metazoa; phylum Chordata; class Mammalia; order Chiroptera; family Phyllostomidae; genus Phyllostomus; species Phyllostomus discolor. Next base: position 137,924,073 of record NC_040909.2, read on the forward strand.
TGGGTGGATGGGTGCCGGGCAGTAGCCCCACTGCTGTCCCGACACCGGGTGGCCCCGTGGATCAGCTGGTGAAGCGTAAGGAGTGAGCCTGGAGCAGGGGGTTCTGGGGCACCCCCACCCCGCCTGCCGCGCTGGCCCCTGGCGTCTCCCCCCATCTGCCGGCAGAGCGGCACCAATGCCCGCGAGAAACTCGGCCGTGTCCCTCCCGCCGGCCAGCCCGGCCCCGGCCCCCTCGCCGGCTCGGCGGCTCACTCCGCAGTCTGGACTCATTTCCACAAGGGTCACTTCACCCCACTCGAAGTGTTACGGGGAAATTCATTTTCTTTTTAGGAGTGTTCTGGGAAATGAAGCAATTAGCGTGATCTTACACTGACACACGCTATCAATTGTAATTCAATTACTGGGCTCCGCTCTGGGGGGACCGCAGCCGGGAGGGCGGTGGCCAGGGTGGGGCCCCGGGCGCAGGCCCTGGGGCTGCAGCAGGTGGGTGAGGGAGGGAGTGCACAGCCTGCCGGGCGGCCTCTGCTTGCCCTCACCGTGGGCGAGCACGCCGGCCGGCACCGCAGCCCACAGGTGGGGTGCGCAGATGGGGCGCCCAGGCAGACAGCCGAGGGGCTCTCCTGAGGACACGCAGCGCTCACACCCGAGGCTGACACACCTGACTCAGATCATGGCCGCCAGAGCCTGCCCCTCCGGGTCACCTGCGGGGGCCGCTCCTGGGAGGGCACGTGGCAGGGCCCAGGCAGGGTCCGGCCCACCTAGGGCACTGCAGCCTGCCCAGAGGCCGGGCCTCAGCACCAACACTCAGCCAGCGCCCTGGGGGTCTGCTGTCCAGCGCAGCGCTGACCCAGTGACCGGGGGCCCCTGGACGCAGCTCAGGGCCTCAGCCTGGCTCCTGTCCTGGTCCTCAGGAGAGGCCCCCTCAGGGGCCAAGGTGACCTTCCAAACAGCTGCAGACTCGCTGGTGGCAGCACCCGGTTCCCCACCCCCCAGCCCCTGGCCCCCAGCCCCCGGCCCCCCAGCAGGACGGGTCTGGGACAAGCAGCGAGGGGCAGGCCGGCAGAAGGGGGGCCCCAGGAAGGGGCACAGCCTGGCTGGGTCACTGTCAGGGGCTGCACAAAGTGGGAGCATCTGGGCCCAGGTGTCAGCCTGGACAAGTGTCCCTCGGGTCACCTCCGGGCGCCTGGGGGCCGGGCCTCGGCTCCTGACGGAGGCCACCGAGGGCAGGTGGGGCCTCCTGGGGGGGCGGCAGAGGTCTGGATCCCGCCGGGACTAGGGTGGGAACCCAGGCTGCCCGGGAGCCACGTGCCGGGCGTGGGCCCAGGGCGAGGGGAGGGAGGGCGGGGGCGAGACCGAGAGGCACCTCCCCTCAGCGCACGCCGCCAGAACCACACGGTCGCTCTCCTGCCGGCCTGCGACACCGGGGCTCGCCGAGAGCCCCCCAGTACCTGCTCGGCCTTCCTTCTTGGGCACCGAGGAAGGCCGGCCTCTCAAGGGACGTGACAAAGGAGGGGGTCTGAAAATACCACCGTTTCCCCTGCCGTGAAGCTGCTCCTCATCCCAGGATCTCGCAGCCACCCACCCACCCGCCGAGGCATTGGTTCCGGTCCCCGCACAGCCACACTGGTGTGTCGGTTGACTCCGTGTCCACAGGGAGACACGAGCCAGACCCACCGTCGGGCACAGGGGCTGCCCACCACCGCCTACAGGAGAGGTCAGCCCCAGCGTCCTCCCTCCAAGGCCTGCCAGGTCGCCATGGCAACAGCAGCCGGTGCTCTGAGCTCTGCACCTGGAGTGGAGGTCAGGTGAGACGGGCGGGAGCAGCTGAGTGCAGACCCAGCTCGGGGTGGACAGCTGACTCTGGGCCCAGCTCCACGGGCCAGACCGGTGGCCGGCAAGCTGGCGACGTGGCCGCCCTCTCCTGCCCCAGGGAGACGGGCCCCCCGGCCTGCCCTGCCCATCGTGAGAGCCGCCTCACCCTCAGCCAGGTGAAGACAGCGCCGTGAGGACAGAGCTGGCTCTGCCACCGCCGCGTGGTGACCTCAGTGACCTCCTACACCCTCACCAGCCGGGACAGAGGCCGGCCGAGGGGCAGGCGTCGGAGCACTGCCGCCAGGCCAGCCCTGCCGGAGCATCAGGCAGCCTGGCCCTGGGCACAGCCGAGCCCACGCAGGACAGAGCCTCAGGTGCCGGGAACACAGCCGTGACAGGCGAACCCTGTCTCCACGGGCTTCTGAAGGGCCGAATGCCTGCTGCGTGGCCCCGGGCCTCTCCCGGCCCCGCGTGCTCGGCTGCAGAGGACACAGGACGGAGGACACACAGCCACCGGGACAGACTCTGGGAACGCCACCTGCAGGCCAGGCCCCAGGCAGGGGAGGGCCCGGCTCCAGCCCGGCTGCCGTGGCGGCACTCCTCCCCGCTCAGGGGCAGCACAGAGGCCGGAGGACGGAGCTGCCGCTGCCCGGCCGCCCACTGGCCCGCGGTGGGCCGTGTGAGCAGCCCCTGGACATGACTTCATGGGGGGGGGCCAGACACCTCCTCGCGCCCCATCGGTCCCTCGTGTCCTGCACCCACTCCCAGCGTCAGCTCCGCCAGCAGGAGGGGCGGCCTGTCTCCCGCCTGGGCAGAATGGGGTGTGGGGGCGGGGCTTGAGGGGTGGAGCTCACGGGGCGTGGCCGGAGGCGGGCCGGCGCAGCACCAGGCCAGACCCCCGCCAGAGTGTAGGCCCCGTTCCTGGCAGACAGGGCACCAGGTACTGAGTGGGGCGCCTGCCAGGGAGCAGGCCCTCAGAGAGCAGGTGCTCCGGCCCCTCCCGCCGCGGAGAAGGGGACGGAGGCGCAGAGTGGGGGGCCGCGCCCAGGCCGGCGCCACACACAGGGGCGCCCCAGAGCTGCGCTCCACCTGCACTTCCAGCACGGAGAGACGGGGCCCTCCCTCTGGCACACTCATCAGGGACCCCGGGCCCTGGGCGGGGGCTGCAGGTGATCCGTGGCCACAGGCACGTGGGCAAACCACGTCCACGGGGCTGAGCTGCAGCAGCCAAAGGACAGCCCCCCGCTCACACTGCCACCTGCTGGCAGCACCCTGGAATTGCAGGTGCAGCCCGCGGAAAGGCTGAAAGGGAGGGAGGGCCCCAGGGACTGGGCCGCAGCTCCCCAGGGCGGCCCCCGCCCCGGCTGGAGGGCTGTGCCCTGCTGGGGAAACCCGGGGAGACGCAGGGCGCGTGCTGGGGGGCTCCTGGGGCTCCGGATCCCCCAGAGGGCCCCGCGCAGGCCGTCAGCACCAGCCAGGCTCAGCAGGAGGCGGCCTCATCTGCTGGCCGCAGGGCGGGCGTCCCCAGCACAGCGCTGGCCCAGCTGGCCCTGGAGGGCTGGGTCGCCACACCAGGGGGGCTGGGAGCACACGCACACATGCGTGCACACGCACACACACGCGTGCACGCCGGGCGCTCACCTCGATCTGCAGGATGGCCTCCTCGTGCAGCCGCATGGCCTCCCAGTCCTCCTCGGTGACCTCGGGGTGCAGCGCCTGCTCCTGGCCCTGCCACGCGCCGCCGTCCCCGGGGCAGGGGTTCTCCTCGTTCGCCAGCTCCGCCAGAGGGGCCCCAGGGCTCTGCTGACGACAGACAGGCGGCTGCCCCGCTGCGCCGCACGGCCCCCGGGCCTGGCCGCGTCTCCTGCCCAGTCCAGCGGCCCGCGGCCCCACCTGGAGGCCGGCGTCAGCTCAAGGTGCCAGCAGCCCCCAGTGTCTGTGTGTGCTCCCCACCCCCACCCCGCCCGCCCCCTGGCCAGGGGAGAGCAGGCCCAGCTGGGGCTCTGCAGCCACGGGGGTGGCGGGCCTGCGGCTCAGGGGACCTCTCCGCCGGGGACGGTGGGCAGGGTTCGGGGCGGGAGGCCAGGGGAGTTCCCCCAGGCCTGGCTGTGGGGGGCGCGGCGGGATCCACAGCCCAGCTGCAGCCAGGGCCGCATGGGAGGCCCCACAGGTCCACGTCCCCAGCCCTCCAGGGAGGTAACTCCAGGGGACTCCGGGGCCCCACAGAGCCCGCGAGCACGTGTCTGGTGAGTGGCAGTCCCGGGGCCACACCTGTGCTCTGGCAGGCCCCACCCCTGTGGGTCAGGCCATAGCCAGGGCCACGGCCACAGGCCCCCCCCCATGAGAACACAGTTTAAAGGCTGGAGTCCTCCCCAGCACGTGTGTGGGGGCCATGACGGCCTGCCCTGTGCCGGGGGTGGGGAAAGAGCGGGGACGCACTGAGCTGGGCACAGAGACAAGGAACCCGCAGGTGGGCACTTGGGGGCCCTCGGGAGAACACCGGCACGTCCCAGCAGCCCCTGCAGGAGGCCGCGGCGGCAACGGCAGCCCAGCACCGGGGCGGTGACAAGGCGTGACGCAGGCAGCGCCTTCCGTGACCATGCCCACGGCTACACGGGTGGTCACGCCGCCCACGGCCAGCGACGGTGGCTGACGGGCCCGGGGGCGGGTGAGGACGGAGAAGCCGCACTGGCCTGGACCCTCCTCCCCGCGCACACGGCGCCCACCGTGGGAGCAGCCGCCTCCCCCGCCCGCGGGGCCTTTAAATAAACAAGGCCGTAAATAGACGCGTGTGAAACGAAAGATCCGCCACACCCCTTGACGAGCTCGCCTCGGCAGGAGCGGCGATCAGCACCCCCCGGCGTGGGCGGGCGGAAGTGCGCTGAGGGCCCCGTGGGTGGGTGCTGGAGGGGCGGCAGCTCCCAGGCCCTCCAGAGCTGCAGCCCGGCCCACCGGCGGCTCCGGGCCCAACCCCCAGGCCTCGGCGTCCTCACCTGTAGGCCGGGGTCCGTGACCCGTCCCCCAAGGCCGAGGCTGCAGCCGTGGTGCAGACGCGGGATGACGGGGCCCCTCGCACCTGCCCCGAGCAGGTACCGCCGGGCCGCCCTCCTTGACGGCCCCGGACGAGGGACGGGGCAGGAGGAGGCGGCTGGGCCGCCCGGCCGGGCCGCAGCCCTTCCTCCCGGAGCGCCAGACAGCGCCCCTTTATCCCGCTCACAAAGGCCCAGTCTGGGTCTGCCCCCGGCGGTCTGCTGGCACCGCGCTGGGGCCGGCGGAGGGGCCGCCTGTGAAGCCTTTCCAGCTCCGACCAGGGGCCCACAAAGGCGCTTTCTCCTCCCTCCGGGCCGGGTGCGCGGCCCCATCCCGACACGCAGGGGAGAAGCCCGCGGCCCAGCGTGACTCGGCAGAGGGGCCGGCGGGGACCGCTTTCCCGTGAGAAAGACGGTGACCCGGGGGTCACCCCCGGAGCCTGGGACGACACCCCCACCCCAGGGCGGCGGGGAGCAGGGGCTCCAGGAAGCAGGCCACGTCCCCCAGCGCTCCAACCCCGGGCTTCCCCCGGGGAGCACCCACGACCCCGGGGCGGAGGGCGGAGGGCAGGGGTCAGGGCACGGGCCAGCCACGCACTGGAGAAACAGCCTCTGTTGAGCAGCCGAGGCTGGTCCCCCGCTTCTCCCAGCAGCCGTGACTCCGCCTGCCATCTGATGGGAGTCTCTGGAGCTGCGTCAGAGCCCAGGCAGCCAGAACTGGCATGGCCGTGGCCGCGGCCGTGCCCCGCCCCCGTAAGGGAGAGGAGCTGGGCGCAGGAGCGAGGGGCAGCTCTCCCGAGTGGGGGGCAGGGGCGGGGAGGCAGGAAACTTCCAGCTGCCCAAATGCCTCTTCACCCCTGCGCCCCAGGATGAGGTGCCTCTTCACCCCGGCACCCGAGCACTGGACAGCAGCCAGCCCAGGCGCACAAGGACCCAGCCAAGGCTGCACCCACCACGGCCAAGACGGCCCACTCCAGACAGGCGGGTGGCTCCCGGCCACCCAGCACGGGCTCAGAGGACAGGGGCAGGGGCTGCTGCTCCCGCCAGGACCCCACCCCGCAGACGGCAGCCTCGGGTGGGGTCTCAGCGCAGCCGCGGCCCCTACTCGGAACGGGGCGGTAGCCCCGAGGTTGTTCACAGCCTGCGTGACCCTTTGGGACCATCCGACCTTCCGTGGTTTCTCCCAGGTGCTGCCCACCGCCGTCTTCTTTAAAAAGTAGTGCGTCCTCCGCACACACAGCCTCCGCGGTCCAGGGGGCGCCGCGCTGACGTGCGGGTCCGGGGGTGGGGCGCGGCCGTAAAGAACTGAGGGCCTCCCCTGGGGCTGCGCTTGGGCGGGACTGCAAGCCATGGGGAGGCCCGGTGCCACGTTAGCCCCGGGCGGCGGTCGCTCCGGCTCCCCGGCGGCGCGCCCCTCCCGCATCCACACGGGGCTTTCCCACGCTCCGCGCCTCGGTGGCTGCGAGGGGTGTGCGGAGGTCCGCAGCGCCGTCTCCGGACGGCAGAGCGGGGGGCGTGCCTATGTGCCGCAAGCCACCGAGCGGCCCCTCCCGCCGACCCCGGCGTTCGCCCTTCACAGGCTTCGAGTTCCGCCGTCGGCCTCTTTCTTCTCGGTTTGTGAGAGACGCCCGCGCATGCACGGCGGCCCCAGGTCCTTCCGAGGCGCGTGCTGGGCGACCCCTTGTCTGCGCCTGCTCCGCGGGCCGCTCCCCACCCCCTCGGGGGGCGCCGGCGGGGGGCGCAGAGTCGGCTCCCCAGCCCTGCTCCGCGGGCCGCTCCCCACCCCCTCGGGGGGCGCCGGCGGGGGGCGCAGAGTCGGCTCCCCAGCCCTGCTCCGCGGCCGGGACGCTCTCGCGCACGCGGGCGGCAGCGCTGGCGCACCGCGCACGTGCGGGCGGCTGCCACCTTCTCTGCGGCGTCACGGGCGCCCGCCTGCCGCCCGCCGCGGCCCGGGGTCTCGGGGGACGTCAGATCGCGCCTCACTGCTCCTTCTGGGATCACGTGAGGTTCTCCTCCGGCTTCAGGCAGCTCTGAGGATTTCATCTCCGCCCTTCTCACCCGAAACGCCGTGATGATGTGAGTGGAGGCGGTTTTAGGAGACGGGGTGAGTGCGCCCTCCCTACCGGTCACAAAGGTCCTTCCCTCGGGCCTCGAGGCCGGGGCCGGTGTTGGGGACTCTCAGCCACCGCCGCCTCCAGTGGCTTCCGGCCGACCCCCGACCCTCGTCCCCCCCAGGGCTGCAGCCGGACTCTCCTCTGGGCGGTCCACCAGCCTCCGCTCGTGGGGAGTTGTGCTCGCAGGGGCCAGCCTGGTGCTCGGCAGCCACCCGGCGCCACCTCCAGAGGCCCAGGGCCGGTGCCCCCTCTTTGAAAGGCCCCCCGTCTAAGCCGACGTCCCGCCCAAGGCCCTGCTGCAGCCCCTCCTGCTGGTCCCTGGGGCCGCCGGGGGGGCGGGGGACTCTGGGCTGCCCCCCCACCCCATGCACCACCCACGGGGAGCCCCCATACGCACCTGCGGTCTGCCGCCCCGCTGCGCCACGGGAAGCAGGGCTCGGGACCTTTCCGCGAGTTTCTGTCGGCACCGGCACAGAGCGGCAGGAGGCGGAGGAGGGACGGTCACTCGAAAGGAAATCGGCGCTCACCCACGCCCCCCCCCTCCCGCCCCTGGGGAGCGCAGCACCCGGGGCCCCGGGAACATCGGGCGCCCAGCTGGGCCCTGCTGACCCTCCGCGGGGCAGTCCCGTCCCGGCGCCGACGTCCCTGGGTCTGTCTCCCCGCGTGACCCCGAGTGATCAGAGGGCGTGACCCCGGCTCCCCCCTCCTCTGCGGCTGACCTGCCAGCGTCCTCTGGGTGGCGCCAGAGGCCACTACCCTCCCCCGCACACTCCCTGTGGTCACGCCAGCCGCAGGCGCCGTCCTGCACCCACGAGGCCGGCCCTCCCTCAGCTGTGGGGGATGGGGCAGCGCCGGCCCGACCCAGGGGGAGGCACCAGAGTGGGTGCCCGAGGGAGCCCGCCCCCCCGCCCCCCCGCGGGGCCTCACCTTCTGCACGGCCCCGTAGCGCTGGACGGCCTCGGAGAGCTGGGTCCTCAGGCGGTCCAGCTGCAGGCGCTCCTGCTGCGGGGGGGGGGGGGGGGGGGGGGGGCAGCTGGAACCGGCCGGGCCGCGCCTGCGCTGCTGCGCCCCACCCCCAGGGCCCCGGCCCCCACCCCCGTGCCCCCCCCCCCGCGGCAGCGCCTGCGCCAGGCCCGTCCCGCCTCCCGCCACCACTGTCAGAATCAGGCTCACCCCCCACCTGCCACCGCCGCCACCCCACCCACACACGTCCCCCACCCTGACCGACCGCGGACCCAGCCAGCGCCACTACAACCTGGCCCAGCCGGTCGGTCCCGCTGCGGCTGCGCGTGGGTAGCCAGGCTCAGAGCCCGGGCGAGACCTCGTCCTCGATACCACGTGCGGCCCAGGCCCGTCGGAGCACCAAGCTCAGGCGCATCAGGCCCCAAAACTCCCCCCCCCCCCCCCCCCGCCATCGCCGGTCTCCACCCCCCCGCCCCGCCCCCACGCGGCCCGGGGGACGACGTACCCGGGAGCAGCCCCGCAGCAGCTCCGACATCTGCTTCACGGCGCCGGTGCTGGCGGCCACGGTGCGGTTGGTCTCCTGCTGCGCCGTGTGCCTGCGGCGGCAGAGCGGTGGGTGAGGCGGGGCCTCGCTCCCAGACACTCGGTGCAGGACTCCTCGGGACCTGAAGGGGTCTGGGGGGGCCAGCCCCTCGCCCGCCTGCGGCTGACCGCGACCCCTTAGACGGAGCCGTGCCAGGGTCCAGCCCTGCCCTCAGGCCTCCTGCTGGCGCACCGGGCAAGGGAAAAGCACCGGCAGACGCCAGAGAGCCTCCCTGACCCCACCGGCTGCAGCCCGGCACCCCACTCCGCACCCCCACTCGGAGCACGCGGCCGGTGAGGCTGGCGCCCCTCAGGGCCACCACACCCAAGTCCAGGCACATGAGCAGGGCACACGGGGGGGCTCGCCGTGGGGGGACACAGGCAGGGAGGCAAGGGGGCAGGGGGCCCGAGCTGGCCTGAGACGGAGGCGGGCGAGGCCAGGCCCATCAACCACTCGGCTCCCGGGAGCCCCTGGGGCAGCGCGGCTAAGAGGACCTGAGGCCCCTCCTCCGTGAGGGGCGGCGTGGGTGAGACATAGCGGCATGGGGGGCAACGGGGGGCGGGGAGACAGGGTGAGGCAAGGGTGGGGGAAAGAAGGGAGGGACGGTGCAGGGCGAAGCCCAGGCAGAGGGCACACCGTGGGAGGGTGCAGGGCTGGGAGATGCACACAGCCCCCACCCCCCGCTGGGGTAGCTGCCCTTTGGGGTACCAGGAAGTACCACGCTCAGCTCTGACGCCAATTCCCTGGCAACGAAGACCCCCACAGCCGAGGAGGCAGGTGGGGTCCCCACCAGCAGAGAAACGTGCAGGGAGCGGGGTCCACAGAGGCCCAGGTGGCACAGACCTCGGCCTGGACGGACGCTGCGGCCAGGTCCCTGCCAGCCCCTCCACGTCAGCCACGCTCTGGGTGCCGTGGCGGTCTGACGGTCCCAGGGGCTCCCGGGTGCTGAGGGGCACGGTGGGGCCCGGGACACCTGCTGGAAGGGCCGGGGCCGCTCCAAGCACAGGGGCTGGGCACCCGCGGGCCAGCGCAGGGCGCCCTCTCAGTCAGCCCTGCCCGCCACCAGGGCTGCCTGACGGGAGCCCAAGGCCCAGCCGCCGCCGGGACCCAGCACCGCTGCTGTGCCCGGGGGTGGGGCCCCGCAGACCCCTGAGCAGGGCTGCTGGCAGCACCACAGCAGCACTGAGGACACGGGGCCCAGCCCACAGGTGACCGCCCACAGGGGCTCCTGGGCTCCTGACCCCCGGCAGCATGTGGCCAGCACCCCAGGACCCAGACACGCAGTCCAACAGCTGCCACGGGGCCCGGCTGGGGAGAGACTGCCAACCCAGCAACCTGGGCCAGGCTGGGTGCCTGTGCAGGGGGCCAGGCCGGTCCCCGGGCAGCGTTGACGGGGCTAACCCAGCCCACCAGCTGCCGCACGAGGAGGAGGAGGAGGAGGACCGAAGGCTCCACCTGGAAAGGCCCCGGTCCTCACCTGGGGCCGGGCCGCCCCTCCCTGCCCCGAGGAGGAAGTGGCAGCCCAGGGAAGGGCAGCGGCACTGGGAGCCACGGCGCACGGGCCAGGGGCCGCCCCTCGGGGGCGGGGCACAGATGGGGCGCAGGAAGGCGCTTCCGGGGGAGTCTCTGGACCTGCAGGTTGAGGCAGGTGGGAGTGGGGCTGGGGGGGTGCTGCCTTGGGGACACTGGGTCCCTGCAGGCCGAGCCCATGCCGGGGGCCACCCAGGGGCCAGATCTGCTGCCCAGACCCGAGTCGGTGACGCCATCCTTCCGCCAGCCAGACAAAGCGGCCCAGGGGACCCGCGAGGGCCAGGGCCTGACCATGTCGCCTGCCTGACCCCCGGGACTCGGCTCCCCCGGCCTGGCCCAGACACGGGCAGCGGCCCCAGGGGCTCCGTGCTCAGCACCGGCTCGGAGAACCCCACCTGCCCTCGGCCCGGGGTCGGGCAGCCCCACCCGCACCCCCACCTCCGGGGCCGCAACTCCCGCGCGTGCTGAGGGGCCGGCACGGCACCCACTTAAGCCCCAGTCTGCAAAGCGCACGGGGCGTGGAGGAGAGGCTGCCGGGACACCCGGACACCTGGACACCTGTGCGTCCCAACGCCGTCGTGACGAGCGCGCTGCTTTCACAGCCAGAAAACAACATGCGCTTCGAGAGAAGGAAGCAAAAATGAAAAACGAAACTGCACACGGAACCTGCAAAAGGCCCCCTGCTGCCCCAAACTCTGCCCCCAGACTCGGCAGCACTGGTCCCAGCCAGCCTGGGGGGGGGGCGGGGAGGGAGGGTCGTGGGACGGTGGGGAGATGGGTGGGTGGACACAGGGGTGGATGGATGGGTAGGTGGGTGGGTGGGTGGATGAGTGGAAGGGTATGTGGATGGGTGGGTGGGTAGGTGGGTAGATGGATGAGTGGGTGGGTGGATGAGTGGGTGGGTGGGAGGATGGGTCAGCCTGTCCGTGCACAGAGCTGTAGCCTTAGCCACACACCCAACGACTCTTGGAGCCTCAGCGTTTGCACCTTGAAGGGAATGATACTACCTGCCCCCTCCAGGTCCCTGGCAGGACCAGAGGGGCTGAGGGCGGGGCTGAGGGCGGGGCGGGGCCCCAACAGGGAAGCCGGGGGCAGGACGCTGCTGGAACCTCAGCCTCCAGAGCCCGAGGGATCACCGGGGGAGACACAGGCCCAGGAACGCCCGGCCCAGGGTCAGTGCAGCAGGGCTCCCGGCACTGCCCAGACCACAAGGCTCCTGCTGGGGGTCCAGCCAGGCGCCGGCGTGGACACAGGGCCGGTCGGGGGCCACGGCAGTCAGGCGTCTGCTGAGACCTGGCGGGACGAGGGGCCGGGCGCAGACCCACGTGGGCCAGCGCTGGTCCCCTGGGGGCTCCCGCCCGTGGGGGTGTCACGGGCAACCGCCCTGCGGAGCCCCTGTGCTTTGCTCCTCTGTCTCCCACACAAGGCGGCCAGCCCTAACTTCCGCGTTCAGCCTCGGTCGCCTCGCTGCGCCGCGTGGGCGGGAAGCCCGGGGCTGTTTAAACCCCGGGAGTTCTTCAGAGTTCCGGGCTCAGAATTGGGAGGCCCTCTCCTCTGAGCCCGCGCGCGGAATAAACAAAGAGTCGTGTTTCCGCCATCTCCCCGCGTGTGAGCGACTTTTCCGCAACATCTTGGTCCCCTGGCCGGGAAACGACTCCCGCGAGCAGGCATGTTGCCGCGGTGAAGGCGACCGGGGGGGGGGGGGGGTGGGGGGGGTCGGCGGGGGAGCCCTGAGCAGGGGGAGGGGCACGTGCCCCGGTTGTGCCGGGCTCCCCGGGGCGGAGGCCCCCGTGCCGCGCCCCCGACCGCTCTAAGACCCGGGCGGAGGGGGAGACGGACCGCGAACTGTCGGAGGCGCCAGTCGGAATCGGTGAGTGCCCCGGGGACGGGACCCGAGAGCAGAGAGAGGCTGATCGCCCCCCCCCCCCCACCGGAAAACTCGGGAGCCTGGGCGGGAGCCCGGACCCTCGGACTCCTGCTCAGGGGAGGAAAGCGCAACGACCTCGGTGCGACTGTGAGCGTGAGTGTGAGTGTCTTCGCAGCTGCCCGGGTCCCCGGGCCCACGGAGTCTGCCTGGGCCCCGACCTGCGGCTCCTGCGCCAGGTCGCACGGCCGGCGGCGGCTGGGGTCCACCGGGGCGACTGCCCGGGCAGCCTCGAGCTAAGAGCGGCTCACGACCCCGTGGGGGGCGGGCCAGGCGGGCGTGCGAGCGGAAGGTCCCCTTTTCCTGTGTCTGTCTGCACCGGCGGGAGAATTCACATGGGGTGGCGGGGTTCTGGCACAGTGCTGTGTTGCATGTGTGTTGGGGCTCGGACAGCTAGCCGCGTGGGTGCGCCGCCATTTTGGGTAAAATGGAGGATGAGCCACGGGAGTGCTCCCGCCATGGAGGACTGAGGGTGCATGGGCGCCACCATCTTGGATGATTCAGCGTGCATGGGCGCCACCATCTTGGGTGATTCAGCGTGCATGGGCACCGCCATCTTGGATGATTCAGCATGCGTGGGCGCCGCCATCTTGGAACTGGACCAGGTGGTGGCTAAGGGCTCTCTTCACATTATGGGCTGCGTGCTGCTGCCATGTGGGCACTGCACCAGTCAGGTTCTCTGTGTAACTGGTTCTGATAGGGACGACTCTGGTTCTGAAGGTCATGAACTGAGGTCCAAGGGAGACCATCTGACCTATAGGGTGTTTGCAAGGTTGGAGCTTCAGAAAGCTGCAGGATGTCCCTGCGAATTTGGGGACTTTTAGTGGAAGGGACCTGTAGTGCTGGGGACCTTTCAGCTGCCACGTGCTGAGTTTAAGTGCTGAGTTTGAGTACAGTCCTTCCCAGAGTGGGAAAGGAGCAGGGTTAAAAGAGATTGATGGTTAAATCTGGATGAGTAAAATTATGTGTAAAGGATGTGAAAGTTTTAAACCTGGAGTAGAAGAAACCTGAACTCCTTGTTTTCTGGTTTCGTGGGAAAAAAGCAAATTTCACACATTGGTTTTGTCTCTGATCAGAAACCTTCTGTATTGTAAGACCTAGGAAAGGTCGCCTGTAACCGGTTGGGGAGGATGCTTTTGCCGCTCGGGACCCAGGAAGGGTCACTCGGTGCTGACGAGTGCTTCAGCCAGAGGCAAAGGGGGCATGCCTCTGCCAAGAGACCGGACCTGAAGGAGCATGTCTCTGTGAGGCACCAGTGGACGCATTGGTGCAAGAGAATGCCCCTACCTGTGTATTGTTCTGGAACTCTGCGTTTTGGATTTGCTCTGTATCTGCTCTGAAAAGGAAATTGAGGATTCCAGGGAAGGTTGAAACTTCACACTCTAGGAAAATAAATGGGAAACTGTAAAGATAAATGGAAAAGTGAAAGTTTTAGAAAGGAATTATGTGGTGTTAGTACTTGAAGGTATAAGGCATGGAAAGGGAAGCCTGGTGGATATCAGAAGGGAAAGGGTTTCCCTTCACGCTTTGTATTTTTCTCCCTACCTGATCCCTCCAGAATTTGGCATTCTGAAGGGATGAGTGAAGACATAAGGTTTCTTTGTATAAAACCAGTAAGACCAGTCATTAATAGTGGTTTTGTTAACCAAGACTTTGACTGGAATGTCACGCCTGAAGGAGGCATGTGTGGGTTCTGGTCGTCACCAGAAAGCCCTGAGGAACTGGGATTGACTTGCAAAGCTATCGTAAGCCCACGAAGAAAGCCTGGCACTTTGGTTGGTTGTGTGGTTCGTGGCAGTCTTTCCAGGGAAGGAACGAAGGTTGCTTTCCTGAAAGATGGCCAAAAGGAACCTGTAGGCACAATGGAAGCCTCCAGGATGTGAGTGAAACAACTGGTACAGGCGAAGCCAGATGGCAGGTGTGTGGCTCTAATTCTGTGCCCCAAGGTGGGGGCAGACAGAGAAGTCAATCTAAAGGCTCCCTGTGTGAGTTCCAGCAAAGTGGAATCAAGGATCATAAGTAATCCAGGCTGCTCTTGGTGTGTTTATGCAAATGAACAGTCAAAATAAAAACAGAACTCAAAGTAGTCCCTTTAATAACAATGAGGGTGATCTTAAGGAGAAAAATTGTGGTTCAAGGAAAATCACAGTGCTCAGTATTGGACATCAGAATGGCGCAGCTAACTGTTTTGAAAGTTAGTTTTCATTTGTAAGTTGAAACTGGTTTTGTAATATCATCAAAGATATACAATTTACAGGTATAAAGGACCTGTCAAATTACCATTGTTAAATGTCATTGCAGGAAAGACCTCGCAACTGAATGCCTTCCCAAAAGACAGTCTCACAGGCACAGAGACTGGTTTGGGGATTGTTGTGTGAATTAACCTGTGTGTTCTTCTGTTTTCTTAGGGCGTATGCCTATGACCTCATTACCTGAGTGCTTGGTTGCAATGTAGGCCTCACTTAAGGAGCCCATTTTTCATCATCGGCCCCTGGAGCTCAATGGTTTGGCTGAACTGAGTGGTTGTGTTGGTGAAGGGTTTGGGCGATCTGTGGGCTTCACTTTAGAACTGATTTTCCCTTTTCTGTCTTGATGGCTTGGACAGGAAGGGTTCAGATGTCTGGAAGGAGGAGAATCCTAATACATATTCCCCTCGGCCCGAGTGAAGTAGAGTGGGCCACAGGGGTTTTGGATAGGTGTAGCGTGCCTTGTACACCTTCCTCCAGATAAGCCATTCTTTACCTAAGCCCCTGCCTTTGTCATTTAGTGGTTATGATTTAACCACTCTCCAAATCTGTCACCTCCAGAATATGACCAGGATACCAACAGTCCAGTAATGCCAGCCTTTGGACACCAAGCCTGCAACTTCCTGGTGACAGCCAACTGACCAGGATTCTGTAAGGTCCTTCCCCTTACAGGAAGGACTCCGTCCATGCTGCACCTCCCCCTTCAGGGCACCCCTGACCCACGGGTGGGTAAAACAACGTCCATTTCCAGCTGGAAGCAGTTACAAGAAGATGAGACCTTCGTCCATTGTCCGTTAAAAGAATTTAAAGTGGGTGTAAATCTAAAATGAGAAATTATTACAGTGTATGCCCAAAGAGGGGACCCCAAATGGGCATTTGAAATGGGGTCCAGGACTCAAGGCATCCAGGAGATTTTAAGATGTCTTCACTCCTTCCCCCACAGGTGTGAGTTGGGGGAGGGACACACAGAGCAAGAACATGCAGGGCCGCTTTGTACAGCAACAGCTTTACAGCTAATCCATGGCATAGTCATTTGACATACCTATAGCCTTCGGCTGGTCACTTAGATATGCTGAGTAGCTGTGGCCATGCTCTGGTGCAGGGAGATAAAGAAAAACTCCCCCGCCCAAGATGTGACTGGGAGGCAGGTCCCCCGAGTTACAGCGCCTGCGTGGGAGCTTGGCGAAGATTGGCTCCATAACATGGGGCCACACCTGCCCAGACCCCTGATGGCAGCCGGACGGGAGCAGGTACTGGCCTGTCCAGGATCTGTGGGCCATCAACAAAGCAGCCGTCACCCTCCACCAGGCGTCCCGAACCCGTACACCCTCCCGAGCCAGCTTCCCCCAACAGCAACGTGGTTCACCTGCCTTGATCTGAAGGATACCTCCTCCTGCATCCCTGTGGCACCCTCCAGCCAACCCCTTTTTGCCTTTGAATGAAAAAGATCTGCACACAGCGGTCAAGACTCAGTTGACCTGGACTAGACTGCCCCAGGGGTTTAAGAACTCCCCAACCCTATTTGGGGAAGCCCTAGCAGGAGACCTGAAGCCCCTCGCTAAGGGGGGGGTGGTCGGACCTGACGATTCCGCAGTAAACAGACGACCTCCTCCTGGCGGCCCCTCCCAGGAACGGTGCCGGGAGGGAACGCACAGGCTGCGGAAGCGCCTGGCTGGATTAAGGAAGCACACCAGAGGCCCATCCTGAACACACGCCTGCTCTTCACGTCGAGCTGCAGAGGGCACGCGCTGTGCGTCTGAAGTGCCCCCACAGCCGTCCGCGTGGTCCTCTGTCATGGCCCTTCACGGTGCTCCGTGGGGTTCGTCTGCCCCAGTGGCCTGCAGGCTCCCTCGGGGGGGCTCCGGCAGTGTCGCCAGGAGCAGCGCTCAGCAGCCACGCTTGTTGTTAGTGCTCACGGTGTGATCAGACGCGGACGGAAAATGGAACCTTAGCTAAATTCTACCAGGAAACTGGGCTGCCCTGGACAGACTTGCTGCCGCTAGCATGGCCTAGGTTGCAGGAGTCACCCCTTGGATCCACTACAGCGGGGCCAGGACAGCAGCAGATCCCGAGGACCCAAGGACTAGGCCTGCACCTAGAATACCCCCGCTGAGGCTCCGGAGGACGCCAGCCAGTAAAGAAGACACCGAGGGATGGACCATTGTTCCGCAGGGCACCTGACTTTGACTGGCACCTTCGCAGGGGCATTGGGAGTTGGACTAGTGACTGTGACCCCTGAGGAATGGAATCCCGCAGAGCGGATCATGTTAGGAATAGTTTATCTCTGTCTGGTCTCTGCATGTGGGTTTATTGCATGCTTCGCTGAACAAATGCGGCCCCTGTCCCAGCCCCAGCCTGCAAATGTAACACCCCCAGGCACAGGATTAAGCTCAGCGGTAGAGTGGTCTCTTACTATCTCCCAGGGTCAGCTTTCAGCTCCTGCACTGACATGCCATCGGGTTGCGTTCAGTCACAGCAATCCCTCTGCACTTGGGGAGGGAAGGTACACCGGACTGGAGTGACATCCAGGACCACAGGATACCAGACCCGGAGGTGTCAGGCATATGGGACCCTGCATCCTCCGGACCTTGGTCCAGCACCTGGGGCCACAG
Source organism: Phyllostomus discolor (assembly GCF_004126475.2). Lineage (NCBI taxonomy): Eukaryota > Metazoa > Chordata > Mammalia > Chiroptera > Phyllostomidae > Phyllostomus > Phyllostomus discolor. The sequence goes on from NC_040909.2 coordinate 137,940,886, forward strand.
TGACTTGTAGGGCAGCCGCCCCAGTGCTAGCCCCAGCGGTACCAACGCCAGTATCAGCAGTTGCAACCCGCCCCAGCACCTCAGCCTTGTAGCCAGGTGTACAGCGATGCTGAAGGGGTAGAAGCACCTTATGGCATCGAAGGGGGGAACGTGGCGGCAACCGCCCTGTGGAGCCCCTGTGCTTTGCTCCTCTGTCTCCCACACAAGGCGGCCAGCCCTAACTTCCGAGTTTCGTTTCTGTCACCTCGCTGCGCCGCGTGGGCAGGAAGTCCGGGGCTGTTTAAACCCCGGGAGTTCAGAGTTCCGGGCTCAGAATTTGGAGGCCCTCTCCTCTGAGCCCGCGTGCGGAATAAAGAGTCGTGTTTTCACCATCTCCCTGTGTGTGAGTTACTTTTCCGCAACGGGGTGGGGGGGCCGTCAGATGCTTGTTACCCACAGGGGGGCCGGGGGCCACCAACAGCTCCGTTTCCCACAGCAAAGGCCGGGGCAGGGGGGGTTGGGGTGGGCCTGGCAGACCCCTTTGCCACGTGCTGCAGGGCCTCCTCCCCCCAGGGACACCTGGGGGGTGGGGGGGAGGCGAGGCTGGGCGACAGTGGAGGAGATGGGCAAGGGCCTGGGGTCCAGGCATCCCGCTCACGGCAACCCCGCACCGCGCACCGGGCCCAGCTCAGCCCGAGCTCACCCACCCTGCCCAGAACCCAGTGGCACAGAGCCTCCCCCAGGCTGGTCAGGCCTGGGACAGGGGCTGCCTGGGAGAGTGGCCTCGGCCTCCCTAACAGACGTTGGCACCAGGACGGGACGCACGGGTCCTGGCCACTGCCCCAGCCCTTCAGAGCGCGCCTGGTCCCCCAACCCCCACCTCCCACACATATCCCCCTCTGAGAAGCAACATGGGCAGCCAGGACCCCCCCTGGCTAGGAGGTGGCCGAGGGGACGGGGCCTAGATGCAGCCTCAGGCCCTGTCTCAGGCCCAGGGCGGCCAGAACACGGCGCTGTCCCTGCCCCTCGCCAGCCAGGGAGCAGGGCTCCCTGCAGAGGTCCCCCTTCTCCGCCCGGGACTCGGGCGCCTCTCTGCCGGCGGCCAACCCTCTGACCCACGGCCTCCCCGGCTCGACCCAGGGCGGCCTCTGGGGAGCTCTAAGGGAACGCCCAGGGGCAGGCCCCCAGGGAGGGGCGGAGTCAGCCCCAAAGCCCCGCCCCACCCAGCCTCTCCTGCCGAGCGAAGGGGACACATGGCTCCCACCGCGCACCCCCAGGCCTGCTCGAGAGGGCGCGGACCCCGCCAGAGGTGCTGGTGCGGGGTGCACACGCTGGGGGCAGTTCGTGGGGACAGCTGGTGGGGAAAGAGTGTGCGTGTGGACACATGGCTGGCCACGTGAGCTTACGCCGGCAAGGGGGCATCTAGGTGGGCACGGCAGACACCGCCGGCTCCTGCGTCGGGGGCGCGCAGTCGCGGTGGCTGCCAGATGGGGGTGGGCAGGCGGCGCGCAGGCGGGCGGAGGGCTCGTGCACGCCGCCTCGAGCACTGCACACGGGCGTGCACTCACAGGCCGTCCCGCAGCTCCTGGGTGTCACTCGACGTCCCCAGGGACCGGAGGCCCTGCTCCAAGGAGGCCACTGCGGAGAGAAGGGAGCAGGCATCAGGAGCGGCGGCCCCTCTGCCCGGCGGTGCCCAGACGCAGGGTGCGTGCCCGCGCCCAGCAGGGGCAGGCCGGGGCCCGTCTGCGTGGTCCTCAGGGCACAGCACGGCCCCATGCTCGCTCCGCCACACGGGGCCCAGGGGCTCCCGCCCCCGCGGCCCTGCACCCCACCTGGGGGACCTTCGCCTCCCTCCCCGTCTTCCGGCCAGCACTCTCACTGCCCCGACCGACCTCGGGGCTCTGGGGCAAACACGCGCCCTCACCCACGGGGCGCGGTCAGCGCCCCTTGCCCACACGTCCCACGTCTGCAGGAGCTGACCTGGGGGACTGGGACGCTCACCCTGGTCCCAGCCTCAGTGACCAATGAGCTGCCGGCCCTGCCAGCCCGAGAAAGGCCCTGACCCTCTCCCTCCCAGGGGGGCCTCATCCAGCCCACACCAGCCGGATGGAGGCGGGGTGAGGGGCAGAGCCGAGGGGGCGGAGCCCAGGGAAGCCAGTGCTGCAGGAGCTGGGGCAGCACTTGGGTGGGGCAGCCCCCGACTCGCTGACCTGCCGCTCCCGGCCTGAGACGCCTGAGCCTGGGCCTCCGGGCAGTGTGGTCGGTGGGGGAGGCCACGGGCACCACCACCACCGAGTCACGTCGACCCCGACCGGCACCTCGGTGACCGGGGGCAGCCGGGTCAGGGTGGGGCGGGGCTCAGGCTCGGACTCACCGCTGGAGTTGATGTGGAACACGTTGGCCGACGTCTCCTGGAACAGCTCCTGCAGGTCCCTCGGGTCCACCTGGGTGGCTGCAGGGAGACAGGGAGGGGCGGCCACGGTCGCCGCGTGTCCGTGGGGCGGTCCCCAAGCTGGGAGGCCACAGCCGCCCCTCCCCAGCTGGTCCCTGGGGGGGCAGAGCGTCACGGGGGGGACGGCCCCTGCACGCACAGCCCTCGGACACCTCGGGGAGCAGAGAGGAGGGCGGCCCCTCAGGAGGCCCGGCGGCGGGGGCTGGGCACCCGGGCAAGCACACGCAGGGCTGCTCGAGAGACACGAGCGCCCAGGTCGCCGGCCAGGAGCGCCCACCCGTCCCAAAGTGGAGACGGCCCCCGCCCTCAGCGACGCCGAGGTGCGTGCCACCGAGGAGCCAGCACTGACGGCGCGACGGAGCCTCAGAAATGCATCGGCCCAGACCCCGAGCAGCGGTGCCGTCAGGGGCTGCAGGGGCGCCCCTCTGGGGAGGCGACGTCGGGCTGTCCCCGGCCAGCAGGCACCGGCGGAGCCTCCGGGGCAGGGCCCTGGACGCAGCCTGCAGACCACCAAGCACCCAGGGCCTCAGGCGTGGCCACGGAGGGCCACCCCTTCGCGGCCACATCGGAGCCCGGGGCCGAGGCTCCTGTGGAGGTGCCCTAAGGAGTCTTCAATCCTCGAGTCGAGAAGGTCAGAGGTCCCCCGCAAGGACCTCAACTGCCTCTGGAACAAAGTCCAATTCTCTGCAAGGGCAAGCAACCAAACCAGGCACGAACACTACAAAACTCACATTTACAACGCACCGAGCACATGAAGAAGCAGGGAAAGTGACCCCTAACCACAACCACGAGAAAAATCGATCGACAGGAAACCCGGCCCGGCAAGGACGGAGAGAGGACGGAGCCCGCGGGGAGCGGGGGCGTTTGCGGAGGTCACGGAGCCGAGGCCACAGCACGCAGAGAGGGACTCGCCCGCCCAGCGAGGTCGCGGGGCGCCAGCCCGCAGAGCAGCTGGGACGGCGAGGAGGGCGCGGGCAGGGGGCCCGAGGGTGCGGGGTGGGCGGCAGGCAGCCTGGGCTCCGAGCGGGAAGCGCGGAGGACCGAAGGACGGGCCCAGGCGCCAGACGGAGGGAAACAGAGGGCGAGAGGGCAGGGGCGGCAGCGCCGCGGGCCCCGGGCACCCGGCAGCCCAGTCGCACGGGCTGGGCGCCGCCGAGGCGGGGCCGAGCACCCGGGTGTCACGTGACCACACGCCGAGCGTTCCCAGAATTCCAGTAGGACCCGGCGCACCCACGCTGGAAGGAAAGCGCCAGGGGCACGTTTGGGTCGGACCTGCAGAACCTGGGACACAAAGGAACTGTGAGGGGCCCAGGGGACAGCACACTTCCCCGCAGAGTGACGTCAGAGCGACGTCAGAGCCCCTCCGAGCGACGGCGGCGTGGCGCCGCCTCCGTAAAGCGCGGCGAGAGAGCCAGACACTGGGCCGGGACCCTGCGCCGTGGTCACAGCAGTGACCTCTGTCTCCTTCCCGACCGACCCAGGGACCCGAGGGTCAGCTGAGCGTGTGGGCAACCGGAGCCGTCACGACCCGTCCGCGGGCAGGCTGGGGAGGGCTGGGGACGCCACACACAGCAGAGGCGAGGGGGAGCGAACAGCACGCAGGGACGCCAGGAGCGGGAGGGGAGCGCAGGGAAGCTCGGAGAGCAAACGTCGGGGCAGGAGGCTGGAACCTGGAGACAGGGGCCTTCACCCTCAGGGTCGACGAGCTAAGAGCGAGTCGCCCAACACCATCCACAGGCAGCCAGGGGCACCAGCGCCGGGCGCAGGCTGCAGACCGTCTCCACCGTCCCCGAGTCCCGGCGGGCAGGCGACCGTGACCTTTCAGACCCAGAGCAGAGAAGGTCAGGTGTGACCAGAAGCAAACCCCATCACACGGGGAACACGGGAAGCCCACTTCGCGTATGAAACCAGACAGCACCCATCAGTGAAGGTCCGGGAAACGCATCACGGCACCGGAACAGGAGGCAGCGGGGCGGCCACGCCGGCGTCAGAGCGAGAACGCGAACCACGCCCGGGACGGCGGGGGGAGGGGGCGCCGTCACTGCGCTAACGGGGTGGCCGGGTCAGGGCGACCAAACGCCCCTGAACGCGCACACCCCTCAGACCTCAGAGTGAAAGCGAGAAGCAGGACAGAGCCGAGAGGAAAGCGGACAGACCCCCAGTCCCCGGCTGTCGTCTCGCGGTCATCGGTGGAGCAGGTGGGCCGTCGGTGAGGGTGTGCGGCTGACAGCAGCGCCCGCTGGCTCGCCAACCGGGGTCCATAGGACACCCCGCCCACCAGCAGGAGCACGCCCCTCCCAGGGCACGAGGACCGCAGCCATGGGGGTGAGGGGGGCTCGGACCTAAAGCCTGCTCCCCCGTCCACGTGACAGCGGAAGACACACAGAAGACCCCCTCGGACCACGACGGGCTGGACCCAGCCATCAGGGAGAGAAAGCTACTTCTCTGGAAAGTACAGTTATTTGCAACTCAAACAACGTATTTCCGAACAACCGCAAGCAGCAGAGGAAACAGCAAAGCTGCACACGGGTTCAACCGGGCGAAGACACCGCGCGCGTGCGCGCCTGCGCGGGCCGAGCGGGCGCGGAGGAGTCTGCAGCCACAGGCGCGCCGGGAGCAGGGCCGCGGTCGGCGCTCTGGCGAGAGCAGGTTCACCCCGAGGGGGCGCCGCGAGTGAGTCTCGTCAGATGAGCAGAAATCAATCACATCGACAGGAGACAGGACGAAAGTAATGAAATCAAATGTGGGTTTTTGACACAATCGATAGAATGGACAGGCTCACAGGCGGACTGGTCGGGGAGAGCGGCGGGGACACAGATCAGCCCCCTGGGGCTGCGTGCAACCGGCAGCACACAGACGACCAGAGGCAGCGGCGACGCCTGAGCGGCTCCGAGGACCCAGGGAGACATTTAGGGCCGTCGGACGCAGCCCTCACCGCCAGACGCTCGGGACACCGGGCAAGTCACCGAGAACCGGAGGGACTCGGGGAACCACAGAGCTGACACGGGGAGGGGCCCACGCACCCCACAAACAGCAGACACCGGTCCGTCTCATCAGCTGCCAGAGCTTTAACCGGGGCAAACGTCCCCCATGCCCACGCCCACGCTGCCACGCCACGGCACTGACATGGGCAGGAGCGGAGGGCGGGTGCTGGGCGCACGTCCCCACCCACCCCAGCCGGGACAGTGCCACCCCGGTCACGGGCAGCAGCGTTAGAAGGGACAAAAGCCACCGACGCAACACGACACAGCAGAGACCCGCCCGCTGCCGCCCTGCCCCCACCCACACCCACATGCCGGCCGCTGTCCTTACCCAGTGGCTGGTAGCCTTGTCTGGAGGGTCCCCCAAAAGGGCCTCGGCTCCCCAGCCTGCCACTGCCGGCGATGGACCCGTAGGACATCTTCTCTCGGAGGGCGGGGCCGCCGTCCTGCGGAGCTGCAGGGACACAGAAACGGGGCAGCGGTCAGTGCGCAGGGCCCAGCCCACCTCTGCCGCCCCCTCGCCCCCGAGGCCCGGGCCAAGCCTCAGCCCAGCGAGCCCCGGCCATGTGGTCTCCCTGTCCAACGTCCTGTGTGGAGACCCTGGGAACAGCCCTCTGGCAAAGGCCACGGTGGTCCCAGACGCAGCCCCAGCCCCCTGCTCTCCCCTGAGCAAGCCCACCCGCCCACCAGGCTCCTGGGACCCCTGGGGCCCCCATCCACGCCGGCCCCCACAGCGCTGCCGGAGCTGAGCACCACACCAGGCTGGGAACCACGGGCTCACGCCACCTGCCGACCCTCCATCTCCAGCTCCAGCCTCCAGTGCCACCCGGGACAGCAGGTGGGCGAGGGAGGGGCACGACCTGTGCAGCCTGGACCAGCCCTGGCCCTCTCTGGGCCTCGGCCCCTCTGTCCGTGAGGGGCCAGGAGGCCAGTGGAGGGGCTGGGGCCCTCCCGGGTCACCAGCATTCTTGGTGTGCCTGTGACCACGCCCCAGGGACCCCGGGCCCATGACCTTGTGCACGGAGGCCTTCCAGGCACCAGTCCAATCTGCCACGTGCTGGCGACCTCGTCGGGGCTGGCAGGGCTGGGCACAGGCTGGGCTAGGCTCCCAGCACTCGGCAGCCACCGCTCAGCCCCCGGGCCGCCTGGTCCCCCAGGCCAGGACCTCGACGTCCAAGTCCCTGGCTAGGACATACCAAGGAGCCCAGAGAGCTGCAGCTTGGGCAGATCATGGCCACTACTGCCTGCTGCGCCAGCAATCAAAACGAAGTTTGTAAAGAACGCTCAACCATTTAAAAAATAACCGTGTGCGCCCACCACCTGTTAACACGGGTAACGCCTCTCCACAAAGCAGACCTCCATTTCCGCACGCCAGCCACGCAGCGGGGACAGCCAGCGTTTCCCGGCTGGTCAGTCTCCAGGCCAGCCGCGCAGACGGACTGCCTTCTCCACCCTGCCTCCCACGCGCAGGTCTGGGGCAGAGCCTCGGGGGAGACAGGCCCCCACCGCGGGGAGCTGGCCCAGTCAGGGCTCGGGGACCCCGGGGGTCCTCAGAGCGCATGCGCGTGGAGAAGCTGATGGGGTCTCCAGGAAGGGCCTCTGGGAGAACAGGGAAGAGGGCGGAGGAACTCACCCTCGGGGCGGGGGGCGGAGCCCAGGGCTACGGCGGAGGGTAGGTGTGAGAGGCGCCCCAGGAAGCAGACGGAGAGGGAACAGCGGGGATACCCAGGTTCGGCCAGGCTCCTGCATCCAGCGACGGGATTCGCGGGGAACACCCAGCACTGGACACCCCGAGCTCAACGGGAGCCGGGGAACTCACGGCCGCGGGTGGGCGGCGGGCATGGCCGGGTCTAGAGCCAACACAACTTCAGGACCCCAGGATGCGGACAGCGCCCGAGGACACCGCTGCGCTGGGCAGGGCAGGGCAGGGCAGCGCCACACAGAATGGTCCCTCAGCACCCCTCCCAGGAGCGCGCTCAGGACACGCCCCCCGAGGGGCCCACCTAGGGCGCGGCAGACAAGACCTCCCGAGGCAGGGGGCAGGCGAAGGACCGGGGCAGAGGCTCCGCCCAGGCCAGGAGGACAAGCAGCAGAGCGGGGCCGGCAGAAGGTTCTAGAGACGCCTGCTGAGGAAGGTGACACGACAGGCCCTCGATGTGAAGGAGGTAAGACGGTGCCAGCGAAGGGCTGCGGGCGGCACTGCTGGGGCTCCCGTGAAGGGCGGCGCACGGGAAACACGGCACACGGGAAGCGTGGCGCACGGGAAAGAACGCAGCTCCCGGCCCCGCCCCCAGCAAGGTGCGGGGCTGTGACGGGAAGCCACGCCCCCCAGCGTGCCACCGCCTGTGCGGGGTGCCCGTGGGCATGAGCACACGTGTGCCTGTACGTGACGTGTGTGTCTGCGTGCGTGTGCGTGTGAGGTGTGTTCTGATGCAGGGCAGCAAGAATGACCGCTTCTTCTTGATTAGTCACGTGGAACTCATTTGCTCTCTTTCTGAACGCGCTACACCTGTAACTTTAAATGGTGGGAGGTCATTTGTAAACTCCAGGGAAGCCGCCATCTGGAAAGGTCCGGGTGGAAGCCAAGTGGCCGTGGCCAGCGTGTCCTCACGCAGGCGACATCTCCCTGTGGGGGCCCGGCAGCACCCTCGACTCTCCAGAAGGCCTGGAGGGCCGCCAGCATCCTCCAGGGGTCAGGGGGACCCCCGGCAGGGGAAGGAGCCCGGGCAGACGGGGCCCAATCCCACAGACATGGCCCGCACACCCACTGTGCGCCGGGCTGTGGCCAGTGTGGACCAGGTGGGCCCGGCCCTGGCTGAGGGGACCCGCACGTTGTCCGGAGTCAGCCGGGGGACGCGGGACAAGGGCTCCGACCGGGGCGTGCTTGCAGAGGCCTGCGGGTGTGGCGGGAGCCCCGGAGGAAGCCGAGGGACCCGGGCAGCAGCAAGGGGAGGCAGCGGGCCGGGTCTGGGGGCAGAGGGCCGCGGCAGCCCCAGGAAGACGGGAGGGGCAGCAGGGGCGAAGGAGGGGCCGGGGCCAGCTGCAGGGAGTGGCAGCAGCTAGGTGGGCAAAACCAGGGACCCCTTGGCCCGAGAAGCCCGCAGTGCGCCTGGCCGTAGGCGGGGCAGCTGGGAGGCGCAGGGGCAAAGGCAGAGCGGGCACAGCCACGGCCGGAGTGCAGGCGGAGTGCAGGGTCCCAGCACGCCACCCTCTGACCTGCCATCCCGCCTCTCTGTGCCTGGAGCGCGGGGGCCTGCCCCTGGCCTGCACAGCCCAGCGGAGGGCGCTGCGGGGACGGGAAACGCCAGCATGAGCCCCCTCCTGCTGCCCGGTGCCCCTCCTGGCCAGCCACGCTGGAGTCCCCCGCCCGTCCCCAGCCACCAGGAGACCCCCGGGGGCACTCAGCTGCCAACCAGACCCCGGGCTCCCCGGGCCCTGTGACCCCCGGGCTGTGCCCCCGCCTCCACCCCGCTGCTCCAGCACATCCGCCTGCAGCCCGGCTGTGCCCTCACTTCTCACCCACAAGGTCCCCCCCCCAGGGCGGGCTGGGGCCACCAAGGAGCCGGCGAGGAAGAGGGAGGGGTGGCCGGACAAAGGCTGCAGGAGCGCTGGCAGCCAGGCCAGAGGGCTGGGCGGATGCTGAGGGGCGGTGGCGCCCGGAACAGCCCCACACGGCCCCGGGCTGCCGGGCTGCGGCCACAGGAACAGCGTCCGCTCCCAAGGAAACCCCCCACTGAGCCGCTTCCGAGGCCGCCCGCCGGGCCGCCCGCCTCCTCCGGCCTCCCGCCCCAGGCTGGCGCCTGGCTCTTGCCAGGGCGCCACCCCCTCGGCCCGAGGGAGCGTCTGTGCTGCTCTGCCCGGGTCCGGTCTGGGGCCGCGGAGGAAGTGCCGGTGCCAGGGAAGCCCTCCCCCGGGACGAGGCCCCAGGACGGGGAGCAACGGACCAGCCAGGCAGGACGCAGTGGCCTCGGCTCCAGGCCCCGTGTTGGGGCTGGACAGGGCCCGGGGTGGGGGGGGGCAGGCTCCGGCCCCAGGCCCCCACCCTCAGGGACTGGGGCACTGACTCGGCTGAGCTCACCCCCTCCGGCGGCCAGGCCCCTGCGGCCAGGCCACAGGGCGCCATGGTGAGGGGAGGCTGCAGGGGGGCAGGAGGCCCTGGGCAGTGCTGCTCCAGGGAGGGAGGGGAGGGGGGAGGGGACCACAGTGAGGCTCAGGCCCGCCCACCCCCCAGGGGCACAACACAGGGAGTCGGCCGCTCAGAATCCCTCCAGCTGGACAGAGGCCGTGGGGACCCCGAGTTCCCTCTGCTGTCAGCCACCCCTGTGGCCACCAAAATGCTTCAGCCACAGGAAAGTGACCTTGGGGGCGGCACCTTGGAAACCCAGGATGAAGGTCATTGAGTCCCAGGAAGGCTGGACACAGGAGCGAGGCCCAGCCCACGGCTGCCGGCACCCTGTCCTCTCGGTTGTGCCCCGGGGAGTCCCGGCAGCTCACCCCGTCAGGCTGCTGCAGCTGGACCACCCCGTACCAGACAGGGACGGGGCCTGGGGCACCTGGCCCGCGGCAAGTCCCCAAAACACCATGAGCCCCTGCCCCCCAGCCCCGAGGGGCCATAGGCTCATTCTGGGTGCTTCGAACACCCTGCAGAGCTCGGGGGGGCCCACCGTGGGCATCTGCCTCGGGCGGCCAAGGCTGCCCTGCAGTGGGCCTGCCCGAGGTGCTCCTCCCTGGGAAAGAGGGGGCTGGGCCGGCAGAAGAGGGGCAGCCCCTCTACCGAACGGTGCAGGAATAAAGCTCTTCACTCTGTGGCCGGCAAAGATAGAAAAGAACCGGAATTCCCACCAGGTTCCCTGCAGCACCCCCGCGCCCCACCTGCCTGGCGCCCGCCACGCTGGCTCCCTGAACAAGACCTGGGGAGTGGGGAGCAGCGGACTGGCGGTGGCGAGGCCCAGGCAGGTCACGGCCTCTCCGGGCCACCCTGTCCTCCAGAGAGACCAGACGCATCGCCCAGGTCGGGGAGAGCCGGCACGGCCCCAGGCGGCTCCTTCTACCCACCTGTCGTCCGGCCTCACCAGGGCCGCCCTCCCGTCTCAGTGACGATCGTCACACTTCCCGACCTGGACCAAGGACTGTCCAGTCATGTCCTCCAGGACTCAGGCCCAGGCGACACCCTGCCTACGGAAAGTTCCACCGGCTGCAGGGGCAAGGCTAACAGGAAGCGTGACGGCAGGAACACCGCTTTGGGCCAGCCCTGTCACAGCCCCCTGGCTTCGACGAACAGGCAATGGACACTCACCATTTGGGCCCGGCCACAGCTGGGCGTGACGCAGCCCCGAGCGGGCGGGGGGCAGACAGGGCAGGGGCAGCTGCGGCAGTGCCCTGGAGCCCCAGCCTGGGGCTCAGGGGGGAGCCGTCTCCAGGCCCCAAAGCCCCTCCTCGCCTGAGCAGTGGGACCAGCGCCTTAGCAGCCCCTGGCCGGCCTCCGCACACCCAAACGGGACAAGGACATTCCGGGCAGAGCGCAGACACGCCCGCAAGACTCCATGGTGAGGGCCGCAGGCAGCGCCCCCGTGCCCCCTCAGTTCTGCTCACTCCCTCCCCTCTGGCCTCCTCACTAGCCCCCCGCACAGGCCCAGCACACACTCGGGAGCCGGGCAGCGCTGGGCGGTGTGGGGTGGGAACAGACGCTCGACACTTCAGAGCACCCGTGAGGCCGTCCTCCGGGTAACGCGGAGCAGCCCCGAGAGAACAACGTGATGAATGACCGAGGACTGAGCCCCACGGGAAATGCCACCGGAAGCAAATAACACAATCAGAGAGAACCCTGCAGCCCCAGGCAGGCCTGTGCGCAGGACGAGAGACAGAACAAGCCCTGGCCGCCTGGTCAGGTGTCTCGACACCAGCCAGTGTGGCAACAGCCCGGCCTCCTGCGACGCCCCGGAGTGTCGGGGGTGGAGCAGACGGCATCTCAGAGCTTCCCGGTTAGGGGACCCGGGCGGGCTCACTCCCCCAGCCTCAGCTCCTGCTGCGATACGGTGCTGACAGGCCCTCCCCCGGGGCCACGGTCTGAGTGGCCAGAGTTACTGACCCTAATTGCTCAGGACAGGGCCTGGCACCCAGACAGCTGTGTGAGCGTGCAGGTCTGCCAGCACCATTGCCCCCAGAGTGTGCACCCCCTCTCTGCGGCAGACCACACTGCCCTGCTGCCCAGCCGGGCTCAGATCCCACGCCCGGGGAAAGCCGTCCCCGGGACCCTGCAGCGCGCCCCTGGTCCCCATCGCCAATGGCTCAGCGGACTCTCACCGGTCTGAGTCTCCTCTCTGCAAATAGAGGGGAGGTCCCGTCACCCAGCCTCATGCTTCCCACGTGCCGAAGAGGCCCCTCGCCATGGGCGTGGGTGTCACCACGTCCTCTTTGCCAGCTCTTGTGTCCAGTCCTCTTGTGAGGACCTGCTGGATGCCCACCAGGCTCCAGACGCCGGGCTGGGGGCCCAGACACAAGGGCAACCGAGAGGGCCGCCCCCGCACCCAGCCTGGTGGGGGGCAGACACGGACTGCACCGGCGCAGCGCGGAAAGGCGAGGCCAGCACGCGGGGCTGTGGCCGGGGGCGTACATGGGGGGACCCACCCCAGGGCAGGCAGTGGCCACCACTCCGAGTGTGACACGGGTCTACCAACAGGAGACCCTGGCGGGCGTCGGGGAGGAGGCACAAATCACAGCCACCTGGAAGATCCTCGGCCGCGAGGCCCCAACCCCCAGTACCCGGAGACACCATGCAAGCCAAACTTGGAAAAAAAAACAGTAAAGCACAGAGGGAAGCGCACAGGGTCCGGCTCTCCCTGTAAGGCGGGCTCCCAGCCGCTGGGAGCTGGGAACCGACCCTCGCGCCCAACAGGTGGACACCGGGGCCTCAGAGAGAGCGCACGCCCACCGCCTGGGTACCGCGAGTGCTCACAACCGCGGAGATCGAAAATTCCCACGGCCGGGTCCCCGCAGCGTTGCCCTGGGGGAGGCGGGACCGGGCGGCCCCGCCCCCTCCCACGGAGGCCCCGCCCCTGCTGGCTCGCCCCACCCCGCGGACCCCTTGGGCCCCCTCCGATCCACCCCGGGCCTCCCCGGCCTCGGGCCTCGCGCCCTCCGGGCCTGCCTGCCTGGTCTTCGCTGACCTGCCCCGGCCCGCCGACGTCGCCGCCCTCCGCCGGGCCTCACCTGGGCCTGGGTCTCTCGCAGGCGTGCTCCCTGCGCTCTCAGCCCGAGGGGCGGTGCGAGGGGCGGAGCCGGCACCCGAGCATCACGCGAGGGCCCCTCCCATGCCGGCTGAGCGCCGTGTAGCCCGGCACCCTCGGTCCCCACGCCAGGCGTCAGCCAATGGGCTGCCCGAGCTGCGGCCGCGCCGTGGGCGGTGTGCTCCCCGGACTACAAGTCCCAGAGTGTCCCGCGCGGGCGGCCGGAAGCGGCCTGGGACTGGGGCCAAAAGGGCCACAGAGGCCCCTCCCACCAGCGCTCGCGCGTCTTCCCCGGCCCTGGAAGGCTGCTCCTCACTCTCGCACTGGAACCCCGGTCTCTCCCCATCAGTAGACGGGGTGACGGTGAAGGGGAAGTTAAACAAGGAGCGCGCAGGGCCAGGCCTCACAGGCTCCCCAGGAACGGGCTCCTGCCCGGCCCGATCCCGGCCCCGGAGGGTCCGAGCCGGAGGTGCCCAAGTCGCACCTCTAGCGGCCCCTTCCCCGCGCAGCCGCACCCTGCACCCTCCGGGGCCGTCCTGCCTGCGGGCACCGGGCTGCTAGCCCAGGGCCACCCTCCTCCCGAACGACTGCGCGCTTGGCCCTCCTGGCGACACACCGTCCGAGGGGACCTGGGAACCCAGGAAGGATCCCGAGGCCAGTGCGTGTGTGCCCTCGGGCCCACACCCCGCAAGGTCATCTCTTTGAGCCTGTGTCCCCGCAGGTGAACCAAGAGCCACACCTGGGCAGGAGGGGGGCCCACGCATGACATGGGTCCCCTTCATCCCTTCCATACCCTTTCTCACCCTCCCGCGCCAGCGCGAAGTTGGCCTTCTCCTAACTGGGGCTACTCTGGGCAGAGGCCTGCTGAGCTCCCCGAGGGGCAGGCCCAGAGGACAGAGTGGCATTGTCACCACCCACCAAACCACGTCCGTGGAGAGGCTGAGCCCGCCGGCCTCCCTGCCGCTGGGGCCAACTGCACCCCAGACTCCTCATCCCAGGGGAGACAGGCCCCTCCGTTCCCCGTGAATCCGAGCCCCGGTGCACGTCCCCGCACCATGGCCGTGACGTGTGGGTCCCTGGCAGCGCGCGTTCACTCCCTGGCATCTGTGGGGTGCCTGCACGCCGTGTGGCTCAGGAGCGGGGGAGGGGGGAGTGCATGAGCGGGTGAGCTGCACGCGTGGGCTTATTTTTCACGTGGTTTCCCCATGGAACTGCGTCTGTGTTCCCACAGCAAACCTGCCCATTCGGCTGTGTGACGCGGACCAGTGACACGCTCTTCTGGGCGTGTTCTCCAAGGCGTTCACGGGGGCGTCCACCGAGACTGCCCGAGCCCGAGCGTGGTGAGGGCTGCGCGGGAGGGCGGCGCCCGTTGCCTGGTCAGCACGCCGGGGTGACGTCACGGGGGGGGGGATGCGTGCTGCGTCGGGGCTGGCTCCGGGCCAGCACACCGCGGGGTCCCACCCAGGCAGGCGCCTGGCCCCCAACCATTGGAGACCAACCGTCACAGCACCAGGCTCTTGGAAAATACGTGCGGCATGAGACTTGTAACAGCCTCCCGAGGTGTTTAACGCCAAGCGGGAGTGAAAAAAAAAGTAACAGGAGCCCTCGGCAGGAGCGCGCAGGGCTGTCTGTCTTTGCTCAGCACGTCCCCCGCGAAGGGGTGTGCCGCCGGCCTGGGAAGTGGCAGAGCCTGCTCGTCCTTGTCCCCAAAGGAGGCAGAGCAGCTGCTCGCCCCAAGGACCACAGTCTGTCGGGCTCACACCCACCCTGGAGCTTACTGCCTAGCAGCGGGCCCCTTCCCCTGTCTTGCCAAACCTAATCTCACCCTGTTCGCCATCACGTATTCATTCAACAATCCCTTCTTCCAATGTCAGGCAACATGCTGGGTCATGGGGGTACAGTTCATCATTCTGAGATGTTGGCAAGGTCTCCCAGGAACCTTGGGGCATTTGTGCTGGTCCAATCCAGCTCTCCCTCCTCCTTGCTGTGTGACCCTGAGTCCTTGCTGTGTGACCCTGAGCAGGCCACCCCGCCTCTCGGGGCTTCAGCTCCTCGTTGGTGACAGAAGCATGATGATAAAGTACTGTGGCGTCACCCGCCCCGCCGCTGTTGCCCGCTTTCCAGCCATCACCTCACGTCGCCCGCCCACCCACCCCCAGGTTATCTTGACCCAAGCACTGGGGCAGCAGTGGCAGAGCCAGCAAGACCCTGCCCCGTCCCGCCGCAGGCCTCAGGGTGGGGAGACGGACCGCACTGAGCCACCGCCCGGCCCTCAGCCGCTCCTCCGGCGGAAAACAAGCCCAGGGCTCCAGTGTGGGAGGAGCACTGTTGAATTTGCACCATACGCGAGAACAAGGTAGGGGGTGCCGGCTGACTCAGTCGGGAGGGGCGTGGGGTCCGTCCCCGGGGTCTGGGCTGGGGATCGGCTGCCCTGCCCGAGTGCCCTGGGTACCCCGCCGTGTGGGTGTGCTGCTCACCGGCCTCTCCTGGTGACAGTGAGCCGGCGCCGGGGGCAGGAGGCGCCAGGGGCAGGAGGCATCGGGCACGGTGACTGTATTTGGTGATCGGCGCTGTATTTACAGGGCTTGATGGGGATAAAAATAAAGTGAGGAGGAGCCGCGTGAGTCAGTGAGTGCTTCGCAGTGTGGGCGCTCTGCCCTCCCTCTCGGATCCAGGAGTGGGGTTCCCCCCCACCGCCCTCTGCGTCTCCTTCCCAGGCTTCCCTGCAGCCAAAGCCTTGCCAGGGGGATGTCCGGGGAGGTCCAGGCTCAGTGTGTGACCGGGGTCAGGGCCCAGCCTGGGACCAGGGTCAGCTTCAGCCTGCATTCCCAGCTGCTACGTCTCCGGAAACCCCAGCAGGCCCCCGCTCAAGGTCTGCCCGGGGACTGGTCCGTACCTGAACGTTCCCCACCAAGCGCCCCACAGTCTGGGTCCCCCCCACGTCCCAGGGCTCCTGGGAGTGCTTCGTGAGCTGCTGAGGCGGGGCTGGGCGGAGGCCAGGGACCCTGTGCATGTGCCCCCCCAGCCCCGTCCTCCTCAGGATCCCACCGCCTCCCCGCACCTCCCTACCGGCGCTCACGCCGTGGCCTGCAGGAGGCGCTGCAGCCGTCCCGGAGCCGCCTCCTCACCTGGGAGCCACCTGGGTGCTTGGTCGCCACACCTGCGCCCCCCCCCCCCCCCCCAGTGGCACTTGCAGTAGCTCCCACGGGATCCCCAGATTCCCCTCCCGGCCTCGGCGCCCTGCTCCCCGCTGGCTCCACCCGTGGGACCGGCCCTGGGGAGAGCACCCCCCACCCGAGGGGCAGTCCACAGCCGGGACTGGGAGACATGTGCTGGAACCCCTTGCCCCAGGCTGGGCCGGCCCTGCAGGGCCACCCCAGCTCCCGTGGGGCCGCTGAGGCTGCTGGGACGATGCAGCCCCGCCGTCTGGCCCCTAACCCCCGGCAGGAGCTGCCCCGTCCGCATGCCCCACACACTCCCAGCAGGCGGACCTCCGCCTGAGCCTGCCTCCAGGCTGAGCCCCTCCTCGGGGACCCGCTCCTGCACGGGCCCCCTTCCCTGTGCTCGCCCTGACCAGTCCACCTCCAGACTTTTCTGCCTCTGGCCTTGGAGGCCTGGGGCCACCAGTTTCTGCACCACAGGTAGGAGCTGGAGAGTAAGGTGGGGCGTTTGCAGCATCAAGTGACCGCCTGGATCCACCTGGACCTGAAGCAGGCCCTGCCAGGAATTTATGGAGCTGCCAATTCCTTCTGTTTGAACAGGCTCTGAGTCAAGGGCCCCATCCGATCCAGCTGTGAGGAACTCTGCGAAGCAGGAGGCGCCGTGGATGTGGGGCGGTTTGGCACACGAAAGGGCTGCCTGGTGCCCTGTGTCTCCTGGACGAGGTCAGGGCTGTGCCAGCCGCAAGGAGTTTGGGGAAATGAGATGCTGTGTCCCGGGAGGTCCTGGCCATCACAGCCCACCACCCCTGTCCCAGGAGAAGGGGGCAGGTGGCCCTGGATCACTGGCCTGGGTCCCCCCGGGAGGCCCGCACAGGCAATGATGGCAGGGACAGAGCAGCCCGCCATCCCCCAGGCGGAGCAGGGGCCCGGGGAGCGGGGTCAGCGAGGGCAGAGGGAGTGTGGGGGCCAGGGCAGGGCCGGGTACAGACCCTTCAGGGAACACCCAGCCCACGGACACGCCCACTCTGCTCTTGGTGACTGGCTCCCCACGCTCCTGGCAGTGCAGGGCGCCGCTCTGCTGGCCTTGTCCACATGGGGGTGACCCCTCGGCGTGGCGGTCAGGCCTAATCCCTCCGAGAATGGAGGGTCTGTGACCCCTCACTGCGGGGAGACAGACAAGCAGGTGAGGGGGAGGGGCCCCGATGCTCCTTGCCCTCCCCCAGGGGAAGCCCCTCTGGAAACCAGCAGGCGGCCCTTGGGGGGTGCCGTGGGCAGGGGGCGTCGGGCTCCGGTTCCGGGGCAGATGGAGCAGGCGTGCCCCCCCCCACCCCAGCTGAACGGGGGGATCAAGCCCCGAGTCCTCGGGGCAGCCGGACGAGGGCCGTGAAGAACACACGCCGGCCGGCGGCGGGGAGGAGGACCGGAAGGGGAGCGCCTTCCGTCCCTGGCGCATGTCCCCTCGTCCCACGGGTGCCCTGCAGCTGGGACTCAGGGCGCCGGAAGCCCAGAGGTGGGCAAACCTGGGAGCGGACAGACAGACAGGCCCCGAACAACCCCCGCAGTCTGACTCAGGAGCACGCGGGCCGGTTCCTCACACCTGGGGACACGGGGGGAGGGGGGGCTTGCCGACCCCGCGCCCAGATCAGAAAGTGCTCAAGGCCCTTCGGCCTTGACGATGGTCAGCTGGGGTCCGTCTGTGCCGGCGGCGGCGGGGACCCTGCAGGAGAAAGGAGCCTGACACGTGCCACTGTGCAGGCGAGGGGACAGAGCCGGCCTCCACGGCGGCAGGGGCCTCCGTGGACACGCCCTCCCTGGAAGACAGGACGAGGCGGCGGCCAGGGCCCGCTCGAGGGGCTGTGTGAGCGCAGGCGGGGGGCGGGGGGCGTTGGGGGGCTCCCGTCGGGACTGCGGCGTGGTCAAACAAGAACAGAGCACGTTCCAGCTCACCCACGGTGGCTGGGACGCCTCGAGTAAATCAGTGTCGTTGTCTGGGGTGGGGCCCCAGCCCCGGTGGCCGGGCTTTGGGACCCTTCCTGTGGGGGCCCCTGGGTGCAGGTGGCGGTGCCTCGGGGCAAGGGTGTTCTTGTCACCTGACGTGGCAGACGGTGACCAGCTCGGCTGCTCCCCCGGGGTCTGCTCCTGTGGCTCCCACCTCCCATCGTCCCGCCGCCTCCCTCCGGCCGCTCCCCCCCCCCCACCCCCACCCTCTGGCTCTCCCCGGGCAGGGAACCGCCCCCAGACCGTCCACTCTCCCAAGCGAACGAGCCCGGCACTGGCGTGTCTCGGCGCCTCCTGTGCGCTGGCCTCTGCTTGGCGCTGCGCACGCCAGCCCCCGGGGTGGGGACCTTTGCCCCACCTCACAGGGGAGGCCCGGGAGGCCAGGTGGGGACAGTGATGGGGTGTGAACCCAGGACCACCCGGGCCACCCTCCGGAGGCGGCCCCCCCACCCCATCCTTCCTCGGCTTCTGCCCTGCCCTCAGGCCAGGTCCGTACCAGCCCTGTGCTCTGCCAGAGGGCATCTCGGGGGTGGACCCAGGGCGGGCATGTCCTTGTCCCGGCCCTCAGGCCGCCGGTGTGTGTAGGGGTGACTTCCCCCAGCCTCACTTGCAGCCAACCCTCTGGGCTGCCCTACACGCGCCCCCCCCCCCCCCCCCCCCCCGCTGCAGGAGAGGACTTGGGGACGGGGCACATGGCACTCGGGTGCCCTTCGCCGCCAGCACGTGTAGAGGCCCCTGTGCTGAGGGTCTGGGGCAAGGCGGGGGGGGGGGCAGCGTGGGCGGCG
The DNA here is from genome assembly GCF_004126475.2 of Phyllostomus discolor. Lineage (NCBI taxonomy): Eukaryota > Metazoa > Chordata > Mammalia > Chiroptera > Phyllostomidae > Phyllostomus > Phyllostomus discolor. The sequence goes on from NC_040909.2 coordinate 137,959,468, forward strand.
GGTCTGGCCCTCCCTGCTGGCCTGGTGGCCACTTCCAGCTCAGGCTGTCCCCTCGCCCCATGAGGTGCCAGACAGACAGGAGGCAGGACCATGCGGGCCACAGGTGAGGGCCCGGGAGGCTGACCCGCCATGTGAGGACGGCCCGGGCCAAGCAAGGCAGCGTCCAAGAACCCTCGAGGGAGCCCTGGTCACTGTTGCGGGAAACCCCCTGGGCCAGGCTCCTCCCACGGGCAGAGCGAGGCTTTGCCCGTCTGCACTCGGCCCCATTTAAAATTCACAGGCAGCGCCTCGCGCCCTCCCCGGGGCTGCGGGCAGAACAGGCAGCACGCCCTGCGCACGCTCGGTGGGGCTCACTCCTGGCGCCCCCCCGAGGGACCGGCCTCTCCCCTCCTCCCGCCCAGGCCACGACAGCCACGCGTGCGTGAGCATGTGCACTGGTACCGTGAGGCCTGCACACAGCTTGTGTTTACATTCACGTGTGGCTGTGCAATGCACGCACACAAATAATCTGTGGCCGTGTGTGCACGTGTGTGGACACACGTGCGTGTGTGTGGTGTGGGTGTATAGACCTGTGTGTGCACACATGCACATAGGAAGCATTGTTCTTGGTGTGTGCACATGAGATGTGTGTACACACTGATACACACTAGCACATGCGTGCACACATGGGTTGAACACACAGGTACATGCCAAAATACCCGCTGTCCTAGAATTAGCAGTGACGGAAGCCCTGGGGGGCACGGGGTGAGCCAGGGCCCAGACAGACCGCAGGGGTGCCCTGCCCGCCCCTCAGGCCCCCCGTGGCAGAGCCGGAGGGTCTCTGACCAGGGCAGAGGTCAGAGGTCCAGCTCCGTGCTCCCACGTGCCGGCTGGTGCCGGAGCTCAGGCCAGCCCCTCACCAGGCCATGTGACCACTTGGTCTGAAAAATGGGCACCCACCTCCCTCCCAGGCTCTTAGGATGCGGGAGGGGGCCTGGGGCAGGTGGACACGGAAGCCGCCCCGCCCTCCCTGCCAGTGCCGGAAGCTTCTGGAACGAGGCTTCTGGAGGCGCACAGATGTTCCAGGACCCAGCAGCGCTGAAGCCCAGAGCCCCCCTGGCCGGGCCCCGGCTCCGGGAGAGATGAGGAGGCACCTCCCCAGGACCCAGCGCACCTCAGCACCAGCGGGGGCTGCAGGGGGCAGAGGCCTCCCCAGACTCCGCCCTTGGCCAGGGTGGGTGCAGACCACGCTGGCCCCCCCAGGAGGTGGGGACACGGGGCCGCAGGGACCACGTGTGGCTGGGGGTGGGGGAGAGCTCAGCACCTCCGGTCAGCTCTGGCCTCCAAGGGCCTCGTCGGTCATGTGACCCCCACCCTGAGCTGGGGGTCGGGGCCAGGGGAGAAGTCCTGTGTCTGTTCTCCTTGGGGCTGTGGGGAAGTGGCCCGCCCCACCCCCTCAGGGCTGGGGGAGCTGCTGGCTGTTCCTCTCGCCGTCCCCACCCGGGGCTGCAGGTGCCGCTGGCCGTGGGCACTAAGGAGGTCAGCCGGGGGTACCAGCCCCGCCCCGCAGCCCCCTCTGTGACCCACATTGCCTGCCTGTCCCACTCCGGGCTCCGTGGGAGGGCGTGCTGGGTGTGATTCTGGGAGTGTGGGCGGCGTGGGTGTGTGCTAACTGACCTCTTTACACACACACACACACACACACACACACACACTGGCCTGCCGTCCTCACCGCCGCCCTGGGGCGCGCCCCAGGCCTCTGGGCCGAGGATCTGGGTTGAGCGGGAGGCTCGGGGCAGCCCTTCCCAGTCTGGCCCGTGGTGCCCTGCCCAGCAGGGGTCTGTTCCCCAGCTTGTCTCTGTCACCCGCCGCTGTCCACCAGCTCCCCGGGGAGGCCTGTCTGCCACGGTCCCTCCCACCCCCAGGCCCTGGGGGCTGGTCCAGCGGTGTAACCGGGACCCGGAGGAACACAGGCCGCAGAAGTAGGGAGCCTGGCCAGAGGCCCCAGTTCATGACCTGCAGGGGTCGGACCTGGGGTCAGAGCCTGCCCCACCTGGCAGCAGTCACGCCAGGACCCCCGTCACCCACCCAATGTCAGCATCACCCCGGCCCCCAAACACCAAACACCGTCAGCCCCGCAGCTGCCGTCTCCACGCCGCCCCGCCGTCCTCCTCGGGCCCAGCCCTAGCACCATGTCTCCATTCCCATCACGCCCGGCGTCACGGCGTGGGGAGGAGGTCACCACGGCAGCCAGCTCCCCCGTCCCCAGCACCGCCAGCAGCACCGCCGGGCCGGGCCACCAGTAACCGCCCTGATGGCGGGTCTCAGGCACACGGTCCCTCTGGGCACCTGCACCCGGAGCCCCGTGGGCCTCCCCCTGCTCGGCCAGCACCCCCCCACACCAGCCCCCACCCCCAGCCCCAGCCTGCGTGCCTGCAGCCCCAGGCCGCCCCGAGCCCCCTCCCCTTCCGCGACTGAGCGCTAATGGAACCTGGCGGCGGGCTGGGCTGGGGTTTTGTTGCCTGTTTATTTTTCCCTCTTTGCGTGTAACTCCTTCTTTTTTTCCCTAATTGGGCGCTGCGCGGGAATTCGCCGCTCCCCTCCCGGCGCCCGTTCCGCACGCGCTCCTCTGGGTGGCCCCAATTACCTAATTTGCGATATTTCATCTCCCCTCCCTTTCATCTCTCCCCGAGCACCCCGGCCGGTTAGAGTAAATATGTATTTTTAATTTTGAGGAGGCTGATTTAATCTGGCAGCGACGTTCCGCCGTCCGCCGGCACGCAGCTCCGTCGGAGGCGCATTCCCGGCCACCTGCCCGCCCGCCCGCCCACCGGCCCTGCCGGCCGACCGAGTGGGAGCGTGGGCCCTGCACGCCGTGAGGCAGGCCGGGCCGGTGGACAGGGCGCAGGCCCAACAGTGTCCCTTCCAGGAGAGGCTACGGGACACCGCCACAGGGGCTTGCAGGGCCCAGCTGTCCACTTGAGCCTCCGGGTCCCAGTGCCCGGTGCAGGGCCAAGGGAGGGCCTGTGGATGGGTGGAGGCCCGGCAGGTAGCTGTTACCCCTTCCCAGTTGGCACAGGGTGTACCTCCACCCCTCACCTCCTTTGCCTGGCCAGCAGGGTGGACGCGTGTCCTGCTGCCCCTCTCAGAGGCCATTGTGTCCTCCTTAAAGGCCACAGCCCCAGCCACCTCACCATCCGTACACGGACCCGGGCCTGTCGGTCTGCCCTCTCCCTGCCCCAAGCTCCCAGCCCTGGCTGCGGGTGCCACACCTGGGCCCACAGGTCCACAGGTAATGGGGCTCCAACACCAGCATGGGCCGGAGGCTGTGGGGGTCTCTCCTGCTGGTGCTCATGGCGGGGCCCTGGGCCAGGCCATGCCCAGATGACAGCCTGGCCTCCACGGCACTCCAGGCCCTTTGCACCAAACTGTTCCGGCCCACCGGTCCCTTGTCCCGTTCCCTGCCGGCCCCCAAGGCCAGCGGGAAGGGTGGAGGAATGGGAATGACCCGCGGGCACAGGGCCTCGCCCGTGCGGCGGGCATGGCTCTGAGGCCTGCGCAGTGACAGCTCACTTAATGTCTGCGCCTCCCTGGCACCAGGGCAGGGGTGGACGATGGGAAATGGCACCGTGGCCAGCCCTCGACGGAGGGTCTGGGTGTCTACATCCCTCCTAAGGGTTTAGGGAACCAACCCCAACCTGCCCTGGGAGGAGGGCCCACCCGCCTCCCTGTGGCGCTGCCGCCTGCCGGGTGGCCAGCGAGGGCTCCAGTCGGGTGACCCTCAGAAAGTTCCTCATGCAGCCACCACTCCCTGCATGGGAGCTGGACCGGGTGGCAGCCATCAGGGGCCCTACAGGGGCTTGGGGGTGGCGTTCAAACTGCCCCGGGACGCAGCAGGGTAAGCAGGACGCCGGGTCCAGGAGGACAGGCCCCAGGGCCGGCTCCCCTCCGCCTGGCCGTGTGGTCCAGGCCCTGGTGCCAGGTTGTGCGCACACCTGTGTGTGTGTGCTTGTGTGCACATGGGTGTCTGAGTTTGTGTGTGCGCACATGTGTGCTCACCCAGAAGCTGAGGTCTGAGGCAGTCACAGCCCTGAGGTGGACCCGGCACTAACCAGGGGCGGAGCGGTCAGCCTGGCCCGGGACACGGGAGGGTGGGGGACAGAGAGCTGCAAAGTGATGGGGGGCTCCTGGGACCCAAGGAGCTGAACGCTGTACCTTCCTGTGTCTCCATATCCGGACTCATTCGGACACCCCCTCGACACACAGGGCTGAGTCAGGCGGTCCCTGGGCCCAGCGGGAGCTCAGGGCTGAAACAGATGGTGACATAAGGGGCCCAGCCACGCCCGGAAGAACTGGGCACAGTCGGCACGGCCAGAAGGGGCAGCCTGGAGGGGAGGCTGTGGGACAGCACGGAGGGAGGACCGTCTCCCCACCCGCCCAGAGCGCCAGACTGGGAGGGGACAGCGGAGTGACCACTGCCGAAGGGGACAGCAGCAGGTCCACCTGCCGCTGGCTCGGGAAACATCAAGAAAAAGTCACACAGGTTCTCGTTCCTGGAGCTCTGATCCATCCAAACCAGGCAGATCTATTCTCTTAACATCCTCGAAATCACCTTTGTCACCATCACCACCACCACCACCATCACCACCACCATCACCACCACCACCACCACCACCACCATCACCACCACCATCACCACCATCACCACCACCACCACCACCACCACCACCACCACCACCACCATCACCACCACCATCACCACCATCACCACCATCACCACCACCACCAACCACCACCACCACCACCACCACCACCATCACCACCACCATCACCACCATCACCATCACCATCCTCCTCCTCGGCACCACCACCACCACCACCACCACCACCACCATCACCACCACCACCAACCACCACTACTACCACCACCACCACCATCACCACCACCAACCACCATCACCACCATCACCACCATCACCACCATCACCAACCACCACCACCACCACCACCATCACCACCACCATCACCACCATCACCACCATCACCACCACCACCAACCACCACCACCACCACCACCACCACCATCACCACCACCATCACCACCATCACCATCACCATCCTCCTCCTCGGCACCACCACCACCACCACCACCACCACCACCATCACCACCACCACCAACCACCACTACTACCACCACCACCACCATCACCACCACCAACCACCATCACCACCATCACCACCATCACCACCACCACCACCACCACCACCATCACCACCACCACCAACCACCACCACCACCACCACCACCACCATCACCACCACCATCACCACCATCATCATCACCATCCTCCTCCTCGGCACCACCACCACCACCACCACCACCACCACCATCCCGCCCCACTGGGTTCTGGGCGGGAAACTGTCCGAGTGGGTCGGAGCCGGCGGCTGAAGAGCCGAGTGCCAGGGCAGCCAGCGGAGAAGGGCAGGAGGGCACCGCAGGGCCCGGGCCCGTGCTGGGCGGCTGGGCTGGCTTGTCACGTCGCCCCGCGGGCTGACCCGCTGTCCCTCAGCCTCTCCTCCCCACCTTTGAGACGAGAAGCACGCTCCCTGACCTCTCTACTTTTTGATGTTATTTTGAGACACAACAATCTGAGTATGTGAAGGTGTCGTGTCAACTGCAAGGCGCTGCGCGAAGGTCACACATCGCCGTCTTGCCCTGGCCCTGTCCCAGCGACCACACACCAGCCAGGTCTGGGGAGGCTCCAGCTCCACAGAGCAGCCCCAGGGGCTGGAAGATTGGTTCCACCTGTGACTGGAATGCAAACGATATGCAAATGACATGCAGATTTTGTCTGCCCCCGCGGGAGCCCCCAGCCTGGTGCTGGGCTGCCCCGGCCTCTTCTGGTTCCGAAGAGCAGGCCGGAGGCGAAGGGACAGGGCTGTGGCAGTCAGCGGGGGCGGGGGCACGTGCGGAGCGCTGGCCCGTGACTCAACGCCGTCACCCGTCTCTGTTGCGCGAAATGTCAGCATGTCTCTGCAGAGGCGCGAGCGTCCCCTCATTGTCTCGGATGTCAGCATCTGTCCCCGCGCGCCCCTCACGCCTCCCTCCCGCTCCTCCCTTCCTCCCAGTCTCCCTGTGAGGCCCCCTTGGGGACGGAGACGAAGGAGAGGTGGCGCCCACAGTCCCCAGCCCAGCCTCGCCTGCAGGACAGGGACCGGGTCCCGGAGGCCCAAAGGGAGGCCGTGTCCCAGGCAGAGAGCTCGGCGGACGGCGCCTTCTGGGGCCAGAAGGAGCCTGACTCGGGCAGGGGTGAGGCGGAGCGGGCCCGGGTGGGCCTCGTGCTGCGATGGGCGTGGGGTTTCTTTGGGAGGAAACAGGCGAGGGGTTGGGGGGGCCCTGAAGGCATGGAAGCCAGGACAGACTGGGTCTCACCTGCCACTCAAAAGGGTCCGAGTTCACCTTAACCGCCCTGAGGACTTGACCCGACATTCACTGAACGTGGAGGGAAACTGAGGCCCAGGCAGGGGCGGGACTCCCCGCCCCTCCTGCAGGCGGGCAGGCGGCCGGCTGATGGATGTGAGGGCCCTTCCGCGCTGCCCACGGGTCAGTCCCTGCTCTCCCTCCTGCTGGGCTGGGGGTTGGTGTGGACGCCCCCGACCCAGGCCTCAGGGCCCAGGCTGGCCCTTCCTTGCTCTGGCTGGTCTGGGAGCAAAGCGGTTGCCGCTGGCCCCGCATCGCCGCCCAGGCCCCAGCCTGCCCTCAGCGTCCTCTGGCCGGGGCAGAACGTGCTGTGGGTGTGGGGGCTCCCACGGCCTGAGCTCCACCGCTGGCCCCACCCTGTGGGACCACAGCTCGGTGGGGCGCAGGCACACGAGGGCTCCCTGTGGGCAGGCTGACAGGGACAGATGACCCCCAGGACGGCAGGGGCGGCTGGGGCCCAGAGTGGGGTCAGCCCCCCACCCCCCGGCCTCTGTCCCCCTCCTGGCGGACCTCAGACCTCAAGGCCCGCCCCAGACCGCCGGCCCCCGGGCCCGAGGCCGCCCGTGAGGAGCCCTGGTGTGGAGGAGGCGTGGCTGGCTGGCTGGCTGTCTGGCCACCCGCCCCCAGACTGCTCTGGGCCCAGATCAGTCCGCCCACCCAGGGAGAGCCGGGGACAGCGAGGCCTCCAGTTGGGGCCCTGGGCTGGGCGGGGGACACACCAGGGCCTGGGGTGTGGCTGTGTGCGGCCACTGGAGCCGCCGAGGTGTGGCGAGGGGGCCCCCAGGCCCCCTCGGGCCTCTGCTCAGGTTGGCGCCCTGGTCTCTCTGATCGCCCGTATTGATTTTCCCCGCGCTGTTTATTAAACGCTCACTCTCCCGCCACTGAAAGCTCCCAGAGCGTGCCTGGCATCCTGCTCAGCCCAGAGGACAGGCCTCGGGGGCCGCCGTCCGCACGGCCTCTACCTCGGGAACCCGGGTGGGGGTGGGGGAGTCAGCCTGCAATGGGCAGGGTGCCGGGCCCACAGAGGGGCCAGTGCACACGGACCCAGCGATGCCCATCCCCGGGGTGTGACCACGGCGCAGCACGGGCAGGGCTCCGGGCCAGCGTGCGAGAGGGCCGGGCCTCCCTGAGGGGGCTGCGAGGGCTGGAACAGTGCTTTGGGAGTTCCCGGCCCACGCCAGGGACCCTGCACCCAGCGGTCCCCCGTCCCCTCTGCCCTGCTACCCTTGAAGGCCCATCTGAAGGACCGGCCTGTGACTCCGGCCCCGCCCTGGCCAGAGCGGAGGCTCTGCTGTCAGTCCTGGTCCCTGGCTGCGCGACCTCGGCCCAGGCGCATCCCCGCTCAGAGCCTGCGTCTGCGGCCTGGGGCCCGTGCTGCACCTCGGGACGCTGGTAGTGGTCACGGGGGGCGATGGAGGCCAGGGCATGAAGGGAGCTAGGCCAGGACAGCTGCTCCCTCCAGCTCTGCCTCTACAGGGCTCTGTAAGGGCCCAGGGGTTCCCCGGCTGGCCGGCCCCCAGCCCTGGGGGTGGGGGGGCATCCGGCAGCACAGGCCTCTCCCGCCCTGCACTCCTCCCCCCGCCCCCAGCGGGTGTCAGGAAAACCCGCCACCGCTGCTTCTCACCCCGGGAGCTGTGAGAGCCCGTGGATGGAAATAGCCCGAAACTGCCCCAGCCTCCTGCTCCCCGGGGGTGCGTGGGGCCACTCAGGTTACATAAGCCCCGGGGCCGCACTCCTGGGGAGTGGGGGTAAGGACTCAGCGGCCCCCCCACCCCCCAGCCAGGAGAAATGTGGGTGGGGCACTGGGTCTGCCGGGCAGGCACCTGGTCGCTGGGGGCTGGGCAGGGCCCCAGGACGGGGCAGGACGGAGAATTTCCCGGAACACCACCTGGTCCTGAGTGCCCCTCCTCCCACAGCCTGCCTGGGGTCCCACCCACGGGGCCGCTCCTCGGCCTCAGCCAGGGCCTGCGCCTCTCCGAGCCCCTCCCCTAAAGCGCAAACGCACGCCCAGAGGGGACGGGGCAGCCGCGCCACAGACATGGGCTCCAAGGGCCCAAGCAGGACTGGGTCAGCGTGTGGCCAGGGCCAGTGATTAACGGCTTCAAAGTCACTTAGAGGTCATGGCCGAGTCGAGGCCTGTGGTCAGGGACTGACTGGCTTACGTCCATGAGTAGGTGACAAGGTCACGCTCTTTCTGGGACTGAGTGGCAAGGGCCCAGGATCTGATGTCCAGCCAGGTCCAGCTGGCCCAGCAAGGGACCACCGATGTCCCCTGCCCACACAAGTCCACCCCGGGTTTCCTCGAGCCGTGGCCAGACCCCGGGCTTGGGTGGCGGATGGCGCAGCGGTGAGGGTCCAGGTTTGAACCAGGGCCGGTGGGCGAGGGGCTGGGTGTAAACGGGTAGAAGTCTCGGGCACAGGGGCCGCGGGCTCAGGGTTCTAGAGTCCTGGGCGTCTGGGCTGTAGGAGACCTTCCAGTCACAGAGCTCAGGCACCCGTGCGGAACTGAGGCTGCGTCCTCCGGTGGGCCCACCGGGCGCTCACCGGTTCCCCGGCATTCAGCCGGGAGCCGAGGATGGGGTCAAGGGGCAGAATCGGGCCCCCACCCCGTCTGATCAGGGGCCCAGCTGACTCTCCTCCCTCCTTAGGGAGGAGCTTGGGGGCAGGGCTCCCCTGCCTCTCCAAGAAAAGGTTCTGGACCGGGAACTGGGGCAAGGGGACAATGTTGCACAAGAGGCAGGTCGGGAGGGAACCGAGGAGTCTCCGGAGCAGGGAGGAGGAAGGCGCGGCCCCGCTGAGAGGCCCCAGCGGCGGGAGACGCGGCCTTGCCGCGCGGGCGGGCTGACTGGAGGGGCCGCAGCCCGGCCGCGCGACCCGGAGCCCAGGAGCGGGGGGTGGCGGCTCCCCTCCCCCACAGCAGCATCTGAATCCTGACTCAGAGCCCGCACCCTGTGCGCAGCCTCGTGGCCTGACATCCGAGGCCCCCTGGCGGCCACCGGCTGCCAGTGCGGCCAGGAGGCCAGACGGGGAGGGCGGCTGCAGTGGGGCCCTGGGCCCTGGGGCCTGGAAGAGGGGGGAAGCATCCCCTCGTGCCCCCCTCCAGACTCGGAGAAGACAGCCCTCACCCTGGGGGGAGCCAGCAGGAGGAAGAAGGCTGCCCTGGGGGGGGGGGGCTGGGAAGGGCGCCCTCCCCAGCCTCCGTGGCCCTTCCGACCAGCCCCTCAGGACGCCCACCCCTCCAGGCCCGGGGCTGTGAGCTGCCTGGCCAGGGAGGCCGGCTCAGACGGAGCTCCACCCCGCACGCGGCCAGGTGCCTGAGCGCTGGGTTGACCTGGTCTCCGCCACTTCGCCCACCGTGGGGGGCTGGTGCGGGTGGGGTGCTGGCCCAGGCGGGGTGGGGTGCTGGCCCAGGTGGGGGTGCGGGGGTGAGGGCATGGCCCTGGTGGGGGCTTCCCTCCACAGGCAAGGGGAGACGGAATGCAGGTGAAGGCTTACGTCCAGGCGGAGGGTGGTGACCGTGACCGGGAGCTGACGGCTCACGGTGACAGTGCAGACGCCCGACGGCGCCCCCTGCTGAGTCAGCTGAGACAGCCCACGGCTGGGGCAGACGTGGGCCCCGGGCACAGGGAGGTGAGCCTGTGCCGTGTTGGCTCTCCAGGCCGCGGCGAAGCGGGCCCCGTGTTCACAGCGGACCACGCGTGGTGGGAAAGGAGCCAGGGGCCGGCGGCAGAAGCACCCGGGCGGAGGAGGAGCCCGAAGTAGCCTCCCTGGGGCCCTGCCTCCCGGGGTCCGGGTCTCCTCAGGGAGAGGGACCCTAGGAAGGAGAGGGCCTGTGGTGCCCTCAGGAGGGGACGCCGCGGCTGCAGGGCCCTCCACGCCGGCGTGTGGAAAACCACTGGCGGGGCCGGGTGTGCCCACTGTCACCGAGTCACAGAGGATGGTGGTGGTCACAGGCGGGCGGGGGTGGGGAGGATGGCCGGGGACCGTCACTCAGGGCGAGTGGCGAGCTGGGCCTCCAGGCTCCTCTCCCAGGCCCTTCCCTCGGGGGCTTCTCTCCGGAGCCCCCGGCGGTGGGACCAACCAGACCCCACCTGGGCAGCTCCCGTGGGCCCTCCCCGCCCACCAGCCCGACCCCCCGGACGGGCTCTGACTCACTGGCCTGAGCCTGCCCCACCTCCCACCTGCTCCTCCAGCCGGGCCGGCCCCTTCCATCCACCCGCCCAGCTGCCCTCGCCCCCCAGGCCTTCGCCACTTACCCCCGCCTGTCCTGTCCGTCCCCACTGCCACTTTCCTCCGACCGCCCTCCCACACTGACCCAACACCCCGGTCCTCTCTCCAGGCCCCTGTCCGATCTGTCCGTCCGTCCGTCCATCCGTCCATGCCCCCGCACACCTCCTCCCTCCACACCCACTCACCTCAGCCATCCTTCCACCCGTCCCTCCCTTCTGTGCTCCTGCACTGCTCATGCACCCCCCTGTCCTTCCCTCCACCTGTCCGCGTCTGCCCGCCCGGCCCGCGCGCCCCCATCCCTCCGCCAGGCCGTCCATCCGTCACGCAGCCAGCGGGCAGCCTGTCCCCGGCTCCTGGAAGAGGCAGCGAGCAGAGCCCCAACTCCTGGCGCTCCCGCTGCCTGGGGCAGGAGCCGGGCTTTCCTCTGCGTGCGCGCGTGTGTGCATTTATCCGCCCCCCCCCCCCCGTTATCTCGCTCCCCTCCCCCACACCCCGCCCCCCGCTCGCGCCCCCCTCTAACGTGCGATCTGGAAGCTCTATAAAGCCTGATGTAATCCGTAATGCGGTCTCTGGCTCCCGATTCGGGATCCAGTTTCAGAGAGCGAGAGATTGGGGAGCGCCGGCAGCCCGGTGGGGGAAGCAGCTTGCCTCTCTCCTCCTCCTGCTCCCGGTCCTCGGCTTCCTCCTCCTCCAGCCCGCGCCGCCCCGCCCCCGGCTCGGCTCGGCTCGCCCCCCCCCCCCCCTCAGGAAGGGGAAAAAAGGCGAGAAGAGCGGGGCAGGCGAGAGGAGCGGCGCGGCGGCCGGAGAGGGAGCGGCGGGCGCAGGCGGCGGCGGCGGGCGCGGCGTTGGCGGCGGCCCCGGCGGAGCGAGCGCAGCACCGGCGAGCCGGGAGCACAGGCGGCCGCGCGGCGTCCTGGCCGGGCCCGCGCGCCCCGCATCGCCCGCAGCCCGGGCATCCGACCTCCCCGGCGTCCGAGGGGCTCCGGCAGGCTGGGGGAGGGGAGGGGGACTGCGTGCGCTGGCGGGGGCGCTCCGGGGTCGTCCGGCTAGGCCCGGAGCCGGCCGGGGGCGGCGGCGACAGCAGGAGCCCCCCCTCCGGTCGGGCGCCCGACTCGGCCGCCGGCGACAAGGGGCGCTCCCGGGTATTCGCAACTCGCCGGATCCAGTGCCGGTCGGCGCGGCCGCTGCTGCCGGGGAAGGTAAGGAAGGCTCCGGCCCGGGGCTGGGGGCGCGGCGGGAGGGGGCGCAGCGGGGGGGGGGGCGGGGGAGGGGCCGCCGCCCGGACTTCGCAACTTCGCCGTTTGGGGCTTCGGAGCTCTGAGGGTTGCGTTCGGAGCTCAGGAGTTCGGACCCCCCGCCCCCAGCCCCCAGCCCCCTGCCTCCTCCGGCGGCAGCGACGGGAGCTGGCAGGTCTCCGGGCGCCCGCAACGGGCCGGCTGAGGAGGGGGCGACTCCGGACGTGGGAGAGGCCCTCCCCCCGCCCCCCGAGTCCGCACGCCCCGAGCCGCTGGGCCTGGGGGCGCCCCCTCCCGCCGCGGGCGCAGACCCGGGGCAAGCAGGGGAGGGCGTTCCCGCTGTGTCCCCGACGCAGGCGGACGCTGGCAGGATGGGGGCTTCGAGAGCCCCAGATGCGACCCCCCCACAGCCACACAGAGACCCAAGTAGGCTGGGAGGAGAGAGACACCCCAGTGTGTCCCCCTTTCCCCGGCGACACCCAGAGCCCCCTACGGACGCTTCGGGCCCGATGTCCTTCCCCCACACACGGAGCCCGGGGGCGTGCACAAGGAGCCCGCTCCCGGGGACCCGGCCTTGACAGCGGAGACTCCCCGGAGGTTCTCCGGTCCCCAAATAGCGCCCCCATCCCCAAAAACGCACAAACGCCCTGGCTGCTCCCCCGTCGCCTTCTTCTCCACTGGGTCGGACAGGCCGCGCGGATAAGCCGCTTCGAACTTTGGGTCGGCCCTGTGCCCTCCCGGCGCGGAGCAGCGAGGCCAGGCGCGGGTTGGTCCCGGTCCTCTGCGAGCAGAGGCCGCCGTTCCTCCGCGCCCGCGGCGCTCGCTTGGAGCCGCTCGGTGCCGCCTGGAGGAGCAGGCGCGGCCCCCGCCGCCTCCGGGAGAAGCGGGGGGGCTCTGGCGTATCCATGCGCCCTTTCCCCGGTCCCTGCGGCCCCCTGGCCGTCTGGGGCCTGCCTCGGGAGGGGGCGGCGTAGCTGAAAATCGCTTGTCGGAGGCTGCGTCTCCGAGCACGGGTCCCTCCGCCGGGCCTCGGTGGCTCCTGCTGGGTCGCTTCCCAGGCCGCCCAGAGAGAGCGCCCATCCTGGCACCCAGACCCTGGGCGCCGGGGACCCATCTCTTGTCACTTTTATTTTGGGCTTCCAAGTTTCCTGGAGCGCAGGGACCCGGGCTGGGAGCGGACGAGCCCTGGTCCCCCTCTGCTCCAGCGCCCTTCGCCGCCGCGCGCTCTCCATCGCGTCCCGTTCCCCCGGGTGTGGGGCGAGGATTCCTTAGCGGCAACTCCGGACGAGTTGAAAGGCGTGAACGGGTGTAGGTGGGCAGGGGGCGCGAATCCCCTCCCGCAGGAGCCGCTGGGCTAACACGTTGGGGAGGGTGCCGAGGGGCCCGCGTTCCCACCCCACCCTGGGGACCCGAGGAGACCCTGGGCGCCCTCCCCACAGGCACAGACACTCGCCCCCTCGGTGCAAGAGCCGCTGAGGGGGACAGGCGGCGGCCGCGCGAGCGGGAGGCGTGGGGGGCGGATGCGAGGCTGGGTCCCTTTGAACGTCTCCGAGGTGTGTGGGGTCTGGGGAGGTGGGCACGGCTCTGTGTTCCAGAACCCTGAAGGCTCCGCGTTCTTCCGAGATCCTCGCAGCCCAGGAGGCAGCGAGGGAGGCGGAGGGAGGAAGCCGCTCCCCCTCGACCGCAGGCGGCAGCGAAACTCAGCGCCCGGACGCCCGGGTGCCGCCGGGTCCGGCTTTGAGTACCCCAGCAAGGTCAAGCCGGCGGGAGAGGGGGCGGGGGCTCCTGGGCGCGGCTCTGCCCGCGTGGAGTCGGAGCTTTAGGAGCGGCCGCGAGCGCTCCGCGGAGCCAGCCCCCAGCGCCTGCCGCCCGCGCCCGCGCCGGGTCCCCGGAGGCGGACGTTGCGCGCGTTCGGGGATTCCGGGGCGCTGTGCGCAGGTTCCGGCGTCCTCCGGCCCGGTGCGCCTGCTGCTCCTCTACGCCGCTTTCGGACTTGTTGCGCCTGGATTTGGGGGGCGGGCGCCGGCCCGGGAGCCCTGGAGCCCGGGCGGCTGGGGCCGAGCCCCGAGGCCGGCGGGAATGCGCCAAGGCGGCGCGAGGCTACGCGGGCGGGCGCGGCGCTGGAGGCTCGAGCGGGGAGTGTGCAGCCTGCGATGTGGAGAAAGGTGCCTGTCCCCTTCGCGCTCCGGCGCGGGGGCGGGAGAGGCGATTCGCCGCCCTGGGAGTACTGCCGCCCCTCCCCGGGCCCCGGGCAGAGGAGGAGACGCAACCAAGTTGCCGAGCCCTCCCAGTCCCTTCCCTCGTCCGCAGCCTCCGGCGCTTCGCGGGCCTCGGCGGCCGTGTCTGTGAAATGGGGGCGCGGGTTATGCTCCGGGAACCCTCCCGGCCCAGGCCCCGTCCCCGGATCCGCCGTGCTGGGCCCGCAGTGTGCTGGGTCTGCAGCGTCCGGCGGGCCGGGTCCCGAGGCAGACCAGCGCCTGCGGACACGGCCGCGGGGACCCGCAGGAGGCGGCTCCGGCAGGGTCCGGCGAGTGGCCGGGGCGCAGCACCCTCTCCTGGCGCTGTCGCCCCCTAGCCGGCCAGCCCGCCCGGCCCCGCCTCCCGGAGCGGGTCCCGGGGCCCCCAGCCCTCCCCTGGGGACGCCTCCGGCTCGGGCCCGGGCTGGGGCTCCGGGCTCCGGGCTGCGGCGGAGGGCAGCGCGCTGCTGAGAACGGCCGGGAGAGGGCGCGCGCGCCCACCCGCCGCCCTGCCCGCCCCTTCCGCCTTCTCCGCGGCCCCTGGCGCCAGCCGGGTCCTGGGCAGCCCCTGGGCGCCTCGCGGGCCTCTGCGCTCCCCTGCCAGGGCCGTTCGCTGGCGACTCAGCCCGCGCCCCAGGCACAAGTCTCTCCCGAAACTCGCCCGGCCCCCTGCCCTGTGCACAGGCGTGAGCGAGCGCGTTTGTGTACAAGGGCGCATGTGTGCACGGGTGCCACTCACGCACGTGCTCGTCCCGCCCGCGTGTGTGCAGGCACAGAACTGCCACCGGCGTGCGTGGCGCGGTGTGGGTCCTCTGTCGCCCCCCCGCACTTCCCCCGTGGACAGGTGCTGTGTCAGGGAGCCCTGGGAGCACGGCTCTAACCCCCTGCCTGGAGGCTAGACCCCTGCCGTGCCCCTGGACGCCCACGGGGCTCTGCCCCCTGCCCCCTGCCCCCATCTCCCCGCTGCGGCTGCACGGTAGGGCAGAACCGTGTCTTCTGGGTAGACTCGGAGGGCCGCGGCCCCGTGTGCCCAGACCACATACACACTGGACGTGTGGGTGCCTGTGTGTACTATGCACATTGGGGGTGCACAGCAAGGAGAACTGAGGGCACGCTCCCCGCACCAAGGCCGAGGGCTTTCCGGAGGACAGAGGCCCTGGTGAGCTGCGGGCGTGGGCTCGGGGGGTGGGGGACAACCGCCCGCAGGAGCCCAGAGATGGGGCGCCCCTGACGTCTGCAGAGGCTGGGCGAGGGGTGGTGGAGGGCCAGAGGTTCCCCGTGGAGACAGCAGCCATGCAAAGGGCCTGTGGCAGGCGAGCGTGGAGACATGAGGACCAGACGGGCTGTCTGAGAGGAGGGTGACCAGCGGGACAGACGGAGCAGGCCCAGACCTCGGTGTCCCGCAGGCCTCCAGCCACGTCCTGGAGGACTGGGGCCACGGGGCGTCTTCAACAGGGGTGCTGGCGTGGCCTGGTGGACACGACAAAGCGACGGGCTCCGGGCAGCGGGGCATGGGAGGCGGGGTGCACCAGGCGCCGCCCCGCCCACCACCGCAGGTCTCGGCCACCGTCCTGGCCCCCATGCCGTCCGTGTGGCGTACGAGCAGACAGACACACGGTGCAGCCCACGTGCCCCACAGCAAAGGCAGCCCCTGTGCCTGGGGTGTGGGCCCCTGCCAGCTGGCTGGGCACAGCGTGGGGGGAGCCCCTCCTCCCCTGCCCTCAACGGTTCTGGGGAAGTGAGGCCCCGTGGGGCGTGAGCCTCGTGGGAAGCTGATGCCGGGTCTCCACACAGGGCAGGTGACAGGGGCAGGTGACAGGGGACAGGGCCCCTCTCCCCCCTCAGACCCTAGCACGTGGCAGCTCCCCTGCCCCTCAGCCTCCGAGACCACGTGCTGGGCACGCAGTGTCCTGTCTTTGGGTACGGCAGGACCAGAGTGGGGGTGACGCAGAGCTGCCAGGAGGGACGACTTCTGTCCTGCTCGGGGTCCCTGCCTCCTCCTCCGGGTCAGCCCCTTACCAGTGACAGGGGACCAGTGTGGGAACGGCACCCGAGGGCCAGAGCGCAAAGCAGGCCACTCCCATCCCAGGCCACAGGTCCTCGCGCCCCGGGGAGCCAGCGAGCCAGCCGCTGTCCTTCCAGAGTGTTCTGTGCCACCCCCCTCCCCCACACCCTGTGCGTCTGTCCTGCGAGTGGTTTCCACAGGTGGCCGTGTTCCGGGCGCCCAGGGGCACCTAGCTCACCCGCCCTCCTCCCCACCCCCAAAGCCCCCCAGACCTGGGGCCCCAGGGAGCCAGGCAGGAGCCACCCTGCTCCTGACAAGGTGGCTTTGACCGGCAGTCCCTGCGCCGCGTGCCCCTGAACCGTGAAGAGCTGGGGGCAGGGGTTGGGGCTGTGGGGGCAGGCCTTGCTGAGGGCCCAGTCGGGGCGGGGCGGGACATCCTGTCCCCAGAGGAGTGCACGGAGCCTGAATGCAAAGGAGCGGTGAGGGAGACCCTGCCTGGCCACCGCTGCCCCCCGCCCTGGGTGTCCCGGCCGCACCCGGAGGCCCTGCCTCCCTCTGTCCGCAGCACACGCTCGGGTGTGCCCTGTGCGTGCACACCCACCATCCCCCGTGCCAGCCTGTCCCAGCCCGGGGCCCTGCCATCCGGCCCTGGGGCACGGGTCCCTCATCCCACCTGCCCCGGCCGAGCGCTGAGGGGCGCAGCGGGTTGTGACCCTGAGCCCCAGCCCCACACTCCCTTCTGTTGACCCCCCTCGCCTCCGCTGTCCCAGACAGAGGGCACCGAGCAGCCCGTGGGCGTCAGGGGAGACCCTGGGCGGGGCCTGCTCGGCTGGGTGCTTCCTCCAGCGGGGAGCGCGGCCCCACTGAGCACTAGCCGGCCCTGCCTCCCCCTGGGGACCCGTCAGCCCTGCTGCGGCCACTCGGGGGCCGGAGGGGGGACGTCGGGAGGCAGGACACACAGCCAGGCTGTGCCAGCACCTGTCCAGTCCGGTCCCTGCACACCAGGACGCCGGACGGCCCCAGGGCCTGGCTGTGCACCTGACGCTGTGACCTTGGGCAGGTGACCTTGGAGGAGCCCCTCCTGCTGGGGACCGCAGATCCTGGTACGGCGCCGAGTGTGGACGACGGGGCCCTGCTCCTGGGCGAGCAGCGGGGGTGGCGAGCGCAGAGGACGGCGGCCTGCGTCTCACCCAGAAATCTGTGGGGTCCCCCGCCCCAGGGGGAGGCCTGGGCCTGGGGCAGACGCAATCACTGTCCTCACTGGGGGGGGGGGTCTCTCCGGAAGAGCCCACCTGTGAGCCTGCGTGCACACTCGTGCGTGTGTGTGTCTGGGGGTGCTCGGCGGGCTCGGCTGCAGCAGCTGCCTGGCCCCTGGCCCGGAGGAGGGGTGCCGGGCCAGGCCGGGCTGGGGCAGCCCGGGGGCGGGACGCGCCGGAAGCAAAGGCTCAGGGCCCCGAGTGCCTGCAGGCGGGTGGGGCCGAGAGGGTCCCGGGCCAGAGGAGGTGTGACGAGGTGGGGGCCTCCATGGCCCATCAGAGAGCTGACCGTTGACCCCGGGGGGACGGAGGGTGGTTGTCCCTCGCTCCAGCGTTACCTGGGGACTGTCCGGCTCCTTGTGGCGTGCAGGGGACATCCCCCGGCCCTCTGTGGGGGGGGGGGGTGCATGGGGCGGCCCCCCACACAGCCAGCGCAGAGCGATGCGCCTCCCCAGCCCCCAGCGTGGGCCTCCAGGCGTCTCCTCCCGGGCGGTTCCACTGGGTCCCCCAGTGGCTCCGGAGCTGGGAGGGGTGCCCAGTGGCAGGCAGAGGAGGAGGAGGCCCCCCACGGGCCAGACCCGGCAGGTGCAGCAGGCCAGGAGTGCTTCTCGGGGGCGGGGCCCTGTGGCCACCCAGCCCCACCAGGCACCCCTCCCAGCTCTGGGCCAGCCCAGGACACCCCACGGGTCAGCTGGCTGGTCCTGTAGCGTGGGTGGCCCGGGCTGGGGAGCGGGGCGGTCTCTCCCGGAGCCCACCTGGCGCTGGGCCCCTGCAGGGAGGCCTGCTGGGCTCTGTTGACCCCTCGTGGTGGGCCCAAGCCCCTGCAACTGCTCAGGTGGGTGGTCCGGGCCTGCCCTTCCCCACTCCGGTGACCATGCTGCCCGGCCTGACCTGCCCTGGCCCGGGGGGGCATCCGAGCCGGGGCTCAGGGGGTCAGGCTGCCGTGGGCTGGGGTGGTGGTCGGCACCCCAGGCAGCCCCTCCCGCTGCGCTCTCGGCCCCCGGCCGCCCGCCAGGCCCCGAGCTGTCCTCAGTGACTCGGCGCCCGCCCCGCCCTTCCCCCAGCTCGGCCCCTTCCCAGGACACACAGGCGGGCACTGTTCGGAGGGCCGGCCAGGACAACAGAGCGCCTTTTGTGGCCGGTGTCTGGGGACGCCATTGGCGGCCTGGGGTGGGCGGGGAGGGGATGTGGAGGCCGGGCCGGGAGGAGGGCCGGGCGGTGTGGGTGAGGGGAGGCTGGTGCCCAGCTCCTGCCCTCGTCGGCAGGGAAACTGAGGCACCCGGGCTCCGACCGGCATCCCCGGTCTGTGTCTGGTGGCCGCCCCC
Organism: Phyllostomus discolor; assembly: GCF_004126475.2. NCBI lineage: Eukaryota > Metazoa > Chordata > Mammalia > Chiroptera > Phyllostomidae > Phyllostomus > Phyllostomus discolor. The sequence continues at coordinate 137,978,216 of NC_040909.2, forward strand.
CGTGCCCCTGCGTGGGGGCTCCCTGCCCTCCACGAGGCCCCCTTATAGGGCCCGGGCGGCCCGAGGCAGAGGCTGGGCAAAGCCGGCCGAAGAGGTGGGACTGGGCCCCAGGAGGAACTCCTGGGCCGGAGGGCAGTGTGGCCTGAGAAGCTGACGGGAGAGGCGGGGTCCCCAGGGAGCTGAGGGGTAATGGATCCCTGGGCTCGGCAGCCCAGGAGCACAGCGACTAAGGAAGGCTCCGAGGACCAAGGCCGGGCTGTGGGAAGCCAGGTGCCTCATCGGCACCTCGAGGGGGCGTCCAGACCCGAGTGAGCAGCGACCTCACGGACCCAGCACTGGGGTCAGCCCCCACCACCCCCCACCCTTGCCAGCAGGCTCAGGGCGTTCTGACCCCTGTGGGTGCTGGGCGCTGGGGGCGGCCGAGGGGAGGCTGTGAGCCAGCCTGCGACTCAGCCGGACCCGCTCCGTGGGCCCTGCTTTGGGCCCCCTGCTCCCCGGCTGGCCCCCGGGGCTCCCCTTCCAGCCCTGGCCCCACCACCCCCCACAGCCCAGCCCTGACCGCCCCCCACAGAGCTTGGCGCTCCTCCTGCCGAGTGCCCTGAACATGTGTGCACATGCGTGTTGCATGTGCACACAAACAGGAGAGGCCGGGCCGGGATGCACAGCTGGGCCAGCCCCGGCAGCAGCAGGGTCAGCGTGAGACCCTGCACGTCAGCGGTGTCCTGCGGGAGCCGGCACCCAGCCTACGAGCTGCAGCTCCCCTCCCCACCCCGGTTTCCTGGCGGCCTGTGGGGTCCCCCCATGGGACCCCAGGGCCCCGGTTCCCTGCATGAGAACCCCACGAGGGGCAGGGGCTCCTTCAGGCTGCCGTCTGGCCCCAGGGGTCTGTCGGAGGTTCACTCCGGAGCCCCGGCCCTGGAGCGCAGCCGCTGGGAAGGGCTCCGGCCTCTGCCCTGCCCCCGCCCCCCTCCCACCAGCCCCTCCCTCCGCTTCAGTGTCCAGCCCCAGGGACATTCCCCCCCCCCCCCCGGTGTCTGCCCACAGCCCAGCAGGCCACCTGGGCCTCTCCTCTGTCTCCTGAGCAGCGCCCCCCCCGCCTCCTTTCCTGCCACCACCAGCCCCGCCCAGCCTCCCTCACCTGACCCCCAGCTGCCGCAGTGGCCTTCCAAGGGGCACTTCTGACTGGGGCGCTGTCCCGTGTCTGGCCCTCGCTGCCCCCTCGTGCCCGCAGCGCAGAACGCCGGGAGGGCCCCGGGCCCCGCAGGCCCCGAGGAGTGGAGCGCGCCTGCACCTGGGAGGGCGCCCCGCTGGGACCAGCGGCTCTGCGGGCCCTGCCCCCGTCCGCCGGGGCTGCCCGCAGTCGCTGGGCCTCAGGGCGTCAGGGCGTCAGGGAGCGTCTGTCCTGGAGCTGAGGCTCCAGCTGGGGGCGCGTTAGGTCCCAGCCCGGACCGCGGAGGGCACTGCTGCTGGGCCGGCTCGGGCCGGGTTCCGGAACTCGCTGCCGCCCCTGCGGAGGGGCCCCCTGGGTCTGGGACAGGCTGTGGGGCCCGGGCCCGGGCCGGGCGGCCCGAGTGCTGGGGTGGGCAGTCAGGCAGGGTCGCTCTGCGACAGCAACGCCGAAAGCTGCCCCCTGCAGGCGGGAGGGACGAGGGGTGTCCCAGGGGTGGGAGCCGGGCGAGACACAAGGGGGAGGGTCTGCGAGCTCCGTTCCCAGGGCACCGGGGCCTGGCCGCTGAAGAGCAGCCGGGGGGCCGGGGGACCAGCGCCCCAGCTGCCCCCACCCCACCCCCCATTGCGGCGAGCCCCAGGTTCAGTGCTTGCCCTGCCTCGAGCCAGGCTTCCCCCCATCTGACAGGTGGGGAAACTGAGGCGGGGCCTGCCCGAGGCCACACAGCTCTGAGGGGCATCTGGAGCCCAGCCTGTGCCAGCCCCCCTCCCTGTCTCCACGGCCCACGCGGGAAGGACACCAGGAGGGGACCGCAGAGCAGTGGCTGACCGCGTGTCGCCGGCCAGCTGGGCCGGGGCGGCAGGAAGCGGCGGCTCCGACTCCCGTGGGCAGGCCGCCGGCGTGTGCGCGCTCAGCGGAGCGGACCCACAGCCCAGCCAGGGGTCCTGGGGACAGTGGGGACAGTGAGGCTTGAAGGCAGAGGGGACGTGCCAGGGGCACATGCTTCTGGACTCGGGTCGGAGTGGGCTGGGCTGGCGTCCGTGCCGGGGACGGCTCCTCCGCGTCCGGATGCACGTGTGCCTGGGGCGGCCTTCCTGTCCCCGGGGCGGCGGGCAGCAGCGGGGATGATGCCAGCAGCACACGGTCTGGGCTCCCGTGTGGGCTCTCCTGCCCCTGCACTGTGCCCTTGGTGGGTCACTCATCCCTCCGAGCCTCAGTGTCCCCTTGTGAAATGGGGGGACGGCAGCAGTGCCAGCCTGAAAAAGGAGGGGCGAGGCAAGGGGCCCGTGCAGGGCGCTGGACGCAGGTGGCACCCGGTGACTCCATGCCCTCCGCACCTGGAACTGCAGGGCCCCAGGGGCCCCGGGGCCCCAGCTCCGAGGACGGAGGAGGGGAGGGGGGCCCGAGAGGCAGCAGTGGCAGGTGGGCCAGGGAATACGGGAGGATGTGGGTGGAGGTCGGGTGCAGCTCCAGGGTGGGGTCTGACCGCCTCCCCCCACCTCTCGAAGAACTGGCCCCTCCTGCTGTGGGGAGGGGGTGGCAGGGGTGCCACTGCACCCTCGCCCTGGGGGAGAGTCGGGGGACGCCCGGGAAGGCCTTCCTTCTCTGCTCCTGACACCCCTTCCTGCCAGCTGTGCGGGGCGAGGGGGAGGAGGTCGGAGAGGCAGGAGACAGAGGTGGGGGGGCTGCCAGGAGAGGGAGACAGGTCCCCACGGGGGTTCCCAGACAGCCACCGAGGCCCGGGCTGACGGGTGGCCGCCGTGGCTGGGACAGGGAGAGTGGGCAGGCAGCGGTCCCAGGGCCCTCAGGAACCACACCGGGCCGCTGGCCAGACGGGCACAGCCAGGGCCCCTGTGCACTCGGCCCTGGCCAGACGCTGCCCACCACGCCCTGCTCGGGCCTGGGTGGAGGGGGCAGTCTCGGCTGGACCCAGGCCCGGGCCCCTGCCCCTGCCCCTGCAGGTGGACGCACTGGTGGGCGGCAGATGGACAGGTGAACAGAGCAGGTGCCTGGGAGCAGCGCCAGGCCTGCGTCAGCTGTCCAAAGCCCAGGTGGGCACTGGCCCGGCCGTGCCCTCGGCCCCAGCCTCCCCTGGGCTCACACCGCCCCCCTCTGCCCTTTCTCTTCCAGCTGCTGCTGCCGGTGGGCCGGCACCGGGGCCCTGCGCCTTAGGAGCCGCTGCAGCCCTCTCTGTCGTCCTCTGAAGGCCCCGCCTCCTGCTGTCCCTGGGAGCCGCTGCCCCGGCCCCTGGCCCCCGGCCTGGTCCGCTTGCTGCCAGACCCTGGCATGTCCAGGCCTGGCCCGCGCCTGCCGCCTGTCCAGCCCGCGGAACCCTGGCGGCCCCGCGAGCTAGGATGAGGGGCCAGGCCGCCATCCCGGGTCCCCGCTGGATCCTGGGCCCGCTGCTCCTGCTGCTGCTGCTGGGGCGCCGCACCCCGGCAGCCACGGGCGCCGACGCCGGGCCAGGGGCCGAGCCCTGCGCCACGCTGGTGCAGGGCAAGTTCTTCGGGTACTTCTCCGCGGCCGCCGTGTTCCCGGCGAACGCCTCGCGCTGCTCCTGGACCCTGCGCAACCCGGACCCGCGGCGCTACACGCTGTACATGAAGGTGACCAAGGCGCCCGCGCCCTGCGGCGGCCCCGCCCGCGTCCGCACCTACCAGTTCGACTCCTTCCTGGAGTCCACGCGCACCTACCTGGGCGTGGAGAGCTTCGACGAGGTGCTGCGGCTCTGCGACCCCTCCGCGCCCCTGGCCTTCCTGCAGGCCAGCAAGCAGTTCCTGCAGATGCAGCGCCAGCAGCCGCCGCGGGAGGGCGCCCCCGGGCCCCCCGGCGACGACTTCTCCGTGGAGTACCTGGTGGTGGGCAACCGCAGCCCCAGCCGGGCCGCCTGCCAGATGCTGTGCCGCTGGCTGGACGCCTGTCTGGCCGGCAGCCGCAGCTCGCACCCGTGCGGCATCATGCAGACGCCCTGTGCCTGCCCGGACGGGGACCCCGGCCACCCCGCCTCCAGCCCCTTGGTCCCCCGCGGCGACGTCTGCCTGCGGGACGGAGTGGCAGGCGGCCCCGAGAACTGCCTCACCAGCCTGACCCAGGACCGCGGCAGGGATGGCGCCCCAGGTGAGTGATGGGCCAGGGGAGGCCCGGGGGTGGCGCTCTGGGCAGAGGGCGGCCGAAGGGTCTTTTCTGCAGGGCTGTCCTGGTGGCCGGCCCCTGAGCGCACGGCCGGGGGGCCAGTGCTGGAGACTGGCAGGTGGCCGGGGGCGTGGCAAGCTGCGGGGCGGTGCCTGGTGCGTGCGGCGGGGGCGGGCGGGGGGTGCTCTCGAGTCCGGTGAGTGAGCGAAGGAGGGAATGAGGGCCCGGTTGCTGCCGGGGAGGGGGTTTAAGTGTCCAGCAGGGAGGGCTCTTCCTTCTTCGGAAGCGGGCCGGTCTAACGGGCCAGCAGGCTACGGCGGCTGGCGGCTGGGGGCCGCGGCCTGAGGGGCCGCTGGGGCGTGGGCGGCGTGGAGAAAGCCTGAGCAGAGAGTGTGGTCTGCAGGTGAGGTTGGGGGTGAGCGTGGCGTGGCCGTGGAAGTCCTTTACGCTGCCACAGCGTCTTGGGTACGGCAGCGGGGATCGGTCTCTGGTGCTGGAGGTCAGGGGTCGCTTGGACCAGGGGCCGAGTTCGAGGGTCCGGGAGAGGTGTGGGAGAGCTGGGAACGGCGCTGCAGGCCAAGAGCAGGGCGAGGGCTGGGTGTGTGCTCGTCGGCCTGGCAGAGGGGGGTCTCGGGGGGCCTGTGTGGGTAGGAGGAAGTGAAGGTGGGTGGGACGTGGGGCAGGGCCGGACAGGCAGTGGGCGGGAGGTGGACCCCCTTGCCTGGGAGCTTCGGGGAGGCTGGGGTGGTGGCTGGGGTGGGGAGGGTGGCAGGGGCCACCTGGTCCCAGACTGTGGAGTCCGAGGTGCCGGGCAGGCAGCTGCGAGCCGGACAGTCTGTGGCCAGGCCGGGCTGGTCATTCCACACTGGGCAGGCGACATTGCCCACAGCCCTCGGCCCCTCCCGCGCCAGTGGGGCCAGTGGGCTGCTGTTCCGAGTATCGTCTCTAAAGGCGTGAGATCGGCGTGTGGGGCCCAGAGGAGCCCGGTCGTCCCGGCCCCCGGCCCCTGGCTCTGCTCGTGGCCCCAGGCCCCAGGTCCCAGGTCGGCCGCCCCCGTGAGCCATGAGTGCAGCTGGAGAGACCGGGCGAGGCGGGCAGAGCCCCTGGAGAGGGGCGGAGGGCAGGGTGTGCAGAAAACCGGCAGAGAAGGCCCTGCCCAGATCTGAGACCCCTCGCTTCAGGGCCCTCCCTGGGGGCAGGATGGGAGGCTGGGAGGGCTGAGCTTGGCGCCTGGCTGGGGCGGCTGCTGCGGAGCAGAGGCACGGAGCCGGCTGGTTTGGGGAGAGGCCGCGGGGGTCGTCCCGCTCGGCCACTCCCCAGCAGCCACCTGCCCCCGAGCCTCGGTGTCTTCGTGGCAAGGTGCGGGCTTCCTGCAGGCTCTGTCCTCACCTCGGAGGGGATGGCCCCCGGGCCCGCCCACAGGCGCCCGGCCCACTGGAAGGAGCTGGTGGTCTCTGAGCCTCTCGGGGGCCGCTGCCCAGAGCCTCGCGGGGATGTCTGGAGGAGCGGGGCAAGAGCTCGGGGCCAGGTGTGAGGACGGGGGCCAGAGGGTGTGTGCCAGAGGGAGCCCCACTTCCCACCAAGCACCCACTGCCGGGAGCAGCTGGGCCGACTCCTCGTCCTGAGAGCAGCGCGGGGAGCGGAGGGTGCTGGGCAGGGGAGTGACCGGCACGGACACTGCACGCTTCCCCAGCGGTGCATGCACAAAGGTGTCCAGGCCCGGCGGGGTGCGGTGGGGGGGGCAGGCACAGGGAAGGGCCCATCGCAGGCACCCTGGAGCGACCCGGCACTGGGCCGCGTGGGCCAGCCGCATTGGGATTGGGGAAGGGGAGGGGGCCTGGCCGTGGGGCACAGTGTGTGGAGCTGATGGCGAAGGACGTGGGCGCGGAGGAAGGAGGTGGCTGCCCCGCTCCCTGGCATCAGCCGGACATCAGCAGGGGGACCCAGTGGTCGGAGTGTGACCTGCGTGTGAGATGCCCGAGGGTCACCCGGGCGGGGCTGGAGCACCCGGGCTGACCAGGTCAGGTCCAAGTCCCGCCGCCCTGCCACCCCTCTCCAATCCCATCAGCCCCCTCACCCCCTCAGGCTCCTCCCTGTAAAAACGAAAAGAGTCGGAACACCTTCTTCAGGTGAGGAGTGAGAACGGGGTGCAGGTGTTTCTGAGCAGAAGTGACGCTAGTGACGGGCCATCGATGCCCATGTTTATTAGCAGGCAGAGGGCCTGGGGGGCTGGCCGAGACAGAGCCAGAGGCTCACGGGGCGGGGCGGGGCGGGCGGCGGCGCTCAGAGGAGGGCGGGGCTCAGAGGAGGGTGGCGCTCAGAGGAGGGTGGCGCTCAGAGGAGGGCGGGGCTCAGAGGAGGGCGGGCAGGTGCGTGCGTGTCCCTGCACCCGGGTGCCGAGCGTGTGCCTGTGTGGGCCCCTGTGTGGGTGTGCCTGTGGGTCGTTGTACATGTGTGCACACCCATGTGCTGCACGTAGTGTTTGTGTGTGAGCGTGCATGTGTGTGTGTGCGTGGTGTGTTGACACAGCTGCTGAGACGCGCGCGGGCGCTGAGGCTGGGCTCTGTGCCGGGGCCTGGGCCGGGGCACTCCCACCAGCACAGGGCAGAGACCGAGAAGGGGAGCTGGCCTGTCCTGGGGGGGGGGGGGGGGGCGGGGTGTGTCACCCACGCCGGTCCCTGCGCGCCCAGAATGCTGTCCCAGAGTGGGGCTGAAGTCACCTGAGTGGCCGTGACAGCAGCCAGGTTTGAGCGTTTGCTTGGGGCCCGAAGCGCCCACATACTCACTGGCTTCCTCCTCCCGGCAGCCCAGGGACTGCTCTCCAGCGAGCACCCCCTGCCTCAGGCCTGTGCCTGGGCTCTTCCCACCCCATGAAGGCTCTCCCCTCCCCGCCCTGCGCCCAGAGGACTCCCTCCGCCAGGTCCTTGCTCAGCCCCAGCCCCAGCTTCCACCCCGCACGCTGTCTCTGGTCCACCCACGGATTCCCCTGCCTCCCTCTCAGTCCCCGCTAGCGTGTGAGCACCGCGGGGCTGGGTGTCTGCTCGCTGCCGACGCAGCCCCACGTGCAGGACGCGGCCCCGCACCCCGCCCGCCCTCGGAAGCGCATGCGCAGTGCAGGGAGGCCGGGAGGCCTGGAGGCGTCGGCAGGCCACCGGGCTGGGAAGGGTCCGCTGACCGCAGAGCCAGCGCCGCGCCGCTTGGCGGTCCCGGACACTTCTCTGGGGGATGATGGGGTGGCACGTGGACCAGAGAGGTCCAGCGGTCGTTGGGGAGACACACAGCTGAGCCCTGTGCCCAGGAAGCTCCGCGCCACGCGCGGCCGGAGGAGGCGGGACAGGCGCGTCCTTCATCTGCTCTCCCAGAAGGCTTTGCGCAGCGAGCCGGGGAGCGAGCAGGAGGCCCCGGCCAGCCCGTGGCCCATTTTCTGCCCTGCCCCCTGCCCGCCTGTCCAAACGCCACATGGCCACGTCACGCGTCTGGCGCAGCCCTGGGTCCTCAGGCCACAGCAACTGTTCCCTCCCACCTGCCCCCGTCAGGCGCCCTCCCACCAGGTCCTCGCCTTGCGCGAGGTCCCTCTGTCTGCCCCCCCCCACCCCGGTCTCTGCCTTCTTCTGCCTCTGGCGAGATGGGGCCATTTCTCTCAAGGGTCGTTTTAAATATTCATGTTTTAATTAAAGAATTTTATTGCAGAAGCGACATGTGAGATAATGGGAAAGCAGCGTCCCGGGGCTGGGGACCCGTCTCTGTGTCCCCGCCTGCCCCTCGGTCCCCCCAAGTCCACGTGCGCCCCCTCCCTGCGCGGCACCTGCGGTGGAGGGGCTGAGCCCCCACCCCTGCCTCCAGGCCTGTCCCCGTCCCCACTGAGGGGGTGGCCGTGCTGCGACACCCCCCCCACTCTGAGAGCCCCCACCACTCCCCTCTGGAAGGTGGTCGGAGCCCTCCTCTCTGTCTGCAGGGGTGGAGGGGGGCTGGGCCTAGAGCGGGGCGGGGGGGGGGGGCTCCGGTGGCAGGGCGGTGTCCCCGAGCCCGCGGTGGGGGGGCACAGGGAGAACGGGAGGGCACACGGGCAGGCCCGGCCGAGGGCCTCCCTGCCGGGACGCCGCTCTTCCACAAGGGCTGACCGGGTGGGGGGGGGACTCGGAAACAAGGTCTCGGCTCTGCTGGAGACAGAGCCCCCCTCCATGGCGGGCGGGGGAGGGGCAGAGCCCACCGCACACACGTGTGTCCCCCCCAGAGGCCCCGAATGAGGTCAGAGACCCTGTGCCCCTCGCTGCCCACGGCCCCTCCGGTTCCACGTCCCAGAAAGAGGGGAGAAGGGGTGTCGGCCGTACAGCCTGGGCCCAGGACGGGGAGGGACTTGCCCAGGCGACCAGGGCCCGAGGGCAGAGCTGATGGGGGATCCCTCCTTAGGATGGGGGTGGCCGCCCCACAAGGAAGAGAAGCCACAGAGAGTGGGTGGCCCTGCAGACAGGGCCACGCTGGTCGGCCCGGCCAGCCACCGTCTCTCTTCTGTGGGGTGGGGGAGGACTCGGGGGCCATGTGAGGCCGATGGGCACGGCTCCCCGGTGCTGGTGCTCGCAGGGGGTGGTTGTGGCTCTCTTGGCCCCATCCTGAGGTGCCCTGGCGCCTGCTGCGGCTGGGCGAGCTGCTGGCCACTGCGGGCCCCATGGAGAACGGGCCAGGTGGATGTTCGTGGGGGGTGGGGGGGACTGGGCCCTAGGGCTCCGGGGGAGCTGTCCTGTCCCCTAGTGTCCCCATTGGCACATCCATGCAGGGGGCTCAGAAGAGGAGCCTGGGTGCCCCAGACAGGGCCTAACTGGCTGGAGAATGGGGCAGGGTCCTCAAGGGGCTAGACTAGGCAAGGCAGTGGGTGCTTGGGGAACCTGGCGGGCGGAGGCAAATGGGCAGGTGCTGAGACCTGCTGGACTAGGGAGACCTCTGCTGGAGGAGAGGGGAAATGCACAGCTCCCCTCCTCCGAAGGGGGACCCCCCACTCGCACACTGAGAAGGAAGGCCTGGCCCGGGGAGGGCCTCCCTCAGCACCCCATCCCAGCCAACTTGGGGCGCAGGGACGCAGCGGTCACAGCCTCCAGGCTGGGGCGCCGGGGTGGGAAGGGGCCGGGAGCCCCCTCTGCCTGCGCCCGCTCGCCCGGGTGGCCAGGCGGCCCGGAGGCCGTTAATCGGCTCCATTCATCCTGGGCCGGGATGGAAATGAGGCTCCCAGACAGAGGGGCATTGAGCCGCGGAAGAAAGGCCGCCTCTTCCCGGGCCTGCGGGGGCAGCCCACCCCCAGCCTCGCCCACCCTCCGCGGCCCCCGGGAGCTCACCCAGCAGAGGCCGCCCGGGCGCCTCTGCCCCGCACCGCGGGTGAGCCCCCGAGTCTCGGACGCACTTTATCAGGTGTCAGCTGTGCGTGGCGACACACGGGAGCGGTAGAAACACCAGTGGGAGGAGCAGCTCCCACTCCCTGGACGTCCGTTAGCGGCAGCAGTGTGGCCGAGGTCGGGGGCGGGGGCCAGGCCCCCTGCGCCCGGGGTCAGCAGACAGACCTGGACGAGGACCAAGGCTCAGGGTGCGGCCGGGGTCGGGGTCGGGACGCAGCCTGCGGCCAGGGTCAGGGCTAGGCCCAGGGACGGTGCCGTCCTCCCAGCCGCGGCCGCCCCCTGCCCCCGCCCCCTCCCCCCCCCCACAGCCTTGCCACCTGGGTCACCAAGGTAACCAGCCCTGGAAGAGTGGGTGTTCTGGCAGCCGAGGCCTAACCTGAGTCTGTCCTGAAAGACTGAGCTCTGCGGCAGTTGCCATGGGAACCGAGTGGCATCCTCTGATTAGCCCGGCTTGGACACCCTCTCTCTCCCACCCACTGCCGGCTTCCACGTCACTCAGGCTTCCGCGCGGGGGCTGGGCTGGGGCAGCGAGGGGCCACCACCGGCAGGATGAGCCCCGCCTGGCCCCACCGCCGGGCCCGCCTCCCCAGCCTCCGGTCCTCTCTGTCCCTTTGTCCTGGTGTCACAGGACGGGGCGGCCCCCTGGCTGGGCCGGGGCCCGTGGGTAGATGCTGCTGCAGGTGGCCTTAGTGAGTCTGGGGGCCCTGGGCAGCCCCTGGGTCTGACCGTGGGGTCCCGTCCCCTGTATCCGGGGCTCCCGTCTGCGTGCGTCTCTGGGTCTGGCCGTGCATCTGGCCCAAGTCACCCTAGTGAGGGCGTGTGACACCGTCACGCCACGCTGCCTGTGCCCCAGCCTGCTCTGCTCACCTCCCCGGGGCGCCTCCCCGACCACCGGGGTGTCCGACCAAGCGGCGCTGGTGCGGCGCGCCCCGGACTGTGGTTCTGGCTGCCCTGGCCCCTGGGGGTCTGGGCCACCCCCCTTGACTCTCTGTTTCCTCTGCTGTAAAAAGAGTGGAAATGCTGCCCCTGGCCTGGGTGCCCGGGAACCTTCCTCCCCCAGGGGAGCTGGCCACAGGGGCCCCGGCCGACGGCCTGGTGCAGGCCGCTCGGTCCCGCCCTGGCTGGGGGGCACGGGCGCCCCTCCCCGGGCTGCCTCGGCCTGCTCATCCGAACCCGGTGCAGAGAGGGCCCCGCAGCAACACAGCGCCTGGCGGGTGAGACACCCAGACCCAGGCCGGGGCTTGGAAACAGGCCCCGCCGCCCCCGGAGCAGTGAGGGCTGGTGCAGGGCTCAGCCCTGCCCCCACTCCATGGCCCCGGCAAGCCCCCCGACCGCCCCCCACCTGCCCAGCACACACCTGGGAGCTGCGTGTACTCCCTGTGAGCAGGGACAGAGCAGGGCCCAGGCCCTCCCCCACTGCGGGGCAGCCACTAAGGTCTGAGCCCCTCCTGCTGGCCACTGGGTGAGTCAGCCCGCCCACCTGTCCCATCCTCCTGCTGCATCTATCCCCCCTCCTCCGGCCCTGGGGCCCTGAGGACAGGAGGCATGGCTGCTGTGGGCCCTGACAGGGAGCTCCGGTTTTCCGGGCCCAGGGGACAGTGGGGCCCGAGGTGGGGGGGATCTGAGGGCAGGGAAAGAGGAAGGTTCTGCAACAGGCTGGGGGTGCAAGGCCCCCCTTCCCCACTGTGTACCCAGCATGGAGACGGGCCCACCACCCACACTGTGGAGGTTTCTCCCATCCTCGCTTCCCAGTCCTTTGACTCTGGCGCCCCCTGCTGGTCGGCTGCTGGGACAGCACAGGAGCAGTGAGGGAGGGGCTCTGGCAAGGACAGTTGGCCCCCACAGAGCAAATCTGAGCCGCGTCACCGTCACTGGGACTGTGACCTTGCTGAAAATCAGAGTGGGCTCTCCAGGGTCAAGTCCAACCCCAGAGACAACGCCCACACGCCTCCCTCCCCAGCCCCCGCTGCCATGTGTCTGCATGTGTCAGTCCTGGGCAGCTGGGCCCCGTCATCCTCGGAGGGGGGCCATGAGGCCAGGGCAGATGGCCCGTGGGTGGGGGGGGGGGTCTCTCAGCCTCTGTTCCAGGGCCCACCCTCCGGGATCTCCTGCCATCCCCGTTCCACCATGCCACAGACAGGCCGAAGCCCCAGGGGGCACCTGGGACCCTTCTGCCAGGCCCCTTGTGACCTGCCCGTGGCCAGAGGCTCCCCTGCTCCGGCCCGGTCAGCAGGCCTGGAGGAGCGTGGCCCAGCTGTCTCCTGGCCGCCCCACCCGTGGGTGCAGTGGCAGGGTGCCCGCCAGGCCTGTGCCTGGCCCATTGTGGGCGCTGTGGGGGCTGTCCCACTGAGGGAGGCCGCCTCGGGCCGCTTTGCTGGCCATGCAGGGGCCCTGGCCTCCCCGGGGACAAGCAGGACAGCCTGAAGCATGGCCTTTGAACAGGAGGCCCTGCAGGCAGCCCCCCAGCTCTGGCCCGAGGTGCGGAGGCCTGCCCGCTCCTCTCCCCTCAGTGGTCCCCTGGCACTCGGAGGCCATCCTGCTCAGCCTCCTGAAACCAGGGAAGGCCACCAAGGGGGAACAGGGCCAGGATGGAGGAAGACCCAGGGGTGGCTGTGGTCAGAGCAGAGGAAGCAAGGGCCTGGAGGCCCTTGCCCCAGGACCCACAGCAGCAGCTGGCGTTTTGCCAGGTCTTGGGGGGGTGGTTCAGCCCGGCTGTCCCCCTGGGTGGGAGGCCCTTCCAGGCCACCAGGTGTGGGACTTTGGTCACCTTTGGTGTTCCTGCGTGGCCAGGGGGCGGGGGAGCACACAGGTCACGGCTGTGAGAGGGGAATAATGGGGAAACTGAGGCTCAGAAGAAACTGGACTGAGGACCACGGGAGGGGATCCCAGCAGGGCAGGGGGATCTGTCCCAAAAATGAGGCCTCGCCTGCCATCACCCCATCCCCAGGGTCTTATAATGGGGCTGCCAGGATGGGCTGCGGCATCCTTCATTCATTCATTCATTCATTCATTTCTCAGACCACTCTGGGACTCCAGCCTTGTCCGGCCCCCACGCTGGGGACAGATTCCGAGCCTGTAGAGACCCTGGCCCCGGTGCCCATAGCCAGAGCCAAGGGCACTGTGACCCCCAGGGGTCACTCAGGAGGAGGCGGGTACACCCCATCCCCACCGCGCTTCTGGGCTGCCCTTCCCAGACGACTCTGCCCCTCCCACCCCGGTGACTTAGCTGGCCAGGCCCACACCAGCCTCCTAGGTGACCCTCCGCGGAGCTGCGCTGCTGGCTCCCACCCTGGAGCCTCCCACGTGCGGGTCTCTCTGTTGCGCCCCGCCCCCGCCAGGGAGACCCCCGGAAGCCACTCTCTGAAAGACGTGACCCCTGCGCTCTGGTTCCCACCAGGCGGCTGGAAGCTGTGGTCGCTGTGGGGCGAGTGCACGCGGGACTGCGGCGGAGGCCTGCAGACGCGGACGCGCACCTGCCTGCCCTCGCCCGGCCTCGAGGGCGGCGGCTGCGAGGGGGTGCTGGAAGAGGGCCGCCTGTGCAACCGCAAAGCCTGCGGCGGTGAGTGCGCGGCGCGGGGCGGCAGCGGAGGGAGGGGTTTGGGGTGGGCCCCGGTGCTGGCGAGCCCCAGGATGGGGCCAGGCCAGGCGAGAGAGGGATGCAGGTGGAGGTGGGGGGCAGAGCGGTTGCTTGGGGTTGGGCTGGATGGAGGCCGGAGTCCTAGACGGGCCAAGTCAGGTGAGGAAGGGCGACCCCTGGACGTGGAGGCGGAGAGGAAGGAGATCCCTGGACCAAGTCTCCGCAGGAAAGGGGCGGGGCCTGGGCTGTGAGGGGCAGGGCCTGATGCGGGGGCGGGGCCTCGGGGGTGGAGCTTGGCCCAGGGCACGCGGTGGGGCCGCAGCAGCGGTCAGGGCTCCGGAGGAGTGGGAAGTAGACGGGGCCGGGTGGGGCTTTCTTCTCGCGTGCGGATTGAGAATTTGGGGGTGCGTCCTCCCTCTGTCCCCCGGCCCTGGCCGGGCCTGCCCACCCCAGCCCCATTCCGCCTCCAGAACATCTCTCATAAGGCTCTCTAATGAACTCATGCATATTTTAGCGGCTTCCATAAAGTTAAATCAAGTCATAAGGAGACTGCCATTCCTTGGGCTGGTTTCCTCGGTGAACGCCCCTGGGAAGAGGCGCTCCGCTCAGAAGCCTGGGGAGGGCCCTGGAGGAAGAGAGGGAGCGGCACAGGGCGGGGGAGGTGGGGCCCGCGGGAAGGGGCCAGGCAGGGCTGGCGCCAGGCCCAGGTGCCCGGTCCCAGGTGTCCCAGCTGTCCCTGGGGACGGCGCTGGGGGCCTAGCAGCCCTGGGGCTGTCGGGCTGGGCCCTGCTCTGGCTGGGGACTGCGGGACCCGGGCACCGAGCAAGGCTCCCGAGTGCCCCCGCCGGCCGCTGACCCGGGCCTGTCCTGCAGCGGCCGGGCGCACCAACTCCCGGAGCCAGTCGCTGAGGTCCACCGACGCCCGGCGGCGCGACGAGCTGGGCGACGAGCTGCAGCAATTCGGGTTCCCGTCCGCGCACACAGGTGAGCCCGGGGCGGGCAGGGCTGAGGCGGCGCTGCGAAGTGGGGCGCGCTGGCTTCACGGGGCTAGGTCTTGTACGAGTATTTTAAGTTATTAACGGCTGCTAATTGTAAGAAATAAAGTTAATTACTCACCATAATTAGACTGCTCTTGGGCGCCCGGCTGCCCTTTCCGGGCCGCCTGGCGTTGGGGGCGCTAGTGCAAAGCGGAGGGCGGTCGGGGCCGGACCCCAGGGGCGCGGAGCCAGCGCTCGCCCGGCCGGACTGGCAGCGCAAGGGCGCCTCCTGCCACCAGCCCCGCTTCCGACGCCTGGGGTCCGGCCGCAGTCCGCGCGCAGAGGCAGCGGCGGGCCTCTGACGCTGCAGGTCTGGCCCGCAGGTGACCCCGCGGCCGAGGAGTGGTCCCCGTGGAGCGTGTGCTCCAGCACGTGCGGCGAGGGCTGGCAGACCCGCACGCGCTTCTGCGTGTCCTCCTCCTACAGCACGCAGTGCAGCGGGCCCCTGCGCGAGCAGCGGCTGTGCAACAACTCGGCCGTGTGTCCAGGTGGGCGGGCGGGGCGTCAGGGCCGGGGGCGGGGCATACGAGGCAGGGGCGGGGCAGAGCCTCCTGACCCGAGGGTCGGGTCGGGGAGCCGGGGGGCGGGGCGTCTGAGGCCGGAGGGAGCAGGGGGTGGGGCGGGGGTAAGGGCAGCAGCGACCAGTGGCCGCGGAGCTCAGCGGCGCCCCCACGCGCCTCTGCAGTGCACGGCGCCTGGGACGAGTGGTCGCCCTGGAGCCTGTGCTCCAGCACCTGCGGCCGTGGCTTCCGGGACCGCACGCGCACCTGCAGGCCTCCCCAGTTCGGGGGCAACCCCTGCGAGGGTCCCGAGAAGCAAACCAAGTTTTGCAACATCGCCCTGTGCCCTGGTAGGTGAGAGGGAGGGCGCTGGGTGGGGGGAGACAAGGAGGGGGAGGGGCCCAGCGGGTCGCAGGCAGCGCCGGGAGCCCCAGACCCACCTGCTCAGGGGTCGGAACCTCAGGCTGTGATGGGGGCGGGCTGGAGACCCTGGGGCGTCCTCATCCGTGCACCTTCGGTGTTGGGGCGTCCGCGCCCACACCCCAGGCCGCGGCGGGCGGGGTGCGGGCCCTCAGGCGCTGACACCTGGTGCCCAGGCTCAGTGCTGGGGTCCTGGGTGTTCACGCGGCTCCCGCCCCTTCCTCCCCCGGGCCGGGCAGTGGACGGAAACTGGAACGAATGGTCGAGCTGGAGCTCGTGCTCCGCCAGCTGCTCCCAGGGCCGGCAGCAGCGCACCCGGGAGTGCAACGGGCCCTCGTACGGGGGCGCCGAGTGCCAGGGCCCCTGGGTGGAGACCAGAGACTGCTTCCTGCAGCAGTGCCCAGGTCAGGCTGCGCCCGGGTCCCGGGGGGGGGGGGGGGGGGCGGGGCAGGGCGTGGCGGGCGTGAGGGGGCGAGGCCCGCGGGGGCTCTCCGTGGGCTCTGGGGGGATGCGGGGGGGACGGTGGGAAGTGAGGGTGGCCGGGAGGGGCAGCGCGCAGGGGCCGCCACCTGCTTCTCTGTATCAAGACGAGCCCTGGTCTCTCCTCCCCGGCCTCGATGTCTTTCCTCCTCGTGGCCGCCTCCTCCCCCGACCCCCCCACCCGGGTCTCCACGGCTCTGCGTGTCTGGTCCTCCGTGTGCCCCACCCCCGTGTTTTCGGCCTTCCCCGTTCTCCCTGTCCCCGTGGCCCCGTCTCCGACCGCCGGGACTCCCGGACCTGCACCCCCGCGCCCCCGGGCCCGGGCCTCCGCACCGGGCGCGCTCCGCAGTGGATGGGAAGTGGCAGGCCTGGGCGCAGTGGGGGGGCTGCAGCGTCACCTGCGGGGGCGGCACGCAGCGGCGGGAGCGCGCCTGCTCCGGGCCCTTCTTCGGGGGAGCGGCCTGCCAGGGCCCCCAGGAGGAGTACCGGCAGTGCGGTGCCCAGCGGTGCCCCGGTGAGCGTCCCCAAGCCGCCCCCCCAGCTGGGCTCCGGGGGGGAGGGGGGAGGCACCCTGAGGGACCGGGAGGCTTGGGCCTGTGCTGGCCGGGGAAGGGCTCCCGCTGGTGACGGGGGTGTCCCGGCAGGGTCTGGCCCCCTGCCCTGCTGCCTGCACTTGGCCCCGCTTCCTGCCCCCAGCCCCCACTCACCGTCTCTGGCCCCCGGCAGAGCCCCACGAGATCTGTGACAAGGACAGCTTCGGCGCTGTGGTCTGGAAGGAGACTCCGGCTGGAGAGGTGGCCTCAGTTCGGTGCCCCCGGAACGCGACAGGTGAGGGCCAGCAGGTGGCCGCGAGGGGCTCCGTCCCGCCCTCGCAGGGCCAGGGCGAGCCCCTGAGCTGGGCCCCCGGCCTGGCCGAGGGGGGCCGTTGGGCAGCGGTGCACCTGCCCCTCCCTGCCCCCCGTGGCTCCTGGCGGGTGGCAGGACCCTGGCTGTGCTTGGGGGTCCTGGCCGCTGTGTGCGGGCGGGCAGCTGTGTCCAGTTCCCCGACCGTGCACCCAAGTTCAAGGCTGCTGCTCCCTGACCCCAGGTTCCCCGACTCCTCCCCGTGTGTGGGCCTGGGCAGCGGGCCGGGCTCTGGGCTCGGATAGATTTGGAGCCGCCCACTCGGGGGTGGGGGGCCCCGCCTCGTGCAGATGGGGTCCCTGAGGGTGTGGCGCCGGCCCCGAGGGTGCAGCAGCCGCTCAGGGACACTGAGAGTGAGAGAGAGAGGCGGCCTGGCCCCTGTGCCGGCTCAGAGTCCCTGCTTCGGGGGCCGAGGGTCCCCCCCAGAGGGGCCGGGGCCTGGGAGCCGTGGGCGGGAGGCTGCGTGCGGCCGGCGTGCAGCCGAGCAGGGCGAGGCCGCGCTGACCCGCCGCCCCCCCAGGCGTCATCATGCGGCGCTGCGAGCTGGACGAGGAGGGCATCGCCTACTGGGAGCCCCCGACCTACATCCGCTGCGTCTCCATCGACTACCGGAACATCCAGATGATGGTGAGGGCCGGCCGCGCCCCCCGCCCCGCCCACCCGCCTTCAGATGCAACCCCGGGCCCCCGCGGGCTGCAGAGGGTCCTCGGCGCGTGGGGGGTCCTGGGACCGGCCTCCTGTGTGCTGCAGCATCAGGACCCTCTCCCTCCGCCCAGACCCGGGAGCACCTGGCGAAGGCTCAGCGGGGGCTGCCCGGAGAGGGGGTGTCGGAGGTCATCCAGACGCTGGTGGAGGTCTCCCAGGACGGCACCAGCTACAGCGGGGACCTGCTCTCCACCATCGACGTCCTGCGGAACATGACCGAGATCTTCCGGCGGGCGTACTACAGCCCCACCCCCGGGGACGTGCAGGCGAGCTCCGGGGCGGGGGGGGGCCACGGGGCGGGGGGCACGCCTGGGAAAGCGGGTGGGGGCGCCCTGGGCCCCAGCTGCGCACCGGGCCTGACCCCGGCCCCAGACAGGGCCTCGCCCCCGGTCTCACGCGGAGCCCGGACCCTGAGCCGTGTCGTCTGCTGCTCACTGGCCTGCCCCCCGCCCCCCCTTCCAGAACTTTGTCCAGATCATCAGCAACCTGCTCGCGGAGGACAACCGGGACAAGTGGGAGGAGGCCCAGCTGGTGAGGGCGCCGGTCAGCCCGTTGTCTCTGGGAGTCCGTCACGTCCCCGGGTCCAAGGCCAGCCTGCCCTGGGGCCGTGGGTTCAGACCCCAGCCTGGCCTCCACCCGGGGCCGCGTGACCAGTTGTGTGACGGGAGGAAGTCGCTGAGCCCTCTGACCCTCAGTTTCCCCGTGGCCGGGGGACAGCCACTCACCTCGGGGGGCTCAGTGCGGGGGTGGGGGACTCGGGGGCAGCGGGGTGCTGATTGGGGTGACCAGGACGTGGCGGCTCTTCTCCGTCTGGAAAGGGTGGTCAGCCCCTCCCCGTCCTCCCAGACTGACCGGTCCCCAGGGCAGTGCCTGGTGTGGGCCCTTGGGAGCCCAGGGACCCCACAGCTGGCCCAGGCCTTGGGGCCGCAGCACCGTGACCCCTCTGGGCCGGGTCTTCCCGTCTGCCAGGGCGACGGCTGCTCAGAGGTCAGGACCCTGCTGCCCAAAGCAGGCACGGGGCCTGCGGTGCTGGGGAGGGACCACCGGGACCCAGACCCAGGCGGGTGGAAGGGGCTGGGAGGTGGTGGAGGGACGGGGAGGGGTGTCCCCGGCGGGGGTGTGGACCTGCAACACCGCCACCCCTGGTCAGCCCTGCCGGTGGGCGTGCTGGTGGGGGCCGCCGGCCACCCTCGCTGAGGCGGCCCGCCCCACCCCCCAGATGGGCCCCAACGCCAGGGAGCTGTTCCGGCTGGTGGAAGACTTCGTGGGCGTCATCGGCTTCCGCATGAAGGACCTGCGGGACGCGTACCAGGTGACAGACAACCTGGGTAAGCCTGCTGCCAGCTCACGGACCCCGGCCCCATCCCCCCCGCTGTGCAGCCCCGGGTCCCACCCTCCTGCCTCAGTTTCCACATCTGTGCACTCAGGCCGGCATCTAAGGTGTCGGGTGTGCGGACTGTGACCCTGTGAGGGAGGGGTCAGCACGGGGCCTCTCAGACCCAGGGGCCTCAGGTTTGGGGGCCCACCGGGAGCCCCGCCCTCAGCCCCCGGGCCGGGCCCTCTCTGTGCTGGGATGGCCCCAGGGTCTGAAGGCAGGACTCCCCCTCTCCGGCCTGCACCCCAGAGCGTCTCGTTGGAGGCCCTGGTCTCTGGCACCGCCTGAATCTGCACCACGGGACGGCAGCAGGGCTCACCGGCGGCGGGTGACAGAGGGCTCAATGGACTCAATTGGGGTCTGGGAGGCCTGCACCCCGATAGTCACACTGCCAGGGTGCCCTGCAGGGACTCTCAAGGGCCACATTTGTCAAGTCCCCACCTTGGGGCACCTCCTGGCTTTCTCTGCACCCCCCCTGCACCCCACAAACCCCTGCAGCCCCGCAGCCTGCCTCCTCCGGGTCTTCACACGCAGTCACTTCCCCGGGGGCTCCAGACCGCCCCGTTTGGAAGCGTGCCCCCCCCAACCTGCCGTACCCTCTGCCTGTGACCGTCACCTCCTGTCTGTCCCCCGACAACTTCAAGGTCAGCAGGGCCTCGCTGGCTCCTGCCACAGCCTCGGCGTGAGGGCTCAGTGTCCCCACGAATGCCTGGCCACTTGCGGTCTCTCCTTGGTAGCCGATGCAGCAGGGGCCGCCCTGTCCCCAGGGCCCCCCGTAGGGGGGATGCCGTGTCCCCAGATCGGGCCACGGGCTCAGGGAGGGCCCGGCTCAGGGGGCCGGGGCACTGTGTGAGCAAAGGCGTGGGGTGGCCTCGGCTGGGTGGTGGCTTCGGCAGGGGAGGGGACCCAGAGGTGGGCGAAGGCCGGGGGCAGCCCCCGGGGGACTGGAGGCCGGAGCACAGCCACTGCCTAGGCGGGAGGGCCGGGAGAGGGGGGCCTCGAGCCCTGTCCCCCCAGGTCGGCGTCTGCCGCCTGCTCAGGGGACGCCTCAGTCCGGAGGCCACAGAGCCTGGAGGGGCTGGGGTCTGCAGCGTGGCTGGGACCGGATGGGTGAGGGTCCTCGGAGGTCGGCCACGCCCCAGGGCCACCCTGTCGCCACTCTGGCTGCTCCCACACTGCTGTGTCCCCGTCAGCCAGTCTCCCTGCACCTGGACAGAGGACCCTTCCCCACCCGGTGCCTTCCATGCCCCCCCACCCATCTGCTGTCTCCGTACCTGTCCTCGGGGGGAAGGGGGGGTCTGCCCCGTCCGTTTTTCAGAGCTGCAGTGGAGGGGGAACCGGGCTGCCACATCAGGGGGTGCCAGAGTGGACCCCGCTGGCCTTTGGGACACGGCCACCCCCGGGAGCCCATGCCTGTGAAAGGGCGGAGCCAATGGGGCAGTGCCGCTGGGGGCCAGGGCCCAGGCCAGGGGCCAGGAAGGCACCCAGGGCCTGTGGGGAGGGGGCCCGAGCAGGAGCCGGGCTGGCGGCCCCCTGCTCCCCCCCTATCCCCCCTCCCCGAGCTGTAAGCGCCGGGGCGGTAGTCCTGACCCCAGGCCCACCCCCCGGCTCTTCCCGGCCAAGGCTCCTCGTCACCGATGTGCTCTCTCTGTCCCCCATCTCTGCCTGTCCCCCATCTCTGCCCGTCCCCCTCGCCGCAGTCCTCAGCATCCACAAGCTCCCAGCCAGCGGAGCCACGGACATCAGCTTCCCCATGAAGGGCTGGCGGGCCACGGGCGACTGGGCCAAGGTGCCGGAGGACAGGGTCACTGTGTCTAAGAGCGTCTTCTCCACGGGGCTGGCAGGTGAGGGCCCCGTGGCGTCCTCAGAGACCTGGGGCTGGGGGCCGGCACGCCCAGCCCCGGGGAGGCCCCCCGGAGCCAGGCCCGTGGTCCCCAGGTCCAAGGTGGCGTCCGCCATTCCGCTCAGGAAGCTCTCCCCGCCCTCCCGGGCCGGGCAGCTGCCCGCAGTCTCTGCGGGGTGGACGGAGGGTCCTCCTCGTCCCGGGCACGGGCGGCGCTTCCCCTGACGTCACGCAGTGGGTGGGCCCTGCCTGTCCTCAGCTCTCGGGGGTCACCTGGGGGGCCCCAGGCGGTCACTCCGGCCCTTGCGCTGCAGTGCTGCATCCGTCTGTCCGTCCATGGTCCAGGGGCACACGAGGGAGCCCGGTCGGGGCTGGGGACAGTGGGAGGCGGGGAGGGGAGGGTGACCAGCTCGCTGTCTTCCAGAGGCTGACGACTCCTCCGTGTTCGTGGTGGGCACCGTGCTCTACCGGAACCTGGGCAGCTTCCTGGCCCTCCAGAGGTGGGAGCAGGGGGCGCCTGGGCGGTGGGGGCGGGGGCGGCCAGCCTGGAGGGGGCAGTGGGTGGGGCAGTGCGGGCCAGGCCTGCAGGGGGGCTCCAGGACCCTGACACGCCCTGCCGCCTCTCCCCCAGGAACACGACTGTGCTGAACTCCAAGGTCATCTCGGTGACGGTGAAGCCGCCGCCCCGCTCCCTGCTCACGCCCTTGGAGATCGAGTTCGCTCACGTGTACAATGTGAGTGCCCTCCGCGAGCGTGCGTCTGCCCAAGAGTGTGCGTGCGGCTCCTGGCTGGCCCTCGGGCGGGAGGTCTCCCTGCCACCTCGTGAGGGAGCTGCTCTCGCCCTGAACGGCCGTGGGGGGACAGGGGCTGGGGGCGACTCCCCGGCTCTGCCACCGCCGCCCAGGCCCTAGCCGCTGCAGCCCTGGTCCTGCCGGCCTGGGGGCCCCCCTGGGGCACAGAGAGCCGTCCATCTGTGGAACGAATCTGCCCCGGCTCCTCTGGGCCCTGTCCCTTGAGATCCTCTGTGGGGCCAGGCCAAGGTGTCCCGTGGACCAGCTGAGAGCCGGGAGCCCCGGGGCCACCAGCCAGGACAGGGCAGCGCCAGGCCTCGGGCCCCAGGCCGGGGTCCGGAAGACCGGGCCCCGCCCTCTCCCGCCGTGCGGACTGGGGCGCGTCGCTCAGCCCCCGGGTGCCACGGCCCCCACCCTGCCTGAGGGTGGACCGCAGGGCCAGGCAAGGAGAAGTCGCTCCCACCCGCGTTCAGAGTGGCTGCCCCCGCACACGCCGGGGGGCCCCGCCCCTAGCACCCCAGTTCTCTCAGGGTTGGTGCTCAGTGACCCGCAGGGTGACATGCTCAAGGCCCCCCGTGCCCGCCTGACCCTTGCTTGCTCGCCCCTCAGTCTCCCGGGGCTTCTCCGTGTTGCATTAAGCTGACTGGCCACGTGGGCACCTGGAGATGGGTTTGGCCATTGCTGCCCAGGCCCGCTCAGAGCGGGGACGGGCGCTGCCCAGGGCCCCACCGTGGGGTTGGAGTGGGGGGTCCGTGCCAGTCTCTCCCCTGCTCTGGGCCTCAGGTTCCTCCTCAAACACCGTTTTCGTGGAGGAACGGCGTAGGCTGCAGAGCCCCGGCTCACTGGGGGCAGGCCAGGGCAGTGGCCCTCGGGCGGCTCGAGGGGGCAGGCAGGCGGCCCTGACTCCTCTCCGCTCACTCTGCAGGGCACCACCAACCAGACCTGCATCCTGTGGGACGAGACCGACGGGTGAGTGCCCCTGGGTTCGCGGCCTCAGGCCCCCGAGGGTGCTTTTGGGGAAGTGGGCCGGGCGGGGGAGGAGCTTCTCGCTCTGGCACGGCCCCTCCCTGCCCAGGTCTGGCTGTGGGGCAGCACGGTGCCCACCCGGCCCGCCTCCCACCTGCCTGGGGCCCAGGAGACAGGCACGCCCACACGCTCGCGGCAGGCCAACCCCAGCGCAAGCTGGGCAGGGGCGCGGCCCCAGGGTGTGAGGTGGAGGCTCTGGGGGCAGGCTCCGGGGGCCCAGGCCCCGGTCCTCGTCCGGCTCCTGCCAGTGCCACCGCGCCCTGCAGGGTGGCACTCGGTCCCGGGGCCCTGCGTGGGCGCCCCAGATCCGGTGTCCCCCGAGACGTGGCCAGGCACAGGGGGAAGTGGGAAGCCTCATGCAGCCACAGGCCAGAGTTTGTGCAAAGGCCCCTAAGCGGGAGCAGCCCCCAGAGGGGAGCAGGGTCCGAATTTTGGGAGACAGGACAGGAGAGGGCTCGGCGGCTGGAACCTGATGGGCCAGGTGGGCCTGGGGGGCCTGCGCCTTCCCCCAAGAGGTTAGGTGAGCATTGGGGTTTGGGGTGCATTAGTGTCCATGGGAGGCTGGGTGTCATTGTCACTGCGACCTATTAGCCCCCAGGCCGGCCAGAAGGGGAGTGGGCTCAGCGGGGCCCCCGGGCCTGGGGTGCCCACACCAAGTCCCCGCTCATGGTCTGGGTGGCGCAGGGACCAGCGTGTGTCCTGGGCGGTCGGGGGAGGTTTCCGCAGCGGCTGGCGTGGAGGGGGACGGGTGTGCCGGGCACAGAGGGGACGAAGGGACCCGGGCAGGGCCTGAGCAGAAGCCGGAGAGCGGGCCAGGCGGGTGCAGAGGGGAGGCTGTGAGGGGTGTGGGGCCTGAGCCCGGAGCTCCAAAAGTTGTTGGGGGGCCATGATCTGCCCCGCCCGCCCCCCTTTAGTGGTCGCTGCCACAGGAGGCCTGGCCCTCGGCCCCGCTGCCCCCGGTAGGCGGGGCGTGCAGCAGGAGCCCCGGGACAGGTCTGTGTGAAGTGTCAGGTCCGGCCACGCACCGCAGGCGGCGCCAGGCCTGGCGGCAGGAGGGCTGTGCCGAGCGGGTCCACGGGAGCCTCCCCGGAAGCCCGTGTTCGAGCCAAGGTCGCACCGCGCCGCGCACGGGAGCCCCTGGGGACACGAGTTTTGGCAGAAGGAACAGGCAGGGTGAAGATATGTGCAAGGCCGGCTGCCCACCCGCCCGCACGGGCCTTTCCCGCTCTGGGTCTGAGGCCGGGGCAGAGCCCCCGCGTGGACCCCCGGCCCTGGGAAGCGGCGTTCTGGCGGGGTTGCCGTCGACCGCCGTTGCCTGGGTCTTGTAAGCGGCACAAGCTCTGGGTAGGAACAGGGCGTCGTAAAGGCGGGACAGGAGCAGAGGTGAGGGGGAGAGCCCAGGCCCCTCGGGGGCGCGGGTCCGTCCCCTCCCACTCAGGCCCCTCCCTGGGGGCTGGTCACAGGCTGCCTGCAGCTGCCTGGGGCGGCCGGCCCACCCGAGGGCCCTCCTGCCCAGGGAGCTTCCCTCCGTGTGCCCCTCCCGCCCCCAGCCTCCTCGGCACCCTCCCTTCCAGTTCTCTCCGTGGCACCCGTCCCCAGACGGTTTCGGGCTCCTGGTAGGAAAGTGCTTTCCAGAGAGAGGGGGCCCTCGCCCTCCGCCAGGAGAGGCCCTGCCCGTGCAGCCCGAGTCCAGGACAGGGCTGCGGGGGCCCAGGTTGGCCTGGGCGGGGCCTGGAGCGGATCCCGCCCCCCGGGCCCCAGCTCCCTGGCCCTGCGGGAAGTCCGCCTGCAAGTGGGTCGAAGCCCAGCAGGTGGCGGCCAGGCCCCGGGGCGGCTCACGGCTGCTGCTCCCCTCTGGGTGGGTGGGATCGTCCAGGTCCTGCTGCCTGGGGCCTGGGGCCCCCAAGGACAGCGGGGTGGTGCCAACAGCTGGGCTGTGTTTGTGGCGGGCCCCACCGGGCCCCCACTGGGCCTGCCGCCTCTTGGAGGCCTGCGGTGTGGCTGGGAGCTCTGGGGTCGGGGATGGGGCGTCCCACCCAGAGCCGGGCGGCCCCGGGCCCGCAGGGAGGGGGCTGCTGCGCAGAGGCGACAGGAAGGGCCCCCCCTGCCCTCACCCCGGCTCAGTGCTGCCGGACCTCCTTCCGTGGCCGCTCCTCCTCCGTGACGGGCCTCAGAGGGGCCAGCCTCCTGGGTGACCTGAGCGGTCTGGGGGGCAGAGCCCCAGGCCTGCTCCCACCAGCACGCCCAGAGTCACGTCTGTGCTGGAGGGGCCCTGCACTGGGGTCTGGGGTGTCTACGAGGTCACGGGGGGGGGAGGGGCCGAGAGCCCTCTGTGGCCGTCAGTGAAACAGTGACCTCGCCATGCGTGACTGAGCCCGGAGCCCCAGCGGAGCCTGAGCCTCAGTCTCAGTGGCCCGGCCCCGGCCACAGGCTGAGCCCTGACCCCAGTCTCACGCTGAACCCCGACCCTGGTCACGGGCTGAGCCCTGACCCCAGTCTCACTCTGAACTCTGACCCCGGTCGTATCCTGAGCCCTGACCCTGTGTCTCGTCTGGAGCAACTTCTGCATGTGTGTCCACACGTGGTCATGCATGTACAGTAAGCATGCAGGGCTGTCTTCCCCTGCAACCACATGTGACAGTCGAGCGTGCAACACACTCCTCTGGGGAAGGGTGAGTCCGAGGATCTGCCCACAGCGCAGCCCCCACCTCCCCGGGGCACACGCACACGCACACGCATGTCGGCTGGGCACGCACGAGGGGGGCGGCGGCCCAGGCTCTGTGGACACCGCCTGACAGCCCCCGAGAGAGCCCTGCGCCAGGAGCCCACGTCCTGTAACCCCCCCCCACCGTGTCTCCCCGAGCTGACGGCGCGGCTCAGGGCCTCTGCACAGTGCCCACCGCCACGGCGCCCTTGGGGTGGGGGGACGGGGAGCAGGGGGTGGGCCGTGAGGAAAGAGCCCTCGCAGCGTGGGTGGGTGGGTGGGGCCCACAGGGACCGTGAGTGGCAGGGAGGGAGCTCCGGGGTGGGGCCCGTGGTTCTGACCGGACAGCTCCCTGGGTCTCGGGTGGACAGAGATGGCGACCGTCTGACCTCCCTCTCCTCCTAATCAATAAGCGCTCCAGGCTCCGTAGAGGGCACAGGTCGGCGCGGGCACGACCTTCAGAGGTTGCCTGCTCCTTCTCAGTTGAAAACGGGGGCTGCTGAGGCCGGGGATGGGGCCAGCAGTGCAGGCCAGACCCACCCCGGACCCCCCTGCTCCCCCATGTCCTGCTCTGCCCGCGCGGGGGGGGGGGGGGGCGGGGGGGGCTGTCCCCCAGAGGTGGGTGTCCTCCACCCCCAGCACACACCACACTGCGCTCCTGGGCGCGCATCCACCTCAGCCGCAAAGGCTCTGAGAGGTCCTGCAGCCGCCCCCACACCCCGTTCCATCCAGCCCGGGGTTCCCTAACCAGGGGGCTCCTGGCATCCTTGGGCCCCACCTCCGGGACAGGCTGGCGGAGGGTGCGGGTGGGAAGGGTCCTGCCCCTGCGTGCTCTGTGGACCCAGTCTGACCCCCGCCGGGCGCCTCAGCCCCCCCTGCTGTGCTCACAGGAGCCTTCTCACTGCCCACCCCCCCCCCCACGGGCCGAGGAGCTGAGGACCCAGCCAGCCCGCGGTCACCCCCGGGTCACTCTGGCCTGTGCTCTCCCCCCGCCCTGAGGGCCGGAAGCAGCCCCACGGGCCAGGGGCAGCCCTGCAGGGGGACCCGGGACCCAGCCCCCTCCCCCGCCCTGGGCCCCCGCCGAGTGCCTGTCCGGGTCCCTTTAAGAGTCCTTCCTGCCCCCCATCTGTGGTTTCCTTGGAGAGGGCAGTGAGGGGCCGGCCACGCCGGGCGAGCGGAAGGGAGAGTTGGCAGGGTCCCCACGCCGCCGTCAGCGGCCGGCTCCCAGCCCGCCTTCTCCCACGCCAGCTGGTTCCTGGCGGAGGCAGGGGCCCGGAGGGGGCCGGCCGGCCCCGGGGCCTCTTCAGGGAGTGGGGGAGGGTCTGCTCTGGGCAGGCTCCCCCGCCCACCCCAGCCTCTGCCCTCCTCCTGCTGCCCCGGCTCTGTCCTTGGGGGCCTACCCTCCCCCCGGGGGCTTCCGGGCTGGGGCCGTTGCCCTGAGGGGCTTGGGAACTGGAGGGGGCGGATGGGTGGGGATGCAAGGCTCAGGTCCCGCTGTGCTGTCTCCGGCGGGGCGAGGAGCTCCCCCGGCCCTGCCCTCCCCCCCAGGCCCCTCCCCCTGGCCAGCAGGACCCCTGGGCCCTGTCCTCTTCCCCGTCCCCACGGGCCACCCGCACGGGGGCCTGCCGGCCCTTTCCCGGCATCCTCACCCCTGTCCAGGGCTCTGCCGGACCCCAGCTTGCAGGAAGTCACGTGTCCGTGTGTGTCTGTGTCCTGCCTGCCCCCCACCCCCAGCAGGACGGGAGTCCCCAGGGCAGGGCCTGCCTCTTGTGCCCCACCTAAGGGGGCTCCCAGCTGTGCCCACTTGGGCTGTGGAAGCCCTGGCCCCCGTGTCCTCAACGGTGACAGGGCAAGACCAGAGCCCGCTGCCTCCCGGGGCAGGAAGGTGCCCCGCCCCAGCCCCCACCCAGCCACTCCCAGGCCCCGCAGAGGACAGGACTGGGAGCCTCGTCTGCGGAGGGGCGGAGTCCCGGTGCCCCCCCCCCACATCTGGGTGCTCCTGTGGGTGGCGGGGGGGCCGGTGCGGGGTTCATGGGGCCGTGCCCAGGGGACGGGGGGGCTCGGCCAGGGCCCCTTCGGGGCGGGAAGGGCGGATGTGGGGACAGAGCAGGGGACACTGGGGAAGGGCCTGAGCCTGGGTATCACAGAGACGCTTTAGTGCACTGCTCGAGGGGGTTTCGTCCATCTGTCCATCCGTCCGCCCGTTTGCAAGGTGCCCAAGTTCTGTGTGTTTGTAGCAAGGTTCCACGATGTTGAGCCCTGGGCCACGCCCGGCCCTGCGGCCGGTCCGTCCTCCCAGGAGGCGGGTCCGGGGTGGGGGCTGCCTCCTGGCCTCCTGCCCAGGGGTGCCTGTCCCCTCAGGCCCGGGTCCGGCGGCCCACCCCCGCCCCCGGGCTCGCTCACGGAGACGGCACCCGTGACCGTGATGAGGTGGGGGGGGCGCTAAAGGGCACCCGGTGGCCCTCCTCACTGCCTTCCTGCTGCCAGGCGTGCGGTGACTGGTGCAGCATGGTGGAGGGTCTTCGAGACCCCAGTGCCTTGCGTCTCAGTGGCTCGTTGCTGGCGGTGCTGGGCGGGCCGTGACCAACTGTCCTCAACTCTGCGGGGGGCGGACTCGGGATTCGGGGGCCAGCCGGGGGGCGGACACAGGAAGGACTTCCAGGCGGGCAGTGACCACAGAGGACCATCATGTCCCATCTCCTCTCTGGGCCTTAGTGTGGGGGCACCAGAAGCAGGGGCGGGGGAGTGGCCTGGAGGTCACCCAGGGCAACGTGGCCTTTGGGAGTCAAGTGGCCTAGGAAATGCCTGGGGACAGGCCGGTGGCCCGGGGTGCGAGGGACAAGGATGGCGCAGCTGCCCGTGGAGTCTCAGCCGCCGTGGCGGACGGGGTGGCGGCGAGACCGCGTGGTGGGCTTGGCCTCCACAGTGTCCTGGGCACCGCAGGCGCCGAGTCCGCGCTCGCCGGATGTGGGCGACAGGGGCCGCCAGCCAGCGTGGGGCCCGGCGACCACCGTAGGGCTGGTTCTGTGGAGGCGGTGGCCGTCACGGCAGTGCCGCTGACCTGGGGGCGACCCTGGTGGTCGCAAGGACAGGGCGAGGACGGTGCCGGCGGTGGCGGCGGCTGTGCTGTTGACGCTGTGGGCGGGTGAGTTTGTGGGACGGCCCGGCTCCTGCCGACAAGGCGGTTGTCGCCGACGGTGGTGGCGGTGGCACTGATGGCCGGTGATGCGATGACGGTGGTGGTGTGGCTGTCATTCTTGCTGAAGGTGGTGGTGCTCTGGTGCTCTCGGTAACGTGACGGCGGTGCTGCTGCTGACGGTGCTGTCGGCAGTCGGGAGGTGACAGTGACATTTACAGTGGCGGTGGCAGTGGCACCGGTTGTACCGTTGGCGTCGCTGGCGGTGTTGTCCTGATGGCGGTGGTGGCTTCGGTGGTAGCGGTGGGGGGAGGTCATGGGGACAAGTTAGCGGGTATGGCGATGGGACCGGCTCTTAGGGGGATTTCGGGTCCCCCCGTGGGGACCAGGATGCACCCGCGGCACCGCCCCCGAGCCAGCCTGCAGCAGACGTGGCCAGAGCAGATGGGAGGCTGCGGGGAGAGCCTGCAGCCACCCTGGGGAGGCCGCGGCGGGGCAGGGTGCAGCGGGCGCTGAGCTGGGGGACCTGCTCCGGCCAGCACAGGGCCCGGGGCGCCCGGTGCCCAGCCCCCAGCCCTGGGGCCAGCACGGGCAGGCCGGGCAGTCACATGCCGAATGAGCCGGTGAGCATCCCAGCCTGACCCCCGCTGTCCCGGCGGCTGGAGAGGGAAGGATGTGGAACTTGGGGCTGGGTTTGGCAGGGTGACAGGCAGGGCAGGCGGAGCCGGGCAGGGGTGCACCGCGTGAATTCCGAGCGAGGGCAAAGGGCGAGGGTGGGAATCCTGGGTCTGGGCCTCTGAGCTGGGGGCCGGACCTCAGCCCGTGCAGGCCAGTTGCTTCCTGGTGGGCTCCAGGGTCGCCACCTGCAGCGGCCGTGGCCTGCCGGGTCTCGGGGGCTGGGACAGGCGTGGAGCCGGGCCCCCAGCCCAGCGCGGGCCTGCGGCCGGAAGCCCTGACTCAGCAGCGGCGGCGCCGGGGGCAGGGAGCCGGGAGATTGGCATCTTGGGTCGTGCGGACGTGAGAGGCCCTGGAGGTCTGGGTCACAGCCCCAGGCCCCAGGCATGCTGACCGAGGCTCAGACACCGTCAACTTCAGGGGGGCCGTGGGCCCAGGAGGTGGGGCCTCACCTGGCAGCTCACTCAGCAGGACCCCAGCCAGGCAGGCGCCCGCCCCTCGGTGTCCCCCGGTCACGGGCGTTGCTCCCAGGCCCTGCAGCAAGAGGAGATGGTGCCGCCCGGGCCAGGTTCCGGGGAGGCAGAGGCGGCCTGCTCTGCGGGTCCTCCACGCTGGCGGCCGGGAGCGGCTGGGCGGGGAGGGGAGGCCCCGGAGGCTTCCTGGAGGGGGCAACGACGAGACGGTCCTGCGGACGAGGCTGAGCCAGCCAGTGGACGGGACAGCGTGGGGTCAGAGAGAGCAGCTGAGACCGAGGCCTGGAGGCCGGAGGGCACCTGTGTTCCGGGACCCGAGGGTCCATTCGCGTCTGCCTGTGTGGACGAGGCCACCGGGACCGAGGGCGCTGGGCGTCATGATGAACCCCAGCTGGCAGGCAGCGTAGGGCCTCGGGTGGGGACCCCAGTGCAGGGCAGGACCTGCTGGAGGGACCGCATGCGGCGCCCAGGGCCGCACAGGCGGTCCAGGCAGGCTCCCTGGAGGAGGAGGCCCGGCACAAGCCTGGGTCTGAGGCTCGACAGCAGCAGCAGGGGCGGGAGGCAGGCACTCCCAAGGTGCGCGGCGTGATTTCTCGGGCGTGCGCTTGGGCCGGCCGCTTCAGGGAGCCCCAGTGGAGGCTGCGCCCCGAAGACCAAAGGTTCAAAGGCCAGTTCTGAGGGGCTCCTGGCAGCCCCTTGCCCTTGGAGACTCCTGCCCACTTCCTGCTCTCCCGCTGGGGGGTGCGGTGCCCACTGCGGCTCCTTTCTGCCCCGTGGGCGGGCCCCGTGAGTCATGCACACCGCAGTGTGGATCAGCCCGTCCAAGCAGCACCCGCCCGTGGGCTGGCAGGACGCGTGAGCGCCGTGAGGGTCCCAGCGTGCTCCAGGAGTGTGCGGGGGCTGCAGGGAGCTGGGCTCACTGCCTGGGGGTGTCCACAGTGGGGCTCTCTAGGGGTTGCTGGGGGGTCCGGGCTCGTCCCGGAGACCCCGCGGCCTCTGGTCGGAGTGAGGCGGGCTTGGAGGGCTATGAGCAGTCGGCCTGGCGCTGGCAGCGGCCTCGGTGGCCAGGGGACGCCCGGCGGTGGGGCGAGGGCCCGGGTGGTGGCCCGGCGCAGGGGGCCGCACTAGGACTCCCGGTGCGCTGCGGAAGCAAGGCCAGTCGGGTCTGCCGCTGGGCCAGCTGCAGGTGCCAGAGGAGGTGGAGGAGGCAGAGGGGGTGCTGCCCAGGCCCGGCTGAGCACCCGCCCGCCTCACGGCCTGTGGGCAGCGAGGTGAGCAGGCCCGGCCCAGCCAGTCCCACCCTCTGAGCACCTGGAGGGGTGGGGCAGAGTGTAACTTTGGGGGGCGGACTGGTCAGCAGGCGGGAGGGCTGTGCGGAGGTGGAGGCCGAAGGTCAGCAACAGGCCTCGCTGCAGGAGCCCGGGCGCTGGCCCTGGCCTGTGGCCATGAGGTGGAGCCCGCCGGGCTGCGCCTGCCCCGGGAGCTCCGGTCCAGTGGGGGCAGGGCTCTGCCCTCAGAGCCCTGATCTGAGGGGCCCAGGCCCCTCTCCGCCTCCGCACAGGCAGAGGGAGGCCCCTGCCCTGCCCCCCAGGCCCCCTGCCCCCCTGCTCCTGGAAGGGTCCGTGGCCCTGGTGCCCTCTGCCCCCCATGGACCAGTAAGGGAGGGACAGCGTCTCAGACCCAGACTCCCCGGGCCTGGGGACAGGGGACTGGCTCCGGGACCCAGACGCTCCAGGTCTGGGAAGCTCGGGCAGGAGGTGGCAGATGGTCTTCCCCGTGCCCCGTGGTCGCCGTGGGTGAGAGGAGGGAGCGGCCCGCCGGCCACAGAGGTGGGAACGGGTGTCCCCTGCAGCAGGGAGCATTCTGGTCAGTCAGTCAGTCCTGCAGGGCCCCCACCCGGGCAGCTTCCAGTGGCCAGCAGCTGCCCACCTGCTGGGCTGCCGGCCCGGCCAGCTTGTTGTGGGGTCTGGGGGCCGCGCACCCTCATGCTCCCCGTGGCCGGAGGCAGCGGGCAGGCCCTGGCGTGACCTCGCAGCCCGGTGGGCAGCTGCCCCTGCCCCCCTCCTCCGGGAGGGCCGATAAGCTAATTAGTGCCCACAGCGGGACTCCTGCAGGCTCAGCCGCGGCCGGGCTGGCGCCCTCCCAGGAGGTGGCCGGCAGCCGTCTGCCTGGCGCCCTACAGACCCGCCAGTGCCGGCTGGGAACCTGCCAGGCTGCCGGTCCCAGCCAGCCTGCTCCCCTCACCCCAGGCCTCGGGGTGCCCGCACCCCCTCCCGGCTCTCCCAGCAGCCCCCAAGCAGGAGAGAGACCTGGGTTGCCCCCCCCGCCCCCGCCCAAGGAGGAGGACCCGGGCTGTGGCAGCAGCTGGATCGGGCATGAGCAGGGCTGGGATTTGAACCCATGACTGGCCACACGGCCAGTGCCATCCACTGGCTGGGCGGCTCGAGAGAGAGAGGTGCCGGTGGCCGCACAGAATGGCCAGCAGGACGCTTTCTTGGGGCGCACTGTGTTTGGCCGTCTCCTGGTGCCGGGTCAGTGGCCGGTCCCTGCAGGGCTGCCGGGGATGGGTTCCGGGGCCGAGGACAGGGCCTGCCCAGTGGGGGGCGGAGGCGGGGGTGGGGTGGGGTGCAGGCCGGGGTCGGCAAGGGCCCAGTGCATCGTGCCCGAGGGGTGCTGGGGTGGAGACGGCGGCTGGGCGTGGGGGCACCAGGCTGGACCTGGGGTGCTGCTGAGGGGGTGTGCCCAGGCTCCCAGGGCCCCCTCCCCTTTCCTGTTCCTTCCATTGCCTGGGCCTCATTCTGGTTCTGTGGTTGGTGGAGTTTCTCCTTCTCCTGAGGAAGGGAGAGAGGGAGGGGAGGGGGAGAAGGAGGGGTCTCTGTTGGGCCCTTCATAGGCTCCAACCGTTGCCCTACTCGGTGCTGGGTGCCTGTCGCCTGCAGGGTGGCGGAGTGGGAGCCGGGCCGCACAGGCAGCTGAGCCCTGGGACCGCCTGCCCACGCCCCTGTGGGGCTCTGCTCAGCTGTGCGGCCCCACACACCTCGGCTGCTCCTGGGCCAGCAGGGGGCCAGGGGGCCGAGGCAGGGGGGCTCAGACAGAGGCGTCTCTGGGAGCCACAGGCAGAAGCTCTAGGGCCCCTCTGTGGCCCCGGTCTGCTCCTGCCTCCTTGTTGATGGAAGCCCCCAACACGACTGTGCTGTGAGCCCCCCCCAAACTCTGGCCCCCCGGACTCAGGGGACCGTGCCCCCGAGCAGAGGGACGCCCCTCCTCTCAGCGCACTGCAGACACGAGCAAACAGGCTGGGGGCCGGACGGGAGGCATCGGGGCCCCAGAGCCCTGGCCGGGTCCTGGGCCTCGAAGCAGCTGTGCCTCGCTGCCCCCTCGGGCCTCGGTTTTCCGCCTGAAATGCAAGGCTCCAGGGTGGGGCGGGGGGTGGGGGGCAGGTCCTTCCCGGCGGTGGTGGGGAGAACCCAGCGAGAAAGGCGGAGAAGCGGAGGTGCGGGTGTCTGGCCGACCCGGCGCCGGCCTTCTCCCCGGGGCCCCGAGAAGAGCAGGTTGTGTAACACCTCGGATCCAGCAGAGCCCACGCCGGGCGCCCACCTGCTGGGAGACACCAGCGGGCACCCAGGCGCTGTGCTGGGAGCTTCCGGGGGCCTGCCCTCCCCACCCTAGAGAAGTTGCCCACTCGGCCCAGATGGGGGGGCGGGGGTGATGAGCAGAGGCGTCACGGTGTGTCACCGTGCCTGCGTGGGCAGGTCGGGGCTCCTCTGGGTCGCGCCCCAGCCCACTCCCGAGTGTGGGTCCTGAGGAGCAGAGTTTCAGTCCGGTCTCCCCGGGCAGCCCGGAGCCCCCCACAGCCCACAGGCTCCGGGCCCTGGCGGGGACCCTCCCTTGCCACCTTCCGCAGGCCCGGCCCCTGCAGGCTCAGCCCAGGCTGGACGCTCCCAAGTTCCTGACTGTGCGCACTGGCCGTGAACGTGGGCCGGCCCGCCAAGGGGGGGTTTGCGGCAGTGCGGGGCAGGTGCGCCCAGGCCCCAGGGGCCCGCGGGTTTTGGCGGAAACGGAGATGCCGGGCCTGCAGACAGCCGGCGGGCCCTGGGTCAGCCCCCGGGGGCTTTGTTTATGCTCTGGGAAGGGAAGCTTCTCTGGTCCCTGAAGAGGAGCCTCAGGCCCCCGGGGCTCCAGGGCCTGGGGGCGGTGGGTGTGGGGGATGGGGCGGTCCCAAGGTCACCAGAGTGCCGGCCAGGGGCTGCGGGGGCTGAGGGGCAGGGGCCGCCCACCCCGCCCACGTGCGCCCCACGCAGTCCCCGCTGCCTGGCTGGCCGCCCCCTCGGCTCGGCTCAGGCTCCGGGCGGCGCTGGGGCGGCGCGGCGGGCGGGGCGCTCCCCGGCTCGGCCCGCGCTCCCGTGAGTCGCTCTCCCGTGGCTCCGCGGCGGCGGCCATGGGGCGCGAGGCTCCGGGGGCCGGCGGCGGGGCGGACGCGCGGCCGCGGGCGCAGGTGCCGGTGCGCGCCGGGGCCGGGGCCCGGGGCGGGGCGGGGCGGGGCGGGGGCCGCCGCTCACGCTGCCCTGTCTCCCCCAGACCCGCCTCCCCCGCCCCCCCCGCAGCTCGGGCCCTGGTCGTGGCGCGGCTGCCGCACGGTTGCCCCTCGACGCCCTCCGGACGCGCTGCCTCTGTGACCGGCTCTCCACCTTCGCCATCTTAGCCCAGCTCAGCGCCGACGCGGTGAGACCCCGGCGGGACGCGAGGGCGGCGGGCGGGGGCGCGGAGGGGGCTTCCGGCCGGACTGTCGCCGCCGGGCGGCGCGCGCAGAGGGCGGGGCTGGCGGCTGGCGGGAGGGGTCGGTGCGCCCGGCAGCCCCCGGTCCCGGGCCGCAGGGTGGGGGCGGGCGAGTGGGTGGCAATGTGGAGTTGGGGACTGCCGGGCAGAGCAGGGCTGGGGTCCCGGGAGTGTCTGATGGGTGAGTCTCGCCCACTCTCCTCGGAGGCCTGGGGCCCTGGAGGGAGCCGGTGCTCGGAGGAGCCAGGCTGGGCACCGCCAGGATGCTGGCTGGGAGAAGGCAGGGCCTGGAGGCGCCGGGCAGACCCCTTCCCTCGGTGGGGGCGTTACTGGGTGGCAGGTTCCCACCCCGCCTGGGAGACGGGGGAAGCACTGACACCTTTGTCAGAGCCTCCCCCCACCCACCCCGAGTGGCCCCTGGCCTTGGGGGGAGGCTGCGTCCCAGGTGGGGGTCCCAGGGTGGATGGGTGCTGAGCCCAGCCGGGGTCCACAGCCTCCCCAGAAAGGCCCCATCATCTCAGGGGCCTCCTTTTTGTTTGGAGATTTTTGTGGGGGCTGCCAGTTTCTATGGCAACGGCATCTGGGGCCAGCTGGCTGGCTGGAGCCCTGGGTGCCGAGTCCGGCCCGCTGGGGCTGCTGGGCCCTCTCGCCAGGTCCAGTTGCCCTCACTGGTCCTAGGGAGACCTGGCCCCGATCACTGGGCACCCCGAGGGTGGCAGGGCCCGAGCGTCCGCTCCCCGAGCCCCTCGGCCCAGGCCCGGTGCGGGCAGCAGACACGGAGGACGGACCGGGGAGGGGATGAGGCTTTCCCGGGTGTGGGGGTGGCCTCGTGGGCTGGGTGGAAGAGCCCCCCTTCACGCAGCCCCGGGCTCACCATGGAAGAGCTCCAGCTGTCTCCGAGATCGTGCCGCCCACTCCCTTCTCCTCGGGGACACGGGTGGGGAGGGCGGTGGTGTCAGCCACGGTCCCCCCCAGGGTCAGAGCCAGACGGGACCTTAGAGGTCATTGCTACTAAACGCCTCGATTGATGGGCGGGGGAGCCAAGGTTTGGGGAGGGGGTCTCACCCCAGGTCTTAAGGTGAGTCTGGGTGGACAGGGGTCTGCGGTCCTGCCCTGGACCCAGGGGTGCCCTCCTACATTGGGCTGTCCCTGTGACAGGCTGGCCCTGCTGGCTCTCGGGTCAGGGCCCTGGGGGCAGCAGCAGGGGCCATCCCCGGGGGCTCCCTGGAGGAGGCAGCTTTCTGCGTAGCGAACCCAGGCAAAAGCAGCAGTCGACGCCACACAGGGGACGGCCGTGGGGCAGGGGTTTCCTCGGTCCCCCCAGAGGCCGCAGCAGGCAGGGCAGCACCCAGGCACGGGTCCCCAATGTGAGGAGGTGCGGGGCAGGAGGGGTCTGGTGGGGGGGTGCCCACGTCCCCCCGAGCCCCCAGCCCAGGGCCTGCCTGGCCCAGAGGAGGACATGTTTGGTCTGGTCTCGGATGCACACTTCTGCTTGGCACACAGTGAGCCTGTAGCGGCTTCCGTCCCTCTGAGCTTCGGCTCCCGCCCCTGGGGGGGATGCTGACCCTGTGCTGCTCGGGGCGGGAGGGGGGCAGTGAGGTGCAGACCAGCTGGTGGGGGCTCCTGGAGCAGGGCCCAGCGGCCTCCAGGCACCCCCCCCCCGAGGGCGGGGGCTGAGCGCGCAGGCCTGGCACCGGGAGCGTGCGCGGGGAGGGTGGCGCATGGGCGAGTGGGCGGCTGTGCTGGTGAAACCCGGCGGTGAAGGGGCTGGGTGCCAAGGGGGCCTTTCTAGGAAAAGCCAACCTGTGCCAGGTGCCTCCGAGCCGGAGCGGCGGGCCCCACCGCCCGGGAGAGGGGCCGGCGGGAGGCGGGCCGACCCACCGAGGGCCGCCTGGCAGCGTGCCAGCACCCAGCTCGGGCTCCTGGGGGCAGCCTCTCACGAGGTGTTGGCGTGCGTGGAGGCAGGACAGGGGCGGTGTGGCAGGCACCCCGTCACCACTCCCCAGAAGAGGCATGAGGCCAGGGGTGCGGGGCTCCCCGCAGCTGCGGAGCTGAGGGCGGGCCGCCTGGCCGCTCTGAGCCTCGGTTTCCCCATCTGTAGCACGGGGTGGCCGAGAGCCCTGCCTGGTCTGTGACCCCTGAAGGGCATGGGCAGGAGCAGGGAGCGAGCGTGCCGGAGGCACCGGCCGGGCTCCAGCCTGCCCGAGCCCCCTGGCCTGCCAGCAGCCGGGCCCAGCCTTCCTCTGCCTGCGGTCCAGCGCCAGCTCAGGGAGAGGTCGCCCCAGAGGTGCCAGGCCGGGAGGGACTGAGAGCAGAGGGAGGGCCACAGTCAGGCACCCCGGGCGCTGCCCTGACCCCTGAGTGTCTGGGGCTGGAGCAGACCCCAGCCCTGGCCTCCCCGGGGGCAGGGCAGTGTGGACAGGCCTGGGCAGCCTCTCGGGGCGCGGGGCCTGCTGCGCTCCCAGAGCGCCCTCTCTCCTGGGGGTCGTTTGGGGGCCGGGTGTGAGCCGGAGGTTTGCGGCGGGGTCCTGAGGGGTGAGCAGGAGTTCACCAGCGAGCTTGGGGCGGGGTTGGGGGTGGGGGGCGGTTGTCCAGGGAGGGTGAGAAAGGCGAGAAGTGGGAAGCAGGGTGGGGTTCCGAGGGCATGGCTGGGGCGCAGGGCTGCGGCCCCAAAGAGCGTGGCCCAGTGGGGGGCTGGGGGGAGGGGGGTGGGGGCTGGCGGAGCCCCTGCAGGACCAGGCGGGGCCACCCAGCAGCCTGTGGGTTGGGGGCAGAGCGGGCTGGGCTGCGTGCAGGGCGATGGATGAGAGGCCGCCTGCCTCCTCCACCAGGGCTGGCTGGACGCGCTGGGCACGGGGTTCCGGTCTGAGTGGGCAGAGCTGCAGCGCAGGGCAGGAGGCGGCCTCGAGGGACGAGTCCAGGACGAGGTCCCAGAGACGCCCGTGGAGGGGGGCGCTGTGGGCGGGCCCCAGGAGCCGGCTCAGGATGAGAATGCCGGGCGGGGGCGAAGGGAGACAGGACGGAGGAGCCGGAGCGTCGGACCCCGCTGTGCGGCTGCGGGCCTGCTCTGAGTCACGTCTGTGAGGGGGCCGGGCCACCTGCCTCGGGCTGCGTGGGGGCGGGACGGGGTGCAGTGCTTGCCAGGCCCGCCACAGCCGGGCGGGCGGTACGGGGACCAGGGGGTGGGGGCAGCGCCCCTGTGCTGTGCCGGACCCTGGGTGAGGAGTCCCACCTGGGCCCGGGCCCCGGGTGCCCAGGGTCAGGGCCCGCCTGCGCTGCTGCCGTGAGGGCTGCTTCCTCGGGCCTCGGGGAGGAACCACGGGCAGGGCCGGAGGGGGGCTGGGGTGGTGCCGCGGGAAGGAGAGCGGTGCGTGCGGGGGGGGCAGCGCGGAGGTGGGCCTCCACGTGGTGGGAGTGGCCCAGCCGTGCGGACCACGTGGGGAGGCGCGGGCGGGCGGCTGGGGCGCCCTGGGGAGGCTCAGTGCGAGGTGGGGGCGGGGAGGACCAGGGCCGCGTTTCCGGCTGGGCGCTGAGGTGTCACCTGGGCGTTGAGAGACCACGGTGGGACGGGCAGGGGCAGAGTGCCGGGCAGCGGGCCCGAGCTCGGCTGGGGCGCTGGCCTCGGGCAGGTGGCCACCCTCTGCGTCCCCTGGTGTCCGCCTCTCACCCCGAGGTCCCCAGCCCGGCCCTGCAGCGAGGCCTGGGGTCTCCTGACACCCTCGCCCGCCCACTCTGTCCCCTGCCCCTCTGCTTGGTCCAGGGCCTGCCGGGCGGAGAGGGGAGGGAGCGGGCGGGCGGGTGTGCGGCCGCCGGGCCCGATGGGGATGGGCAGGCAGATGGCCGCAGAGCAGGCGGGAGCTGCTGGCTCCGCCGCCCGTGACCCGCGTGGCTGGCTGCGGGCCAGCCCCGTGTCCTAGAAACACTTGCCGGGGTCGCCCTGCCCCCACTGTCACTTTCCTGCTGGCCTGCTCCCAGCCATGGGCCGGCGATGATGGGGCGACGGAGTGACGGGATGATGGGGTCTCGGGGCTCCCAAGGGCCCCCACTCTGGAGCCTCGTCTCTGGGAGACGGTGGCACCGTCCTCGTCCCCGGCAAAGCGTGCAGGGCGGGGGCTGAGGTGGGAGCGGTGCCCCGTCCCCCTGGGGTCACCGGGGGCCTGCCTGGAGGAGGCTTCCTGGCCGAGCCCGGCGGGCCGGCGGTGCCGCCCACAGAAGCCGCGGTGCGCCCAGGCGATCGGGGCAGCAGACGTGCCGGCGAGCACGAGGCCCGGGGCCAGGAGGCCTGCTGTGAGGTGCGCCGGGCCTGTGGGTCTGCAGCAGCCGCGCCGGAGCCCCAGGTGGGCGGCCGCACACCTCACCTTGACCTTGGAGAGGAGAGGGAGAGGCGGGAGCTCACAGCAGGGTCTCTAGCCCCCCATCCACACCGGCGGGAGCTCAGCGGGCACACCCGTGCCCAGGGTGGCCGGGGCCCGAGGCCCCCAGCAGGCTGGCAGCAGCTGAGAGGCCGGTAGGCGGCCAGGCCTCGTCGGGGGCCAGGACCCAGGGGTGTCAGGGGCCAGCCAGGGTGTGCCGGAAAGCAGGACGGGCTGACCCTGAGCACCCTGGGGCTCTGCCTGCCCTCCGCTTCCTGCTGCTCCCTGCCTGGCCAGGTGGGGCAGCTAGGACAAATGGCCACTGGGGCCCCAGAAGGCGGGGCGCCGAGGTCACCTGAAAGTTCAGGGCCAGCTAAGCCCAGGGTCCAGAGCCCCCTTCCCCGGGGCCAGCCAGCTCCCTGGGGGCTAACAGGCGGTTCTGCCCCCGCCTCTGGCCATGTCCCCAGGGGTGGGAAGGTGTCGGCTGCAGGGTGGGGGGTCCTAAGAAGCCCCTCCACGTCAGGCCACGCTGTCCCCACTCTCCTTCCCAGACCTGAGAGGCGGCAGGTTGGGAGGGGCCGCAGAGCCGTCTGCAGTCCCCGGGCCGCCTGGGGGCTGGACGTGCCAGGCCTCCGGCTCCCTCCGTGGTGCGCCTTCGGGCCCCGGGGGCTGCGGGCCGGCGGGGCCCACGGCGAGCACCGTGGGTCGTGCAGTCCACGGGGCGGGCCCGTGGTGTGCAGGCCAGGCCTCGAGGTGGGACCGAGGGGGCAGGCCGGACCCCAGGCCTGTGCAGAGCCAGGAGTGGGTTCCGAGTCACCTGGGGCCAGGGGACGGGGGACGGGGACAGGGACAGGGAGGGGCCATGAAACGCTGTGGCTGCTGCTTGGGGGGGAGCCCCAGGGGCTGGGCGCGGGGGCGGGGGCAGGACCCCTGCCCGGGGCCGGCTGCTCGTCTGCCCGGCCCCCGCCCTCACTGCGGCCTCCCCTTGCCTCCCCAGAACATGGAGAAGGTGGCCGTGCCGTCCGTGACGCTCATCGTGGGCTGTGGAGTGTCCTCCCTGACGCTGCTCATGCTGATCATCATCTACGTCTCCGTGTGGAGGTGGGGCCCGCGGCTCGGCCGGGTGTGGGGCCGGGGGGCCCGGGGGGCCGGGGAAGGGACAGCCACGGGGGTGGGGGTGGCCCAGAGCCCCCTCCTTCTCCCCTCCCCAGCCAGCAGCACCTGTCCCCTGTGTGCCCGCCCTGGCCCCCTGCCGTCCGTCACGCCTGGACGGCTCCCCGGCTCCACCCCTGCACCCCTCGCCCTCCCACCCCCACCCCCGCCATCCCCCCACCCCCCACTGTCCCCCCACCATGCTCGCTCAGGCCCTCCTGACTGCTGCTCTGGGGCGCTGGCAGGGGCATGTGGTGGGGGGGACCCGGGCAGGCCAGCTGTGGAGCCGGCTCCGCCAACAGGCTCCTGCCTCGTGCCGGCCCGCACCCCCTCCCGCCCTCTGAGGGCGCTCCTGGCGGGGGCCACCGAGCCCGCTCCCCAGCTGAGCTCTTTGTCCACCAGGGCCCCCTCGGTCCCCCGGCTCCCGGTCCGTCCTGTCACTTGGGCCTCCCGGAGCCCAGGGCGGGGCCACAGGGAGAGACCCTCGCTCAGTGTGCCCCCCGGGGCCGCCTGGGGTTTGGGGCGTGGGGTGGGGTGGGGAGGAGTGCCCGCCCCGGCGGCTGCTGTCAGAGCTGGCCTCCGGCCTGGGGCGAGGGACAGGTGGTTGCGGGTGCCGGTCTGAGGCAGCCACAGGCGTGCGGGAGAGTGCATGGGTGCAGGCCCACGCTGGGGGCACGTGCCCCCTCCCTGCCCCCAGAACCCCCTTTGAAGCCCGTCAAGCAGAGGTGTGGGGCAAGGAGGGTGAACCAAGGTCACCCGCCTGCCCAGCAGCCGCCCCCCAGGCCTGGCCCGGACTCCCAGCGTGTCCGGCCCTGTGGGCAGGGCGGCGCCAGCTGATAATTGAGCTGACATCGCGCCCGAGGCCAGCAGGGAGAGGTCCATGCGGCCAGTGGGGGGCGGCCCCCCTTTCCTGGTGGCCGGGTGCCAGTGCGCCAAGGGCTCTGTCCTGCCTGAGGACGCCGGTGCCTGGGTGGTCAGCATGCCATGTCCCTCCTCTGGGCCCACGTGCCCCGAACCCCTGCGGACCAGCCTCTCCTGGGCCCTGGGGACGGGGCGTGGGGCAGCTGCAGGGCCATCTGGGGGGTCGAACCAGCGATTTTCCAAGTGCCTCCTCCTGGGTGCTGCAGCCGGGGCCCCGCCCTGACAGTCCTGGGGGGCAGTGGAGACCGTGAGAAGGCTCAGGGCCACCCGAGGCCACCTGCCACATCATGGTCCCCAATGCTCTGCTGTGCCCTCACCTCGCCACCTGCCTGGGTCTCAGCTGCCCAGGCCGCTGGGGGAGCTGAGCGGGAACCGGGAGCAGAGGTGACAACCCCCCCCCCCCCGGTGTGTCCCCACTCTGTGATGTCAGCCCCCGCCCCAGGCACGGCCGCCGTCACCCCACCCCATCCCACGGAGGGAGAGAGCGAGGCACGGAGGGGCTGGGGCGGGCGCCCAGGGTCCCACAGACACCGCGGGCCCGGGCTCTGGGGCCCCCACTCCGAACCCCTCCACCTTCTTGTTTCCAGGTCAGGACCAGGCTGGGGGGACAGGGGGGCCGGGGGGGTGGGGTGCTGCGGGGGTGAAGACAGGAGTGGGCAGTAAGACCCCGAGAGAGAGCTCTGCGGCTCTGCCGGAGCGGGGGTGGGGCACAGCGGCAGGGAGAGGGTCTCGCGTGACGAGGAGAAGCCGTTTTAAGGATGAGTCACCCCAGCAGGAGAGGGCGGCTGTGCCTGGAGGTTCCCCAGGGCTCTCCCTGGCGCCTGACTGCACTGGAGCTCGGTGCCTGGTGCGGCAGGCGTGGCGGGGGAGGCGGCGATGGTGAGGGGGGTGGTGGTGGTGGTGGTGCTGGTGATGGTGATGGAGGTGGTGGTGGTGGTGTGATGGTGGTGGTGGTGGTGGTGGTGGTGGTGTGATGGTGGTGATGGTGGTGATGATGGTGGTGGTGATGGTGGTGATGGTGATGGTGGTGGTGATGGTGGTGGTGGTGGTGATGGTGGTGGTGGTGGTGATGGTGGTGGTGGTGGTGGTGGTGGTGGTGGTGGTGGTGTGATGGTGGTGGTGGTGGTGATGGTGGTGGTGTGATGGTGGTGGTGGTGGTTATGGTGATGGTGGTGATGGTGGTGGTGTGATGGTGGTGATGGTGGTGGTGTAATGGTGGTGGTTATGATGGTGGTGGTGGTGGTGGTGATGGTGGTGATGGCGGCGGCGGCAGTGTCTGTGGGAGGCGGCGACCCCTGCCCTCCGGGCGGCCGCAGAAGCCCGGGTCTCGTGCAGTGAGGCCCTGCCGGGCGCTGACCGCCCCGCCCCCGCAGGTACATCCGCTCCGAACGCTCCGTCATCCTCATCAACTTCTGCCTGTCCATCATCTCCTCCAATGCGCTCATCCTCGTCGGGCAGACCCAGACCCGCAACAAGGTACCGCCCTGGTCCCGCCCCGCCCTGCCCTGCCCGGCCCGGTGTGCCCAGGTGGGGTGGGCGAGGGTGGCGGGGACAACCCCAGCTGGGCCTGGACCCCGGGGTCCCTGGGGAGCTCAGGGAGCAGGGGACCAGAGCCACTTGCTGTCCTTCTCCTCCTCTGGCCACGGTGGCCACGCGGCTCAGGCCCAGGACGGGTGGGGGCTGGTGCTTGGCCAGGGTGGACACTGGGACTCGGGGTCCAGAGTGTCCAGCTGGAGGGGAGTTTTGTGATGAGCCAGCTTGAGCCCCCGCCCCAAGCCCGCTGCTGGGCACCAGTCCGAGCTGGTCCTTGCCTTGTCCTGTGGCCCTGGGGCCGACCTGCTTTCCCTGGGCCCTGAGGTCAGCACCTAGCGGACAGACTGGCTAGAGCAGAGCTCCGCAGGGGGCGTCCGGCCGGCGTTGGGTGTGTCTGTGAAGGGGTGGGCAGGGAGACGGGAGATGGGGTGGGAGGGGTGTCTGTCCCTGGCCATCTGTGGGCCAGGCCACCCGAGCACCCGCCGGGGGGCTTAGGTGTCCTCAGCCCGTCTCAGGGCCGTGGACCAGGTGACCCCTCGGTGGCTTCCTGCCCGGGGCTGGCCCTGGTCCCCGCCGCGGTCCCCGGGCCACTCACTCAGGGGGCTTCGAGGCCTGCACAGCCCCCCACCCCCGTGCCCGCCCGCCCGCCCGCCCAGGTCGTGTGCACGCTGGTGGCCGCCTTCCTGCACTTCTTCTTCCTGTCGTCCTTCTGCTGGGTGCTCACCGAGGCCTGGCAGTCCTACATGGCCGTGACCGGCCGCCTCCGTAACCGCCTCATCCGCAAGCGTTTCCTCTGCCTGGGCTGGGGTGAGTGCCCCCCGCCCCCCCCCCGGGGCCCCTGCTACCCCCCCCCCCGCCCCCCCCCCCGGGGCCCCTGCTCCCCCCTCCCCCGCCCCCCCCGGGGCCCCGTGCTCCCCCCCCGCCCCAGAGCTGCCAGATGAACTGTCCACGCCAGGTGGGACTGCACCT
Organism: Phyllostomus discolor; assembly: GCF_004126475.2. NCBI lineage: Eukaryota > Metazoa > Chordata > Mammalia > Chiroptera > Phyllostomidae > Phyllostomus > Phyllostomus discolor. Next base: position 138,021,248 of record NC_040909.2, read on the forward strand.
CAGGGAACGAAGAACGTCGCAGCGTAGCTGCTGTGTTCCGGTCAACATTCTGGGCACCCGTGTCCCGAAAGTATTCCCTCGCGCACCCGAAGTCAGAGGTCACAGGGCGTGCTGCGTGGCACCTGCCGATCCGGCCGCTCTGCCCCCGTTTCTGCACGCCCTCACCTGCCCCCGTCCCGGCCCCGCGCCCTCCACCAGACGCGTGGGCGGCGGGGGACCCACCCACCTCCCTGCGCCTTCCCTAGGGCTCCCCGCACTGGTCGTGGCCGTGTCTGTGGGGTTCACCAAGGCCCGAGGGTACAGCACCGTGAACTAGTGAGTCGGGGCGGCGCGTGGGGACGGGGTGGGGGCCTCCCAGCACCTCCAGGCCCTGCCCAGGGGAGCGAGGCGCTCGTGGCGAGTGAGAAGGGAGGAAGAGCCGAGCCAGACTGGGGCGCAGAAGCCCAGGTGTGCGGCCACGCCGCTGCGGCGGGCGGGCAGGCGGAGGGCCAGGCTCAGGCCCAGCCCGGCATCGGCCAGCCCCTGCTTTGGGGCGGCTCCTCCACCCATAAACTGGGGGTCACAGTGCCGCCCAGCCCCCCACCCCAGGGCTCTGAAGCCAGAGAATGAGAGTATGAGCATTGGGCTCCCGCCCTGGGGGCACACTTCTCCCGCGCTGGAAGCCTCCACCCCCCTCAGCGTCTCCCCTGCCCCCCAGCCTGTGGTGCCTGCCCCCCCATCACGGGGTGGGGCCCACAGCTGACCACTAACCAGCCTGTCTCCCTCCCTAGCTGCTGGCTGTCCCTGGAGGGGGGGCTGCTGTACGCCTTCGTGGGACCGGCCGCCGCCGTGGTGCTGGTACGGACCACGTGGTCCCGGGCTCGTGCCTGAGGCCACAAGTTCTGATCCCTGTCCCTGGGGCAGGGCGGGCGGTGTCCACGGTCCCCTGGCCTGCCTTGGGGGTGCAGGGGTGCAGAGGCGAGGCTGGGGCAGCTGCCTAGGGTTCCTTGGAGCAAAGCTTGCCTGGCTCTTGGGGACCAGCCCTGTGCCCGCCAGGCCTGCGCACGTTTGCCCAGCGAGGGGTCGGCGGTCGGGCGAGTGGTGCACCGGGGGAGGCCCAGGCCGGGAGCCTCAGAGCCGGGGCTGGGGCCGCGCTTCTCCCTGGGCCCCCTCCCTCGGCCCCCTCCCTCGGCCCTCAGTGTTCTCCCTGCCATCCCCGCGCCCTTTCGGTGAGGGGTGAGAGAGTGCCCAGTGGCACCACCGGGGTCATCGTCCCCAGGTCACGGGGGAGCTCGGGAGCCGGGCTCCAGCCCCTCGGTCCCTGGGAGGCGTGGGCAGGGCGGGGCTGCATGCCAGGCTGGTCAGCACAGCAGGTCAGCGGCCAGGGACCATTTCAGGGCGCGTGCCCCCCCCCCCCCCCCCCCCCCCCACCACCCCGGTGTGGGGTAGAGACAGGAACCTCGTCCCACCTGGTGGCTGTTCCCAGGATGCGTCTGGAGGGAGGGCTGGTCCTGACCCACTGCTGCGGGGCCTCGGCCCCGGGGCCCCTGGGCACGTGCGGATGTGCAAACGGAGGCTGAGCATAGAGCCTGCTGCGGGCAGGTGGCAGCCAGGGTCCTGCCCTCCCCTGGCCCTGCCGCGTGACAAAGGAGGTCGCCTGGGAAGGTCACCTCCGTGCTGTCGGGAGGCAGAGTCTTTGGTGACCGCGTCCCGGACCATGTGGACAGGACGGGGGGAGGCAGGCCTGAGCACCCGCTGACCCCGTGTGGGGTCAGCCCCCCTGGACCCCTGGGCCCAGGGACCCGGGCGTCCAAGCCGGAGGGACTGAGCCGGGGCCAAGCTGGGCGGGGTGGGAGTGGGGCGGGGGCTTCAGGGGGAGGATGGGGCCTTCAGGGGGAGGATGGGGGCCGGGCCCCCCCCACAGCAGCAGGAGCCCAGAGGAGAGGCCAGGCAGGAGCCCGAGGGGCGCCCTGGGGACTTGTCTCTGAGTCTCAGGTGGCAGCGGGGCAGCGGCCGGGAGACCCCCCCGCAGCACCAGGAGCCACTTCCCGGGCGGGGCCCACCCTGGCGCCCCTGGGTGCCCACCCGGCCGTGAAGGGCCCCCGGGCACAGAGCCAGGGAGGGGGTGCCTGGGTGGGAGTGAGCCCCCCATGGTGGGCCGGATTCAAGAGCCTTGGTGGGGTGCGGCTGGCCTGGAGGTCACTGAAGGTCGCTCCCAGGCTCTGAGCGGGGCAAGCAGAGTCAGCCCCACTCGGGGGAGGGCCAGGCTCACCCCGACCCCAGCCTGACCTCTGGACAAATGGAACCCCACCTCACGCACTGCGGCTGACCACGGTGAAGACGGCGGGCAGGCCCCTGGGCCGCCCACCCAACACAACCCACAGGACAAGACCCCCGTCGGCCCGTGAGCCCGCGCTGGGCGGCCCGGCCCTTCCTCATGTCCACCCCGCCCGACAGGGCTCCCGGGTCCTGGCGGAGCCTGTCCGGTGGGGGGGTCACGTGGGAGGCTTGAGCTTCGGTGCCCGCCCGGGCACAGGGGGCCTCGCCCGACAGCGGGGGCCATGAGTGCAGGGGCCGGGGGGCTGCAGACGGGGTCACGGCGGTGGGGCGGGGCGCCGGCACCCCACGCCCGCCTCTGCCCGCAGGTGAACATGGCCATCGGGATCCTGGTGTTCAACAAGCTGGTGTCCAAGGACGGCATCACGGACAAGAAGCTGAAGGAGCGCGCAGGGTAGGACCCGGGGCTCACCCCCCGCCCGCCCCCGCCCCCGCCCAGGCAGAGGGGCGAGGGGCCCCCACCAGCTCCTCCTCCATCGGGGGGGCCACAGTCCCTCCGTCTGGCCCGTGACAGGGCACACCTCCTGGGAGGTCCTCAGGGACCCCGCCGCTGCCGGTGCTCCCCTCCCTCCCCTCAGGGGCCCCCCCCCCCCCCCGGGAGCCTTCAGCTCGGGAGGAAGAAGCGGTGGATGGCCCAGGTGGCCTCCCGCCAGAGACCGTAGCCTGGCCAGGTAGCGCACGGCCCGGCCGGCGGTGGTTCCCAGGGGCTGGGCCGTGCCCAGCAGTGGGGGGAGGGGCCCACGTGGGAGCCTACTGCCCCTCAGCCTTGCGGGGGATGGGGGCCCCAGGACACAGGGGTGCCGGGTCACCGCCAGGCCAGCAGCGGGTTGGACCGGCCCCCTCTGCCCTGCCCCGGCCTTCCGAGCCCCCCTCACCTTGCCCGTACCCGCTCTGTCTGTCCCTCGGCCTGGCCCGTGTCTGCGTCGGGGTCCCCCACCTTGTGCCAGTCTTGCTCTGCCTGTCTGTCTCCCCTCCCCTCCCCTCCTGCCCCCCCCACCACGTGAGCCAAAGTTTCGGGAAACCGGCCCCTGGGGGCCCTGCTGGGGGGTCCTGGTCTTGGGCAGAAACCTGCTGGGGGGCGCCTGGGGCCCTGGAGTGCCTGCAATGGCTGGGCGCACGGCCTCGGGGGTGGCCGTTCCGGAGCTGGGTACCGGCCGGTGTGCGCGGGCCCATCCCCTCGCCTCTTGGGCGGCAGGAAGTCCAGTGGCTCGGGGCCTGCCCCCCCCTCCCGAGCAGGGCTTTGCCTGCCCGTGTCCTGCAGTCCCCCCCACCCCGAGGCAGGCTCTGTTGAGTCCCCACAGCACAGCTGAGCAGACTGAGGCTCACGCAGGTGGCAGGTGGCTCGGGGCCGGAGCCCGGCGAGGTGGTTCTGAGAGCCCTGCCTGGCCGACCGCTGACAACCGCTGCCTGCTTTCGGAGGCCCCTCCCGCCGTACCCCGGGGGCCCTGGCTCCAGAGCCCAGGCAGGAGACAGCTCACCCTGCACCCCCCACCCCCCTGGGCCACTCCTGTGCGCTCAGAGCCCACCACCCGGTCGCTCTCAGGTGGGGCCCTGGGTGGTCCGACCAGGCACGGGGGACCAGGAGAACGAGCTGTGGCCTCCACCGGAGGGCCTTGCGTCTTTGTGCGAATGTGGGTGGGCCGCTGCAGCCCTGCGCACCGGGCGGGAGCCGGCCCAGCCCTCCCGAGGCCCACTCTCCCCCACACCCCGTCCTTCCTGGCCGCCAGGACCTCATGCCCTGCCCCTCACATGGGGCCCTGCCCCTCTGTCTCTGTAGGGTCCCATCCCTCCCCCCTCCCGGGGCCTCATCTCCCCAAGGCCCCTTTCCCACATCCTCCAAACGTCGAGCCCGTCCCCCACTGGGGGACCCCGTCCCCACCCCAGCAGGCGCGGGCCGGACTGCGGTCCAGCCGCCCCCATCTGCCCCCTTGTTCCCTCTGAGAACCGAGTCTGTTCCAGCCTCTGTCGCCCTGGCAGTTGGCTGCCCTGGCCCCCCTCGGGCGCGCCCCCACACGGGGCGAGTGCGGAGCCCTCTCTGCGGCCACCGCCGCCTCCGAAGCCGCCAGTGACGCCGTGTGGGTGCCTCTCGGCGCCCGCCCACCTGTGCGCCGGTCGGCTGCTGCTGTCCTCTGAGTCATGAGTTTGGCTCGTTTGAAGCTTTTGCTGTCGTCCCGTCATCCCCCCTGCTCTCTCCTCGACCCCAGGCAGCCCCTGCTCGGCCCCTGCTCGGGCCCCGGCCCCTCCCCCACCATCACCCAGGGCCTCGGGGGCCAGAGGGAGCAGAGGGCAGGGAGCCCACCAGGCAGGTGGCTGGGGGCGTGCCGCAGCCTGGGCCAGCAGCGCCCCGCGTGTGCGTGTGAGCATGAGCGTGTGGGCACACGTGTGTTCCCATGTGTGTGCCTGTGCGTTGGCCGGTGTGTGACTGTGTGTGTGAGTGTGACAGGCAGGCAGGGCCAGGGTTCTCGTTCGGTGTCCCCGTGCCACCCAGGGCTGGCAGCATGTGAGCCTGGGTGGGCCTGGGTGGGCCGGGTCAGGCCCGGGCTGGGCTGGCTGAGCCTCTGTAGCACGGGGCGGGGGGGGGGGGGGGGGGCTGCCGGGAGGCCAGCCGGCAAACACGGTCACACTTGGGGGTGCACTGCCCTTGGGTGCAGGTGCTGTCCCGTTCCTGGTTCCCACGCCAGCCCCCACGGAGAACAGCACCTCTCCCTGGGGTGCAGGGCCTCGACCAAGAGCCCAGGGGCAGGCCCTGGGGGGGGCGGGTCACACCACTAGTCTAGTCGGAGGCAGTGGCCCCGCTCAGAGCCCCCGCCCCCTCCGAGGGGCACCTGACTTCCCCGAGGGGGCAGACGAGGGGACTGCCCATGGCCGGCCCCCCCCCCCGGCTCCCCCCCGCCCCGGGTCACAGCGGGGCCTGCGTGGGCTCCTCCTCGCGGCCTCTGCAGCGGCTGCAGGAGGGAGTCTCAGGTCCCCAGGCTCGGCCGTCTGCCAGCGCAGACGCTGGGGCCGTGCCTGCCAGGCCTCGGGCCGGGAGAGGAGATGACTCACGGAGGACGAGGACTCGGGTGGGGGTGGCACAGGCCCAGCCAGAGAAGGCCCACGTGGAGGTGAGGAGAGGGACCGCCAGGCCCCACCCGCCGTGATGGGGGGAACTGGGGTGAGAACTGGGCAGGGGCGAGGGACAGCCATCACGGGGTGGACGCAACACGCCTCTTCCCGGGGGGCCGGCTCCTCCGGGCTCTGAGCCAAGTGCGGGGGCGCAGCGGCCGGCGTGGGGACCGGGGGTGAGGCCAGTTGCTGGGTGAGGAGGGAAGCCCATGGGGGGGTCCGCCAGGAGCCCTCCCTGCCCGGCCAAACCCCCCCCTGTGCTGGCGGCCACCCGGGCCCTGCGCAGGGCAGGGTCCTTCCTGTTCGAGGGTGGCGCTGCTGCCTGCGGGGGCCGGGGGAGGGGCCTGCGGGAGACCCCAAGGTGTCTGGGGTGGGCGGGGAGGAGGGTGTCTGTGAGGTGCGGTTCTGGAGCCCCTGCTTTGCCTGGGGAGAAGGGGTGGCCCGGGAGACCCCTGGCTCTGGCCTAGACCCCCCCCCCCATGGGCGGCCGTGGAGCGGTCCCCGAGCTGGGGCGGGCCCTGGGATGGGGGGCAGGGCCTGGGATGGGGGGCAGGGCCAGGGCCTCTGTCCCGGAGGAGAAACCTGGGCCTGGGCTTGAGGACCCCCGTCTTAGCGACTGGTGGAGGGGAGGAGGGGGAGGAGGGGGAGAGGGAGGGAGAGGAGGCGGCCAAGGGGCCCGGGGAGGGTGGGGCCCAGGAGGGCGTGGGGCTGTTGCTCCGCCTTGGAGGTCGGAGGTGAGTACGTAGGGGCGGGCCTGTCCCGGCCTTGGCTCTCAGGTCCCCTGTAGGGCCTGGCCCCCAGGGCAGAGTGGGTGGTCTGGGGGAGTTCCTGCCCCTGGCCAGGGCTCCACAGGCTTGGGGGTCCTTGTCCTGGCTGGATCCCAGCCTGTGTCACCCCCGCCCTGGGTCCCCAGCTGCTTCCGGGCGGCCCTGCCCTGACCCTCTGCCCCACCGGCTCTGCTTCTGCCGTGAGGGAGGAGGGGCCAGTGGCCTGGGCAGCAACCCCTGGGAGCCCCTGCAGCCGCCACCCATCCCTGGGGGCAGAGCCCACCCTGGCTGGGTCCCGAGAGGTGCGATAGTGACCAAGATGGGCCGCGGGTCCTAAGCCCCCGAGGGTGCTCTCTCTGTGCCCACGACAGCCCTCCGAAATAGCCCGTGTTCCCCGCACAGTCCAGGGGACAGGCCCCCAGTGAGTGGGCGTGCGTGGAGCCCGCGATGTGCGGGGAGGGGCCCGGACCGCTGAGGGCAGTGACTGGGGTGGGCGGGCGTGCTCCTGGAAGACTGCCTGGAGGAGGCAGCCCTCCCCTGAGACAGGCAAAGAAGGGAACCACCAAGAGGAGGAGGAAGCGCTTGTCAGTCTCTGTTCCCGTCGGCCTGTGCCCTGGTCCCCTGCCCGCCTGGCTGTGTCTGTCCTGTCGCCTCCCCCCAGACCCTCTCCTCTCTGTCTGCCTCCCTCCCTCCCTGCCCCGTCCAGAGCCCAGAGGCCTGGCCACGCCCTCCACCCTGTGGCCATCCCGCCCTTCCGACCTTGGACCCCTGACTGTGGGCTTGGGGGCTGTGTGGGGCTCTGGGAGCTGGAACCCCGGGAGCTCCCTCTCCTCCCTGCAGCCTCCCAGACAGCCAGGACCTTGGGTGCCCCAGAGGGCCCCCTCCCTCGCTGGGGTGCAACCTCCCGAGTCCCCAGCTCCCCGAGGGGCCATCCCTGCTGCTGGTGGGACTCGGGCTGCTCGGGGAGGGGTGGAGCACCCCGGCAGAGGGGACACAGCCCAGGTGCGGGGGGTGGGGGAGCCGGGGCTGCGGGGGATGGGGCCGGGCAGCCCTGACGCGGCCCCGTCCGCAGGGCCTCGCTGTGGAGCTCCTGCGTGGTGCTGCCGCTGCTGGCGCTGACCTGGATGTCGGCCGTGCTCGCCGTCACCGACCGCCGCTCCGCCCTCTTCCAGATCCTCTTCGCCGTCTTCGACTCGCTGGAGGGCTTCGTCATAGTCATGGTGCACTGCATCCTGCGCAGAGAGGTGGGCGCCGCCGGGGCGCCTGCGGGGCACCCACCCACACGGCCCCGTGCCGCGTGCCGGCCCCAACAGGGTGCGGGGTGGGCCCACGGGAGCCACCGGAGAGGCGGCCGAGACCCCTGCTCTGGCGTGTCCGGACCTCTCCAGAGGGAGCCAGACGAGGCTCTCCCCCGGCTACCTCCGCTGCCACCTGCCAGGCAGCAGGGACTAGGGTGTCGTCCCCAGTCCCGGAGGGGCCCAGACGTCCGTGGACTTGGTGCTATGCTGGGGTCACTCGGAGAGCAGCGAGGCCAAGTGCAGGGTCACATGGGGGCCGCCGATGGGCAGGGCACGAGGTCCCAGTGCCAGGACACCCACGAGCCGTGGGGGCGGGAGTGGGCGGGTAGATTCCGTGTCCCCTGGAACCTTCTGGAACGCGGCAGAGGGATGAGGGGTGCGTGAAAGCCCACCGATCTGGAAGGACGCAGAGGACAGGAGAGGAGGCCGGGAGGCGGAGCGCAGCCCAGCGTGCAGCCCAGCCGGGGGCCAGGGCGGCAGGCTCACACCACGGGGGCCCAGGGAGCTCTGGAGTGGGGCCCCCTCAGGCCCCAGGGGAAGGCCGGAGTGGGGCTGCTGACTCTCCGTTAGTTTAGGGAGCAGCTTCAGCTCCCCCTGAGTGGGCAGCAGTGCCCCCACTGGGCCCCTGCCAGGAGCTGCCCCGTCCAGGGTGGACACACAGGCTGGGGCGTTCTGCTGCGGGTGTGGGTGCCGTCCTGAGAGCGTATCAGGAGAAAGACACGTGCTGACCGTGGTCACCCCACCGGCCAAGGACCGCCCCCCCCCCCCCCCGGCACCGGGCTCACACCTCCTGGGGAGGGGCTCTGGCCACGGGGAAAGGCGGGAGGGTGCGGACCCAAAGTTTCCGCCACCAAAGGGGCCCCCACCGCGAAGGACCTGAGGACAGCCTGCCACCGCAAGGCCTCAGGCCCTGCCGTGGGCCCCGGAGACGACCCAGGGGAAGGACGTGTCACAATGTCCTGGGAAGCGCCCGCGGGGGCCACGTGCCGGCCCCCGATCGGCTCATACCTGTGGCCTCGTGACCCCCCCTCCTGCAGACGGCAGCCGCCTCTGGGCTCTGGCCAGGTGCTGAGCCAGGCACTGAGGCCGTGCTCTGGCCCCCGGCGGCCCGGCTGCCGTGCAACAGCGACCACGGACAGCAGAAAGGGGCCTCCGGGGGCAGAAAGCGCTCGTGGGGATTGCGCACGGGCACGCGCGGACCGAGGCCGTGGCCCACCCACCGACCCAGGAGGGGGCGGATGCAGGAGGGGAATCTGGAAGGGCCACCTGGCTGCCGCCTTCTGAAGAGCCCCTGGCCCTAGTGGGTGACCTCCCCGGGGACGGCATGTGTGGCTGGTCCTCACACGGACCCGTGGGTGGCCCCACCCAGGACACTTGGGCATTGCCCGAGCCAGTGAGGGCCAGGCCCTCGGCAGGTCGGGACAGCCTGGGGAGTGGAGGCCGTGGTGGCAGAGGGCAGGCGGGGCACCAGGTGACCCTCCCCGGCCCGAGAAGGGCCTGTGGCTCCCGCCCGGGGACCCAGAGCTCCGCGTTGCAGGGTCCTCGCCGTGAGGGCGGAGACTCTGCGATGAGCTGCTGGGCCTCCCTGCCCCCAGCCCCACACCCGCTCCACAGCCAGGGCCGCCCCCACGGGCAGGGGTGTCACTGGCCGCCTGTGCTCCACCCCCCAGGTCCAGGACGCCGTGAAGTGCCGAGTGGTGGACCGCCAGGAGGAGGGCAACGGGGACTCGGGGGGCTCCTTCCAGAACGGCCACGCCCAGCTCATGGTAGGGCTCGGGGCGGGGCGCAGGCTGCCTCCGCGCCCCGGGGCCCCGGGGCCCCGTCACGAGGAGCCCGGAGCCCGGTCTGAGGGGGGAGACTGAGGCTCCCCGGGGCCACTCCCCTGGTCCGGGGTTTGGGGGATGGGCGGGCAGAGTGGATGAGAGCCTGGGTGGGGCTGGCACAGCAGCAGCAGCGTCCTGGGTCGGACACCACCCCGGTGTCCCCGTCCTTGCCTCGCCTCCTGTCCTCTCCGGCTCCCCCTCAGCCCGCAGCCCCAGGTGCCCCGCCTGCAAACCCCGCCCACCCGCCCCTGCCGCTTGCCCCAGGCCTGCGCCGAGAGGCCACCTTCCCCAGGCAGCCCTCCCTGATTGCCCAGTGCCTGCTCCAGCGCAGGCAGTGCCGCAGGGACTCCTCCGCACTGACCTTCTGAGGCCGCTGCCCGCCGGGTGCCCCTGGCGTGCAGTGAGCCAGCAGGTGGCAGGCACCCAGTGGGTCTTCCGGGTGCCTCGCCACGCCACAGTGGTCCATGGGGTCCCAGGCAGGGGCTGGGCAGATGCCGGCGACAGCCTGGGACGGGCTGCTGCCGTTCTTTGGGGCCAGGGGGGCCCGAGGTGGAGGAGGCCAGGTCCCGGCCCCCTGACACTGCTCCTGGCCTGACCTCCGACCTCAGGCTCTGCAGCCTTCCTGCTAAAGGCACCTCCAGGTTTGAGATGCAGGGCCCGGCCGTTCCCTGGGGCCAGCCACCCCAGAGGAGGCCACACACGGACCCAGCATGGCCCAGCCGGGTCCCCGGCTCCTGGCAGGCCGGAGCGGGTGCTGCATGCGGCAGAGACCACGGCCACAGCTTGTGGTTCCGCCTGGGCCCTGGACATCCGTGTTGCCACCCTGCTCTGCCTCCCTGGCTGGCCGGCCTCCCCGCCCTCACCCCCCAGGCTGTCTCAAGGGCTGAAGGGGCAACGTGGAGCAGGTCCCCACGCCCCGCTGCTCGGCAGGCGGTGGCCTGGGCAGCAGGGGGCTCCCGTGTGGGGCCTCTATGCCCCCGTGGGGGGATGGGAGGGCCCACAGAGGGGCTCTTAACTGGAGGCCCCGGGAAAGGGGGCCGGGGAGCAAGGACAGGAGTGAGCTGCGGTGGGACCGGCTTCCCACTTCCCAGCTGACCCACGAGTGCCCTGGAGAGAGAACGTGCTCACGTGTGCACGCACATGCATGCATCTGCACACACGCAAGTGGTGCAAAGGCCTGCACACGTGTGCATGCAAGTGCATGCACATGCAAATGCGCACAGGCTCCTGCATGTGTGCACACGCTCATGCATACACACGTGTGATGCACACAGAGACAGGCATGTGCACGATGCACGTATGTGCATGTGTGCAATGCACATGTGTGCTCATGTGCACACGGGTGTGCGTGCATGCACGGGCAAGAGCATGGAAGGCATGGCCGCCCTTGAGCTCGCTTCGTGCGAACACGTCAGCACACGGGCACCTCCGAATGTGTGGAGTGCGCACACGCACCAGACAGGCGTGGCCCCTCGCCCCTCCCAGGCATGGCCGCAGCCCCGGCGTGGCCCTTCCCCAGCGGCCTCAGGCACCTCGGCGTGCGGGCAGCACCCGGCCCCGCCCCCGCCAAGGGCCTCACCGCGCCCGTCTCTGTCTTGCAGACGGACTTCGAGAAGGATGTGGACCTGGCCTGTAGATCAGGTGAGCGCCTGCCAGGTGAGAGCGACGGCGGCCCTCGCCCGGGCGCACTTGCTTTTTCTCTTTTCTTTGTACATCTGTCTGGTCATGTCTGTCCTCATCTGACCCCTGCCTCCCACAGCCCACCCTGGCGAGGAGCCACTGCCCTGAGAGCCCTGAGCAGGGAGACGGCAGGGGGGAGGGGTGGGGGAGGGGGCGGGGGGCCTCCCAGCCCAGCCACGCCCCTGGGGCTGCGGGCAGGGTCCCTGGTGCCCGGGACACCTGTGCTGGTGGCGTCCGCAGCCTGCACCGGACCTCCTAGGGCCCTGCCTGCCCCACCCTGCCCCCGCTGTGCCTCCACCCTCCACACCCACGGACGCTGCCCGTCTTCAGCCTCCCCCCGCCCCTGCCTTCCCCCGTCACCCACCCCGTCTGCCCTCCCTCGGGGTGTCCCGTGTTCTGTGTTGCCCCCATCCCCCCGTGGTCAGTCCGACAGTCGAGGAGAACGAGGCGGATTCTCAATGGGGGGGGGGGGCACAGCAGTGGGAGCGGGAGGAGAGCAGGTGGAAGGACACAGTCCTGAGCGGGAGGAAGCAAGGGCAGGAAGGGGATTAATTGCCCAATGAAGGAAGCTCCTCCCGGGCCATCGTTCTGTGAGCTGAGGGTCTGGGGAAGTGACAGGCAGCCTTTCTGGGGGGCCGCCCGCCCTCTAGTCTGTCAGGTGTTTGAGGAAAACTTCTCTACAGACAACCCAGGGGACCGGCTGGGACAGCCCCGGGTGGGGAGTGCCAGCTGCTGCCAGGTGGATCCGGGAGGGCTTCCTGGAGGAGGTGATCTGTAGGTTGGGCTGAACAGGAGCTGGAGCCACCCCCCTGTTAGTGTCATGTTATGTAGCCAGTCTCCCTGGGAAGCAGCCTGAAGACCTGGGGACTTTGGGGGACTTGGCCCCACCTCGTGCGGGCGGCACTGGCCCACGCCTCAGGAACAATGGGTGGCTGTGGGTCTGGGGATCTGGGGACAGCTAGGAGGGAGTTTCACAAACACAGCCAAGCTCTGAGCGCGGGGAGCAGACGCCGCATGGGCAAGCGCCGCGTGGACAGGCACCGGCAAGGGGCCGGGCCCCGCACGCAGCCCGGGCTGCTGCTGAGGGCACGGGAGGCGCTTGGCCAGGTCCTCAGGGCTTGACACTGGGTCCGCGTGGGCAGGGAGGCCACAGGTGTGGGGCCCTCCCTCAGCCCGGCGGGGCCACAGGGGTCTGACAGAGACGGCGGCCCCCTGTGGGACCCCGTGCAGTGGAGCTGAGAGCTGTGGGCAAGGGAGCAGGGGGTGCTGGTGGCCGAGTGTGGGGGAGAGGCGGGGCGGGGAGGGGTGCTGAGAGGCTCCGCCCTGCAGCGGGAGAGTGACCGGCGGTCTGGGCAGCTGGGCGGCTATGCGCTGGCGAGACTGGATGCAGGGAGCGGCAGACAGGCGCTGGTCCTGGGGGAGGGCAGAGGTGCGGTGTGGGAGCTGGCCGCCCGGGCAGCAGGCTTCCCGGGGAGGGGCCCTGAGTGGCGCTGGGTGAGCGGCCAGACCTGGCCACTCTGGGTTCTCTGAGGTCCTGCCCAGGCCGAACTCCAGGTGAGTGGTGGGGTGTTGGCGCCTAGGTCAGAGGTCACTGCAGCCCGGTGCCCCTGCAGCTGACCAGGAGAGGCCTCGGCTGGGCCCCCAGGAGCGGGCCGTCCTCCCCACGTCGAGGAGCTGTGTCCCTGCGCCTCCAGACGGCACCTGAGGGCACCTCAGGGCCACGGAAGGCCGCCCAGCTCCTGGAAGGGCAGCATGTGGGGGGTGCTCGTCTGTCCTCCGGTGTGGCACCCTGTGTCCCAGCCTCGCGTGACAGCACAGAGGGACCCCGGCGGCTGCAGCGCCCCACGTGTGTGTGTGTGTGTGTGTGTGTATGTGTGTGGGGGGGTGCACCCGGGGGGGCCCGGCCAGGCCGCTCTGACCCCTCCCCTGCCCCCCAGTGCTGAACAAGGACATCGCGGCCTGCCGCACGGCCACCATCACGGGCACGCTCAAGCGGCCGTCGCTGGCCGAGGAGGAGAAGCTGAAGCTGGCCCACGCCAAGGTGCCGCCCCCCAACTTCAACAGCCTGCCGGCCAGCGTGTCCAAGCTGCACGCGCACGGCTCCCCCCGCTGCCCGGGCGGGCCCCTGCCCGACTTCCCCAACCACTCGCTGACCCTCAAGAAGAGCCGCGCGCCCAAGTCCTCCTTCGTGGGCGACGGGGACATCTTCAAGAAGCTGGACTCGGAGCTGAGCCGGGCGCAGGAGAAGGCCTTGGACGCGAGCTACGTGATCCTGCCCACGGCCACGGCCACGCTGCGGCCCAAGCCCCAGGAGGAGCCCAAGTACAGCATGCACATCGACCAGATGCCGCAGACGCGCCTCATCCACCTCAACATGGCGCCCGAGGCCGGGCCGCCCGCCCGCAGCCCGCCCTCCCGCCAGCCCCCCGAGGCGCCCCCCTCCCAGCCCCCGCCGCCCCCGCCCCCGCCGCCCCCCCAGCAGCCTCTGCCCCCGCCCCCCACCCTGGAGCCGGCGCCCCCCAGCCTGGGGGAGCCCAGGGAGCCCGCCGCCCACCCGGGGCCCAGCGCGGGAACCGGGACCAAGAACGAGAGCGTCTCCACCTTGTCCGTGAGCTCCCTGGAGGTGAGGGCCGCCCGGGGCGGGGAGGGGGGCGCCGGGGTCCCCCGCTGGCAAAGGGGGGTGCACACCCCAGGCACCTCAGGTTTGGGCGGGCAGCCAAAGGCAGGGAGGCCAGCACCCCACCTCCCCAGCCGAGAGTCCCAGTGGCCTGGCCTAGGACCGAGGTGCCCTCGCTCCGCCCAGAGGGGGTGCCAGCTGCTGTTCCCACGTGCCTTTGGCCCTGCTGGGCCCTCGGGAGGTGGTCCCCCCGAGGGTGGTCTCGCCCACTGCAAGGGGCTCCAGGACCCCCGCTGCACTTGAACCTGCTGGGGCCGGGCCCCTCCCCTCTGTGGTTGGGCGGTCACTCTCTAGACCTACCGAAACCTGGGGTTGCCCCCACGCCCTGCTCAGCCTGTAGGACATGGGCTCAGAGGCTGGAGGGGTGGGGGCAGGCGTGGGGTGGGGGAGGGTCCCCGCTACCCCGCCTGCAGGCCAGGAGAGGCCAGGACTTGTGGTCGGGGAGATCTCAGGGAGCTGGCTCCGAGTGCACACGAACCCCTTCTCCCCACAGAGGCGGAAATCGCGGTATGCAGAACTGGACTTCGAGGTGGGTCCCCGGGTCCCTTCCCCCAACACCTGGGGCCAGGTGTGTTCCCAGCCTCTGGCCTGGCAGGTCAGGCCGGCCGGCAGGCAAGGCGAGGCCTGGGGAGGAGGACCCTGCCCCGACCTGGGAGGCCTGGACCGCAGGAGCGAGCCCACAGGCGGGCGGAGCGCAGGCCAGGGCAGCCCCCTGCAGCTCAGGACCCCGCCCTCCCTCCCTCCTCCCCTGCAGAAAATCATGCACACGCGGAAGCGGCACCAGGACATGTTCCAGGACCTGAACCGCAAGCTGCAGCACGCAGAGAAGGACAAGGAGGTGCTGGGTCCCGAGAGCAAGGTCTGGGGCGGCGGCAGGGCCTGGGGCTGTGGGCGGGGCTGTGAGCGCGGGGCGGGGCTGTGGGCGGGGCTGTGGGCTTGGGGCGGGGCGGGGCGGGGCAGCCGCGGAGGAGCCCTCAGTCCAGACTGCCTCTTCCCCCTTCTTCAGACCCCATCCATTCATCCCTTTATTCACCCAACCTTGCAGGGGCCTTGGAGGGGCGGGGGGCCCGTCTGGAAGGGTGGGGGGGCGGCCTGGGTCCTCCAGCTGCCCTTCCCTGCAGGTCCCCCCAGACCCTGACCCAGTGGCCGCCGCCGCCGCCGCCCTGGTGCAGTCTGGGAAGAGCTCGGCACCCGCGCGCCCGCCCGCACCGCTCTGGCCTCACTCCCCTCTCCACTCTTTTCTCCGGCCCCGTCCGTCCCCCTCTCCGGCCGCCGCTGGCCAGCAGCCAGAAAAGCAGCAGACGCCCAACAAGCGGCCCTGGGAGAGCCTCCGGAAAGCCCACGGGCCGCCCGCGTGGGTGAAGAAGGAGCTGGAGCCGCTGCCTCCCTCGCCCCTGGAGCTGCGGAGCGTGGAGTGGGAGAAGTCGGGCGCCACCATCCCGCTGGTGGGCCAGGACATCATTGACCTCCAGACCGAGGTCTGAGCGGGCGGGCGGCGGCCACGCACCGGGCACGGAGGAGGGATGCCGCTCCGCCCGCTCCTGCCGCAGGACGGGCGCCGGCGCACTCGAGGGCGGTGGGCCAGGCCCGCGCCCCGGCCTCAGGGCACTCGGACGGCGGCCAGGCGGAGGCCCGCAGTGCTGGGACCAGAGCCAGACGGGACAGGAGGTGGCAGCCCCAGGGGCACAGGGCTCCAGAGGCCGGAAGGCGCCTCAGACTCTGCCCTCCTCGGACCCAGCCCCGGCGGTTGGACGGGCGGCCGCGGACAGTGGCCAGGCTGGGCGCAGCCAGCACCCCCGGGACGCCCACCCGAGCCGCTGCAGCAGAGGACCAGCCTGCTTGGCCCGGCCGGCCCGGCACCGTTTTTTAGACACCCCTTCCTCGGAAAGCAGCCAGCCCCCACCCCCCCGGGCCCGGGCCGCCTCGACCCAGGCAGGGGGCACAGCCCTCTCTCCCGCCTGCCCCCAGTGGCAGGCCCAGAGGCCCACTCCGGGACGCAGCAGGGGTGGGGAATCTATTTTTTCTCTCCTTTTCTTTTCTTCAATAAAAAGAATTAAAAACCCACGCCTGTTCTCCGAGGCTCCCTCTGGGCAGGGCGCAGGCCTGCGCCCCGCCGCTGAGGCTGAGGCTGAGCTGGACTCCTCCTGCCAGCCTCGCCCCCTCCACCTGGCAGAGAGGCTGGGGGGGCCTGGCTGGCACCTGGGCCTCGCCACTCCCTGCGCCCTGCTCCGGGACCTGCCTCGACGGCCATGGCCCCAGGTGGCTGCTCATCTGGAGGGCCGGGGGGGGGGGGGAGCCTGGTGGGGAGCCCAGGACCATGGGGGCCCCTGGACTGCCGCCTCTCCTCAGACTCCAGGACTCCCCGGGGCCCGAGTCATCGCAGGGGGGACAACCTGGGACAGGGAGGAAGGTGGAGTGGAAGACTCGGGGAGGGAGGGAGGCTGGAGCCATGGAGTGCCCCCTCTTTCCTGCTGGCCTGAGGGGGCCCGCCATCTCCTCCAGGACCCCTGCCCTCCTCTGCATCCCCTGCCCCACTCACCTGCCCCTCAGTCCTGGGGCAGGGTGGGGGCAGACTGGATGTGGGGCCGTATTCCGGGGTCCCAGGACACCACTGTCGAAGAGGCAGGTGTGAGGGACGAAGGTGGACACCCCCAGCTGTCCCCACAACCTCCCCCCACACGCGGGGCAGGGTGTGCACGGGGCCCCCTTCCTGGCCCGCCCAGTCCTTTACCTGGTCCCATGTCTGCTCACACCGCGTGGCCCCCACCCACGTTCTGAGGAAGGGCACCCTGGGAGCAGAAGCGCTTGCCGTCCTGCCACTTCTCCGTGCTCCCAGCAGGGGGCAGCCTAAGCCTCCGGAGGGAGCCCAGCGGGGAAGCCGGGCCGGATGGGGATGGTTGGCCAGGCCCCCACCCCCCGGAGGGCCGCTGTACCCCTTGGGGTGCGGGGGGGCCCACGCCTCAGGAAGCCCGAGGCAGTGAACAGAGGCTCCAGCTCCAAGAGGGGTGTGCAGGTGGGCCGTTTGGGGGTGTGCAGTGCCTGGAGATTACAGGTCCGACACCGTCACTCAAAATGGAAACAGTGAGAACAAGCCGAAAGGGGGGCCGCCTGGCCTGAGCTTCCCGCGGTGACCTGCCCGTCCCTCGTCACCCCCCATCCGGGGTTCGCCTGCGACACCCCACCCCGGGGTTTTCGCCAGCAGGTGCAGCTGGGACGGGGTGGGCGCTGCCTCCTGAGAAGGCTGGCTGCTGTGACTGCGGGCAACCACCCTGTGTGAGCGGACGACCGAGAGGGCGGGGGGACCGGCGGAGGGGGGACGGGGGACGGGGGACGGGCGGAGGGGGGGCGGCGCTGCGGCAGCCCGGAGGAGCCGGTGCAGAGCCCTGCAGCCGCAGCAGGGGGCGCTCCAAGACCGTGAGAGCGCGGGCGCGGGCACGGGCGAGAGCGCGAGCGCGGGCGCGGGCGCGGGCGCGGGCTGGGCCACCATTCTGGAAGCGGCAGAAAGCCGAGACTGGCCGCAAGTCTGGCCGCGCTGAGCGGTTCTAGTGCCTCTGAGCCACTGTGCGCCCCCCGCCCCGCCCCAGACCTGCAGACTCACTACTCCCGCCGTGCCAGCTCTCCCCCCGGGCGGTGCGGGCTTCCTCACCCCACCCCTTGCCCCCGCCCTTACGGCAGCCGGAGCTTCCACAGGGGCAGCCAGATCCCTCACCTCCCCTGTCCTGCTCACGCCCAGCTCCCTCCGCAACAGAAAAACTGGAAACACAAAACAAAAACCCACCCAAACAATCCGGACCCAAGCCACACACTGTGCATGTAAGGGAAGTGACCCGACTGGGAGCTGCTGGTGTCGGGGCCCAGCGTGTGACCAGGGTCAGAGCTGATGGCGTGACCAGCGCCAGGGGCAGCCTGCGACCCGACCTCAGTTTTCCCTCGATCCTCCACCACCGTCTCTCCCCCCAAGAAGGCTGTGCCTTCCCGGCAGAGGCCACACCCCTCACTCTGTCTGGGCCCCAGGCTCCCCTCCGAGCTGCATGACCACCTCACGCAGTGACTAGTTTCGGAAATGGCTGTCCCCTCCCTGGCCCCCAGCGCGGGAAGCCTGCCAGGGAGGTTCCCACAGGACTCGCCAGCGCCCTGAACCCTCCTGCGTGTGCCCTCCACTGCCGCCTGGGGCACCCTGCTCCCAGCAGGGCGCCGGCCCAGGGGCCATTGGGTGCTCAGAGCTCAGGCCGGCCCTCCCCGCTCCCCCCCACCAAAGCCCCTCCTTTCCGGAGCTGGCCAGGCCGCCAGAGAGATCGTCCCGGACCTGTGTCCCCTTAACCGCCTCAGCATCTTTGTACAACTCACAGGTTGCCATTTCCTTGGCACCTTGTAGCCAGTGAAGCTACGACCACCTTCTGGTGCCACCAGCAGCAGCACCATGCCCTGGGCAGAGGTGTGGGGCAGAGGGTGGGGGTGGGCACCGTGCTGGGCAGGAAGATGGACGCCGGGGGTAGTGGTGAGAGCTTTGCGGATGGAGCTGGAGCTGAAGCTAGAGATCCTGGTGGTGGTGGTGGTGGTGGTGGTGGTGATGGTGGTGGTGGTGGTGATGGTGGTGGTGGTGGTGGTGGTGATGGTGGTGGTGGTGGTGATGGTGATGGTGATGGTGGTGGTGGTGGTGATGGTGGTGGTGGTGCTGATGATGTTGGTGATGGTGGTGGTGGTGGTGGTGGTGGTGGTGGTGGTGATGGTGATGGTGGTGGTGGTGGTGATGATGATGGTGATGGTGGTGGTGGTGGTGATGGTGGTGGTGGTGCTGATGATGTTGGTGATGGTGGTGATGTTGGTGATGGTGGTGGTGGTGATGGTGATGATGGTGGTGGTGATGATGATGGTGATAGTGGTGATGGTGGTGGTGGTGATGGTGGTGGTGGTGGTGGTGGTGGTGATGGTGATGATGGTGGTGGTGATGATGATGGTGATAGTGGTGATGGTGGTGGTGATGGTGGTGGTGGTGGTGGTGGTGGTGGTGGTGGTGGTGGTGATGGTGGTGGTGGTGGTGATGGTGATGGTGATGGTGGTGGTGGTGGTGATGGTGGTGGTGGTGCTGATGATGTTGGTGATGGTGGTGATGTTGGTGATGGTGGTGGTGGTGATGGTGATGATGGTGGTGGTGGTGATGATGGTGATGTTGGTGATGGTGGTGGTGGTGATGGTGGTGGTGGTGGTGGTGGTGGTGATGGTGATGATGGTGGTGGTGATGATGATGGTGATAGTGGTGATGGTGGTGGTGGTGGTGGTGATGGTGGTGGTGGTGGTGGTGATGGTGGTGATGGTGACGGTGGTGGTAGTGGTGGTGATGCTGATGATGTTGGTGATGGTGGTGATGGTGGTGGTAGTGGTGGTGGTGGTGGTGATGGTGATGGTGACGGTGGTGGTGGTGGTGGTGATGCTGATGATGTTGGTGATGTTGGTGATGGTGGTGGTGGTGGTGATGGTGACGGTGGTGGTGGTGGTGGTGATGCTGATGATGTTGGTGATGGTGGTGATGGTGGTGGTGGTGGTGATGGTGACGGTGGTGGTGGTGGTGGTGATGGTGGTGGTGGTGATGGTGACGGTGGTGGTGGTGGTGGTGATGCTGATGATGTTGGTGATGGTGGTGGTGGTGATGGTGATGGTGGTGGTGATGATGGTGGTGGTGGTGATGGTGGTGATGGTGGTAAAGGAGGTGATGGTGGTGGTGATGGTGATGATGGTGATGCTGATGATGCTGGTGATGGTGATGGTGGTGATGCTGATGATGTTGGTGATGGTGGTGATGATGATGGTGATGGTGGTGGTGGTGGTGGTGATGGTGGTGATGGTGACAGTGGTGGTGGTGGTGGTGATGCTGATGATGTTGGTGATGGTGGTGATGGTGGTGATGGTGATGGTGATGGTGGTGGTGGTGGTGGTGGTGATGGTGGTGGTGACAGAGCTGGAGATGGCGGCGATGGGGGGGTGGGGAGTGGTTTGGGTGCCGGGATGCCCACCACAGCAGCCACCACGGTCTGCGTTGCTGGTTGGGTGCTCTGGGTTGGAAACGAGGCTCTCCTCAGATCAGTGCCCTGTCCCTCCCGCCCACAGGTGTGGGGCACCGGAGGATGGACAGATGCCTTGATGGACGGACGTATGGATGAATGGATGGACGGACGGATGGATGGGTGGAAGGAAGGGAAGATGCAGGCAGATGATGACTGGTGCCCCAGTCCCCTGGGGGTGCGGACAGGACTGTGCCTTCTGTCAGCACCCACGGTCCTGAGACCCGGAGCCGCTCCCCCTCCCCTGGCTGCCACCCGCTCCCTCCCCTGATCACTGGTGCAAACAGCACAGGTGGGGAGGGGGAGGGAGGCCCAGGAAGTCCCTGCCCCCCCCACAGGGAGTGGCCCCGCCTCCAGGCGGGCGGAGGCTCTTTCTGGGGCAGCCTTCACACCTGCTGGCCGACCAGGCTGCTGTAGCTGCTGTCGGGAGCACCGCCTCCGGCCTCCCCTCCGCCCCCATGCTGCCCTTCCCTCCGCCCGAGGGTGGACCACTCCCCTAGTGCTGTCCGTTGGCCGCTCGGTCTCCCCGCCAGGGGACACCCCCAGCCCTGCTGGCTCCCCCTGGACAGACCCTGCAAGCTCCCACCGCCTCCCCAGGCCCTGCTTCCCACACAGGCTTGTCCCCAGAAAGCGGCAGATCCGGTGCGTTTTGTGCTCCAGGATGACTTGTTCCAGAACCTTCCGTTGCTGGCAGTGCCCTTCCCAGCCTGACCCTCCGCAGCCCCAGCTCACCGTGACCTCCTGAAACCAGAGCTGTGCCCGGGGCCCTGTCTCGCCCACCCTCCCCTCGGCCACCCCCCTGCCCTGGGAGGGGACGGCGCAGCCCTCCCTGATGGGCGGAACCGGCCTGGCCGCCCTCTGCCTGCCGGCGTCCTGGCGGGAGGCCCGGTTCTGCGGAGGGTGCCAAGGCCCTGCCCAGCGCTGCCCCCAGGGTCCCCCTGCGGGAGCAGGCTGGGGTCACAGGGATCACAGGGACCCCTCCGGGGCCAGGAGCCTGCGACTCCAAACGTCTCCAGGTGTGGGGAGCAGCAGCCCCCCCGCCCCAGCACATCTTCAGACCCTAGAAATAACCGGGAGGGCGGGCCTCTGGGAACAGTGGGTGAACGTGCCAGTCACCGCCCCGAGCGGAACCGGCTCCAAATAAGGTCCTGGCAGGCCCGGAAGCGAGGGAGCTGGGAGGGGAGGAGGAGCCGGCCCCTCCGGCTGCTCTGTCAGCCTCCCGGTGGTGGCCGTGGCCACAGAGCCGCCCCTCCCGGGGACTCCTGCCCCCCCCTCCCAGGGCCCTGGGCCGGGGGCCGGGCAGAGCCTGGTGAGTCAGGCTTGGGCTAGGTGCCCAGAGCCCCCCGGGGGACAGCGGGGCCTGGAGAGAGCGCCCCTGCGGCCCCAGAATTATGGGGCCGGAGATGCACTAGTCTAGGAACTCGTGTGAACGAACAGGAGGCGTCTTAGGACAAGTTCAGACCCTTCCCCGGGCCCCGGGCCTGGCCTCCCAGCGAGCAGGGACCCCCCCCGGGGGCGGGGCCCGCCGTCGGGGAAGGCGGGAAGGCGGGAAGGCGGAGGAGGTGTTGCTGGGCTCCATATGCTCCGGGAACACCGCATGCGCCCCGCCGCCGCCGCTGGGAGGGGGTCGGGAGGGGGAGGCAGCGCCGCTCCCCCCTCCTCTCCATCGCCAGCGCCAGCGCTTCCTTGGGAGGCAGATGGGGGGCGGGGTGGTCTGGAGGCAGGGGTTCTGGGACCGCTGGGCTGCCTGTGACCTCCGGGGACCCTGTGCCCTCGCTGGCCTCCTCCCGCTGCCCAGCCCCGGCCCCACGACTGACCCCGACCCCAGCCGCAGCTCCGTCATCAGCCCCGGGGACCCTGGGTGTTCCCGTTGCTTCCCCCTCGGCATTCTGGCTGTCGGCTGGGTGTCGGGGTCCTCGGTTTGGGGGGTTTGTCTGTCTGTCTGTCTGTCTTCAGGCAGCAGAGACTTCCCCTGCGGTTCCTGAGAGCCCGCCAGCCGCTGAGAGCACACGTGTGTCAGCTCCCTCGGGTCCAGTTGTGCCGGGGGGGGGGGCCCTCGGAGCCCCCGGCCTGCGCACCGCAGGGGTGGGAGACGTCCCCGCTCGCTGGCTTCCGTCCCCCCTGCCCCCCCACCAGCCCCGAGGTGCTCTCTCTCACGGACGACACGGACCCTTCCTCCACCCACGTCTGGCCGTCCCCTCTGTCCGAAGGCCACGGGGTTCTCGGCTTCCGTGGCTCCCCTCCCTCCTCTGCCCCCCTTTCCCCTGCCTCCAGCTGCTTAGCCCGGGAGTCCTTCAGAGGGGTCTCTCTCATGGTGCAACGCTGGCCCCCTCTGTCCCTGGCCGGCAGCACGGTGTGGCCGGCACCTCACTGCACCTCTGGGCCTGTCCCCGGCCACCGGCAAGGACAGGCCCCGCTCCTGCCCGGCAGCCCCCACTGGCCCTGTGTCCTTGGCAGACACAGGGCCGGCCCCTGCCCGTCCAGCCGGCCCACCCCCTTGCACTCCCCGGCCTCAGGCCCTCGCCTGCATTCTGAGGGTGCCTGCGGCCCAGCTGCGCTCCTGGCTCTGCCCCTCCGGCCCTGGCCCCCACGTGCCCTCCCCCACGAGGCTGCTGCTGGAGGTGGCAGCTGGGCCTCCAACGCGGCCCACCGCACGAGCCCCCCGTGGCTCTCCAGGTGCATCTGTGCTTCTCCCCCGCGAGAGCCCGTGGCGGCCAGCGAGGGTGAGAGCCGCGTCTCGGGCCTCGTCTTCACGCCTCCATCTGATTCACGTGGCGATGAGCACTCACTGGAGCCACGGGGGGCCGGGATCCCTCACCACGTCCAGGGGCAGGAGCGTGTGGTCTGTGCCGGAAAGGCCTGGGCGCCGCCCAGCTGGGCAAGGGGTGGGGCGGAGGAGGGCGAGGACAGACCCCTGGGGGTCTCAGGGCCACATTCCAGATTTGGGACAGAGGATTGGGGACAGGTGTGGGGACATGCATCTAGAAAGTTCCACTCAGGGTGGGGGGGCAAGGACGGGAGGGTGCAGGAGGGGAGGCTGAGGGCCTGCGTAGGTAGGGAACCAGTTTGTGTCGGTCTGGCACATGTGACCCAGCCCTGTACGGAAAACCTACAGAAGGGAGGCGGCAGGCAGGAGCCGGACCCTCCAACCGGGGTTTCCCGTGGGAATCAGGCCTAGCAAATGCACCCACACCGTTACGGCCTGCTCCCGCTAGAACGCCCTGGCCCCGGTCTGAAACAGTAGATGTGTGTTGTCTGTCTTCAGGGTAGTTTCCAAAACCCGTGTCAATTTTCCCAAGGACGGAGCTAATCAGCTCGCCGCCGTTCCCTTCCGCACGTTATTTTCATTCCTTTAATTGTGCCCACACTGCGGACAACAGCATGCTATGCCGTGGATAACAGATCCTCCTTTGACGTGAGACTCGAGAAAAACAATAAAAGCCCGTGCAGGCAAGGTTGCCGGCGCGCCCTCCCCCGCGAGAGAGCGCCGTGGCCTGTGCACTTGTCCTCGGGTTCCGCCACGACACATGGGCTCTGCAGGCCGGAGTCTGCCGCAGGCCTGGCCGGCTGGCTGGGGGAGATTCTAAGGCTGGGGAGGGGGCGTCAAGCCCAGAGCCCCGTTAGAGTCACGGTCAAGAGCAGGGAGCCTCCCAGGCTCCTGAGGGAGGGTTCGGGTCAGGGGGAGCCCAGGTCATTTGTTTATTTTTAGAGAGGGGAAGAGAAGGAGAAAGAGAATCAACGTGTGGGTTGCCTCTTGCACGCAACCCAGGCCTGTGCCCTGACTGGGGATCAAACTCGCGACCTTCGGTCCGCAGTCGGGCGCTCAGCCCACTGAGCCACACCAGCCCAGGCACCCCGTCACGTTTAATAGAGCGTTACGCGGTACAAGAAAGCAGCTGGCAGGGCGGGGAGCCGGGGCTCACTGGGCCACCAGACGGGACAGTTCAACAACGTCTTCCAAGAAGTCCTGGTAGAACCTGCGGCCCGCGGAGTCCTGCTCCTTGAGGGTCTCGAACTCTGCAGTGGAGGCCGAGGGTCGGCGGCACAGCCTCTGCCGCGGGGGCAGGGCGGCGGGGAAGGGGCAGGGAGGGCTGGGGGTGGGGGAGGCAGGCCCCCCGCGCTCACGTTCCCGGAGGACCTCCACGTCGCCCTTCTTCAGGCAGCAGCACAGGTTCATGAAGTAGTCCTGCAGGATGCCCCCTGCCGGGGGCGGGGGGGGGGGGCGCACGAGGTCAGCGTGAGCAGGAGGCCAGAGCCCGGCTGGCGGAACCGCGAGGCCACCCTGCGGGCGGCCCATGGGGGGCGTGGGTGGGGCCTGGCGGGGGGGGGGGGGGGGGGCGGCAAGGCCACGGGCCTGCACCTACCGATGAACTTCATGGCCGTCAGCCTCAGGTTCCTGTGGGGACTGCTCAGGTAGGTGCACGCCTGCATGAGGAACTGGTGGCACTTGCCGAAGTTGCTCTCCACCTGGGGAGGGGGGGACGGCAGTCGGTGGGCAGCCCGCAGTCCCCCCCCCCGGCTCTGGCCTCTAGGGCCTGACTCCTCCCGAGGCCCCCACTCTGCCCAGCAGAACCAGGCCTGAGAGGAGGGGAGCTGTGACCCGGGTCTGGGCCCGGGGCCCAGCAGCGGAGCCCTGGCGGGGGTGAGGCGGGAGGGCTCTGCAGGACGGGTCCTTTCCTCCACCCCATCTGGTCTCGGGTGGCAGCCCGGGTCGCGGGATCCGGGACTTGCTGTGGGTCGGCCCCGACGCACGCACTCACACTGCCCCAAACGTCCTCCAGACACCCCCTGCCGGCCCGCCCACGGCGTCAGCACCAGGGCCAGGGCTACTCTGTCCGAGCCGCCGTGCTGCTGGGGGTGGCTCCACGCTTCAGGCCCTCCACTACAGGGCCGCCCGCCAGCCTCGCTCTTTCTCCCGGCACCCACTCGGCGCGCAGGCTGAGGGGGCGGGTGCAGCTGTCAGAGAGGGGACAGCCGGCCCCACACGGGGCCAGCCCGGGGCCGGCCCACAGCTGCACTAAGGAGGGGGGTGGGGGTGGGGGCCGGCCGGCCGCCGCGTTCCAGCTCTGGGGCAAGCTTCCCTGCGGCCGTGTCTGTTGAGCCTTTTCAGGATTTCTTTTCCCTTGTAACCTCTTTATTTAAACACTAAAAAAAATTAATTATAGCCCTGGCTGGTGCGGCTCAGTGGATTGAGCGTGGGACTGTGAACCAAAGCGTCACAGGTTCGATTCCCAGTCAGGGCACATGCCTGGGGTGCAGGCCAGGTCCCCAGCAGGGGGCGCATGAGAGGCAACCACACACTGATGTTTCTCCCTCTCTTTCCCCCTCTCTTCCCCTCTCTCTAAAAGTAAATAAATAAAATCTTCAAAAAAATTTAATTCTAGTTGACATACAACATTAGTTTCAAGTATACAATACAGTGATGAGACTTTTACATAACTTACAAAGTGGTCACCCTGATAAGCACATGATTTTTTAAAGTATTTTTATTGATTATGCTATTGCAGTTTTCCCAATTTTCCCCCTTTATCCCCCCTCCATCCTGCCCCCCACCCTCCAGCATTCCCCCCCTTAGTTCATGTCCATGGGTTGTACATGTAAGTCCTTTGAGTCCTCCGTTTCCTGTACCATTTTTATCTCTCCCCATCTATTTTATGCCTGACAATTATGCTGCTTCTTCCCTGTACCTTTCCCCCATTCCCTCCTCCCCCTCCCCACTGAACGCCCTCCGTGTGATCTCCATCTCTCTGATTCTGTTCCTGCTCTGGTTGTTTGCTTACTTTTTATTTTTGTTGTTTTTCTTTTCTTTTAGGTTCATTTGTTGATCGTTGTGACTTTGTTGTCATTTTACTGTTCGTATTTTTTATCTTTTTCTTAGATAAGTCCCTTTAATATTTCATGTAATAATGGCTTGGTGATGACAAACTCCTTTAACTTGACCTTATCTGGGAAGCACTTTATCTGCCCTCCCATTCTAAATGACAGCTTTGCTGGATAGAGCAATCTTGGATGTAGGTCCTTGCCTTTCATGACTTTGAATACTCCCTTCCAGCTCCTTCTTGCCTGCAAGGTTTCTTCTGAGAAATCAGCTGACAGTCTAAAGGGCACTCCTTTGTAGGTGACTGTCCCCTTTTCTCTTGCTGCTTTTAGGATTCTCTCTTTATCTTTAATCTTGTGTAACTTGATGATGATGTGCCCTGGTGTGTTCCTCTTTGGGTCCAACTTCTTTAGGACTCTCTGGGCTTCCGGAAGTCTATTTCCTTCACCTGATAGGGGAACTTTTCCTTAATTATCCATTCAAATAAGTTTTCAGTTTCTTGCTTTTCCTCTCCTCCTCCTGGCACCCCTATAATTCAGATATTGGAATGTTTCCGGTTGTCCCAGAGGCTCAAAAGTCTCTCTTCATTTTTTAATTCTTGTTTCTTTGTTCTGTTCCACTTGGATGTTTATTTCTTTTGTTCCAAATCATTGATTTGAGTCCTGGTTTCCCTCCTGTCACTGTTGGTTCCCTGAATATTTTGCTTTATTTCATTTTGGGCATCTTTCATTCTTTCATTTTTTGATCAAGCTCAATCAGTCCTGTGAGCATCCTGGTTGCCAGGGCTTTGAACTCTCCATCAGATAGGCTGGCTCTCTCCTCATCGCTGAGCTCTCTTTCTGAGGTTTTGCTCTGTTCTTTCCTTGGGGCTATATTTCTTTGTCCCTGTTAAATTGTAAGGGGGCGGGGCCTTTGGTATTCCCCCCGGGCGGGGCAACCCTCCTTGCTGTGCTGGCTGTGGGGGAGGAGCCAGAGAGGGAAGGAGGCAGCTCCCCTGCTGGCTCCAGCCCACTTCCCACCGCACTCCCCTGCGAGACTGGAGTCTCTCCCACCGCCCGCGGCAGCCGCCGGTGTCCACAGCCGGCTCTGAGTCTCGGTTTCCCCTTAAGTCAGCCTCCAGGAGGGCCTGTTCCCACAGCCTCTGCTCTTCACAGACTTCTCTGCTGCTGAGCGAGGTGCAGCCCTGCTCCCGCTGGCCACCCTCGCAGCCCTCGGGCGGTGGCGCCTCTGCGTCACGGGACAGTGTGTCACAGTCCACGTGCTGTGGTCGCATGCATGTGTGTCCTTCCTGCTGTCCCCGTGAGCTCCAGAGTCCTCTCGACCCCCTGTCAGCCTGCCCTGGTCCCTCCAGCAACCTCTGCAGCAGGGACCCCCTCACTGCCACCTTCCCTGCTCGGGGCACTGTGCCAGTCCGTGTCCTGCTGGAGGCCGGTCCACAAGGTCACAGTCATGGGCGTGGGCATGGCCAGTGCCCACTGGAGCACCATCATCCACACAGTGACACCACCAGGGCACCGTCACTGCGTTCCTGCTCCACGGGCAGGGGGCTCGAAAGGCCCAACCTCCCAACCCCCCCACCCGCATCCCACCTCCGAGGGCCCAGCTTCTAGGGAGGCGTCTCTTCAAAAGACCCCAAAGCGAGAGCCGTGGGAAAGCAATGTTTGTGGCCACATTACGGTCCCACACTTCTGCACAGCCAGAGGCACCACTGGCAAAGGAGAAGGGCAAGTCACAAACGGGGCAAAAATAGCCACGGTATAAAACTCGGGCCAGGGACCCGCACCCAGAGCGCACCGGGACTCCTAATGCATGCGGTCCTGTGCTGCCAGCAAGGGACCCACAGGCGCCCGGGGAGGGTCTGAGCAGACACCCTGACCCCCAGGAAGGCAGGCCCCGAGTGGAGATCAGCCCTCTGGTGCCTGAAAAGCCAGACTCTCTCCTCCTGGGCCCCTGGGCCCCCTGTGCCTTTGAGAATGCCCTCCCCACCTCTCAAGGAACATCTGCAGGCCCCCAGCCTCTGCGGGGGTCCCCAAGACCTCAGGCGACCCCCACTGAGCTCCATAGGGGCCAGGTGTGCGGGCCAAGTGCCCAGCAGGAGCCCCGCCCGTGGGACAGTGGGTCGGCTTGCTTTCCCTCTGAGGGTTGAAATCCACGGCCACCAGGGAGCAGGGCCGCAGCGTGTCCCGCTCTCCCTACCCCGTTCACTCCGCCTTCCCACGCATCCCCTCAGCAGGGAGGCAGGCCCAGCAACAGCCGCGGGGGCCAGGTTCGGCCACCGGGGTTCCGGGAGCTGAAGGGCCCTCCCCATGTCTGCACGGGGGCACCAGTGGGCACCCGGCCTCCCAAGGCTAGCCCAGCTGCCAAGCAGGGGTCCCGGCCCAGGTGTGTGGCAGGGTGGTCCCCCACACGGCCTACCTGGGAGGTCCTGAGCCCACGGCTGAGGGACCACGCCGCCCCCAGAGGTGCAGAGTGCCTCTCAGTCGACACCCGCAGGGCCCAGGCTCAATGCCCCCATCCGGGTGCCCCCCGTGGGCACCGGGGCGACCCAGTTCCCAGAGGACCCTGACTGCGCCCGCCCTCTGGGAGGGTGCTGACCTCTTACCATGCACATAAAAATGTCGCTTTCGGCTCCCAGGCCGTGGCCCCAC
Source organism: Phyllostomus discolor (assembly GCF_004126475.2). NCBI lineage: Eukaryota > Metazoa > Chordata > Mammalia > Chiroptera > Phyllostomidae > Phyllostomus > Phyllostomus discolor. The sequence continues at coordinate 138,049,439 of NC_040909.2, forward strand.
GCCAACTTGCTGAACAGCTGCTTCCGAAACTCCCAGTTGAGCAAGATGGAGCAGCGCAGGAAGGTGAACTTGGCCTTCTGTGGGCGCCAAGAGAGGCGGTCAACACCCCGCCCCCCTCCCTGTCGCCACTGCCCTCCCAGGAAGGCTCCTGCACGGGGCGTTGCGGCAGATCAGGGGCCGTGGCCTCGATTCGAGAACGCAGGGCCCAGGGGGCCGGGGCCTGGGCAGCGAGCGGCTGCAGCAACAGTGCCTCCCATCAACCTCTGGGGGAGCTAAACTGGGGGCCTCTCTCTGGGGCAGGCGCCCTGGACCAGGCATGGGGTGCACCCCCGCCCCAGACGCCAGGCTCCCAAAGCTGATTTTATGTCGGTGGGGGGAGGTTCGCAGGGTCCTGGGTGGTGGGGGAGGACCTGGAGGCAGGTGGGGCCCAGAACACCGAGACCCTGGACAGATTGGCTCCCGTTCTCCAGCTGTTTGCTGGCAAGGCCGGGCCCGGCCCTCCCTGTCCCCTGCCTGGTCACTCGGCCCTCCCCCCCCGGGGGTGGCAGCCGCCCCCTGGCCCCCACTTACGTAGGCTGAGTCCCCCTGAGCTGCCCGAGCGACCCACATGCCGGCGGGTCCCCCCTCACCGGTCCCCCAGCCCGCCCCCCGCCCGTCTGGAGGATGATGTCCCCCGGCCGGGCCACTCACAAGGACCACGTCCGGGCAGGAGTCGGCCAGGTGGAAGAGCAGTGGCACCAGGGACTGGAAGGCGTGGCTCTTGAGCGCCGGCTGACACTTCCTGCCCCCGCTGTAGATGACGTCGGAGTACAGGAAGATGGCTCCCCCGCGCACCTCCTCCTGCGGCTGCCGGGGTGGACAGGCCTCGCCTCAGTCAGCCTCGCCGCACGGGGGAGCCCACACGGGCCGGCCACCCCACTGCCACCCCTCCCCCCACCCTCCATCATGGCCCTCACGTCCACCCTGCTCGGCTGGGGGCCAGCCGACCTCACCCCTCTTCCTCGCTGACCCCACGGCCGCTGTGCCAGGCCAGCCCGGGGCTGCTGCTCTCCTGCTTGGCCCTGCTCCCCTCGCCACCCCCTCCCATGCCGCAGCCTTCTCCCTCTCTCCTCCACGATGTCTCTGGGCGCCGCGGGAGGTCAGCAGCGGCAGCTCCGCTTCCGGGCGGGCTCAGACCCTGGCGCCAGATCGGCCCTTTCTAGCTCCAGGCCCTGGGCAAGGCTCCTGTCTGCAGTGTGTGACTGTTTTGCCTTTTGCAAAAAGGGGTCGACAGCACCACCTATGTGCCTGGGCTGCGGGGCAGGTTGGGAGTGGCTGCCCTGCTCCCCCTGCCCCACCTCCTCAGCTCCCGGGACTGCAGCCCACCCTCCCCAGGTGTCCAGGACCCCTTCATGCAGGGCGGTGCCATCTGCCCCCGCCTGGCCCCACCGCCCCCTTCTTCACCTCCAAGAGCCAGCATCGCTCTCCCTCCCGCCGCGCCCCAGCCTGAGCTCACCAACCCTGCCGGCTCCCCGCCGCCCTCAGTGGCCCGGCAGTCCCTGGGGTCCGTCCATCCCGCAGCCCGCCCGCCCGCCCCGGTTGATGCCTGTCCTCCCGCGCTTCGACTGATACACTCTGAGCCCCGGACATCGTTTACACAAACCCCGGCTGGCCGCCGCCCTCCACCTCCCACGCGGCTGCCCCGGGAGCCTTGCTGAGGACAAACTGCCGCCTGCCCAGGTGGGGTGTGCGTGGTTTTCCCTGCATGCCCACAGCCCTCGCGGAATCTTCCCACCGGGGCACATGGTTCCCAGCCCCCCACCCCGGGCTCTGCCCCCAGCAGCTTGACCCACAACCCGGAGGGGAGGGGGAGGGGGGAGGGGGGCGCAGGGGGCGGGGCAAGGGGCGGGGCAGCAGCTCCAGCTGCTCTGATTGGTGGGCTGGGGCGAGGGGCTGCGCAGGCGCGCGGGGGCTCTCACGTCCTCGAAGAGCGGCTGCAGGAGCCGCGCGAGCCTCAGGCTGATGGTGCCGACCCCCTGCGAGCCCAGGCGGTGCAGGATGTCGCCCACGATCTCCATCAGGCCGACGAGGTCCGGGGGCTGGGGCGTCAGGAAGCTGTCCAGCAGCCCCGCCAGCCGTTTCCGGAGCAGGACCACCTGCGGGCGGGCAGATGCGCCTGCTTCCTCCGACGTGCCCACCTGCCGCCTCCCCTTCCTGCCCAGCAGACGACCTCCGTCCCAGCCTTCGGCCGCATCATCATGGGAGGCCCCGGCGGGGGAAGAAGGGCGTCCCGTCCAGCGGGGTCTGAGTCCGCCTGTTCTGGGAGGAACGTGACCTGCGGCAGGCGGGCTGCCGGCTGAGGGGTTCCTACCTGCGGAGGAGGCGGGAGTCGCCGGGGACCTGGAGCTCCCTCCAGCTCTGACATTCCGGGAGCCCCAGCCCCGTGCAGGGCAGCAGGTCCCCCGAACACCTCGACCCCGGTCCTGGCTCCCCCATCCACCCCTTCCGGTCCCACCACCTGTCACGGAGGCTTTTTTCCAATGCCCCTCCTCCCCGAAACCCTGCCGGGCCGGGAGTGGGCAGGTCCCCCCTCACCTTCTTGGGGTGCAGCAGGGTGCTGCTGAGGCTCACCAGGCTCATGGCCCGCACCAGCTGGTTGGGGTTGTTCAGGCCCAGGCTCAGAAGGTAGTCCATGGTTTTCCGAGACAGGTACTGGGTGAGCTCCTGGCTGTTGAGAAACTGAGCGGGGTGGGTGCGGTCAGCCCACCAGCCAGCTGCGCTGTAGGGGCACTTGGCCCGGCGGGGGGCCAGGTAGGGGGCGGGACGCAGGAAGACCGTCCAGGCAGAGGGGGCCGGCATGGGCGGTGCACGTCAGGAGGCCCGTGTGTCAGAGGGTGGGAGTGGGAGTCCCATCCCCCGACCTGCTTCCTGGGGGTCGGAGGGCATGGGGGAGGAGCGGGGGGCTGACCTCAGCGATGATGAGGATGGCCACGATGTTGTCTCGTTCCTTCGTGCTCTTCAGGGAGATGATGGCCTGCCCCAAGACGGCCTTGACCTCGCAGTCATAGTGGGACATGGCCCTGCGGGGCGGCAGAGGCCGGCACCGGAGCCCTCGGGGCCCCGTCCTTGGCCAGGGGGACCCTCCTCTGCCCACTGACCCAGCTCACTCAGGGAGGTAGCCCAGGCAACTAAGTCTGGAGAGCAGGGTCCCGATGTGGGGTGCAGCCTGGGGCCAGGCCCTGCCCAGACTCGGCGTGTACCTGGCCAAGAGGGTCACCCCATCTGTGTAGGTTTCCAGGTGCTCAAAGAGCTCCCAGCCCCTCAGCAGCTGGAGGTAGGCGAACACCTCCCAGTAGTTGGTGGTCCAGAAGAGCCCCTTCAGGGCCTCCAGGCACGTCCTGGGGGCACGGGGGCATGCAGAGGAGGTGAGGCCGAGTGAGGGGCACAGCTCTCACCGGGGGCCGCAGGTGGCCCCCACTCCCCCTCCCCCTCCCCCCTGGGCCTGGGGAGCCATCCCCTTCTGAGCGCCCCTGTCTCAGCACCCTCACTCCTGCAGCTGCGGGCTGCTCTGCTCCCGCCCACCATCCCCGATGGCAGGCCCCCAAGGGGAGCCAGGCTCGTTCCTGCCCCCCGGCACGTAGCCCGGGACCTGGTGCCCACCGGGGTCCCGAGGGGCCGGGCGCCAAGGCCGGTCCGGCATCTCACCGGCAGGGCCCGAGGGGCTTCACCTCCAGGCTGTCCTCCTGGAAGTTGGCCAGGCTGTCCACCACGCCCAGCTCGAACAGGTAGTGCAGCTGCGTGAGCAGGCCCAGCAGGATGCCCGCGAAGGCCCAGCGCACCGTGGCCTTGTACTCTTGGACGTAGAGGAGCTCGTAAATAGTGCGCAGGGCCTGCGGCAGGCGACAGAGCAGGGGGCCGGCAGGACGTCACCCGAGGTCCCCGCGTGGGGCTTGGCACCGGGGAGCCGAGGAGCAGGGAGCAGCAGCCGCGGGGCCGTCCTGTCCCCAGGCTCCTCGGCCATGCCTGGCTGGGCCAGGAGAGTCCCGGTGGCTCCCGCCCCACCCTGGGACCGGGCATCAAGAGCCCTTGGCTCCTCATGGCGAGACCCCCGGCCGGGCGGCCCCGGCACCGTACGGGGCCCTCGGAGGAAGAGGCGGCCGCAGCGGGACGGGGTGCGGACGAGGGTGGGTGGGGCCTGCGCACCAGCAGGGACACGAGCTCCGCCTGTGCCGACTGCTTGACGGGCAGCTGGGCCGGCCGCAGCTGCAGCTTCGTGTAGAGCAGGGTGATGACCTTGCGGGCCAGCTGGCTCTTGGTGGCCAGCGCCTTCCACAGGGGTGCCACCTGCCTGCGGAAGCAGAGAGTCCATTCCCCCAGCCGGCTGCCATACTGGGCCGAGGGGCTGTGGGAAGACCCCCCAGGAGAGCAGGATGTTAAAGGGAGGTGGCCGGGCCCCTCTGGAGTGGGGAGTGCCTCCGTGGGGGGGATCTAGGAGGCTGTTGACCGCCAGGGCTCGGCCGCCGCTCACAGTTCTGGGTGCAGGCTGGCTTCCTCGGACAGGGGCCCTGCCCCCGCTCACACCCCAGTGCCGTGTGACCCCAAGCAAATCTATGCACCCCAGGCGGTCTCCTCCTGAGGAAAGTGGGCTGGTCCACAGCCGGGCTTGCCCCTGGGTGGCCCGAGAGGGGCTCCCGGGCCTGCAAACCCGAGGACCCTGCGGCCCCAGGGCCAGCGATGCTCCTGCGGTGCCCGCACCTCCTGCACCTCCCGCACTTAATGGCCCACGCGACCCGCTCAGCCTGGCGAGGATGCACTCTGGCTCGGCAGGGCCGGCTGCCGAGACCTCGCGCGTGCCCCCCGTGCTGTGGCTGGTTCTCAGTCCTAGCCCGGAGACCTCGGCTTGGAAACCCGCAGCCCAGAGGGGTGGCTGGGCCCCTGTGTGCCTGGGGCCTGGGGAGGCTGGTGGGAGCTGTGTGAGGGCCACTTGGTGTCTTCCCGTCCCTCAGCTGACCTCAGGCCCCTCCGCAGGCTGGCACCTGGGGCTGTCTGCATCTGAGGGACACTGCCATGCTGCCGGAGTCGCCCCCTCGGCCCCCTCGGCCCGGACACCGTCGGGGACCCCTGGCTCTGGAGCCTAGGAGGTGCCGTGCAGCTGGGCTGAAGCCTGCATGCGCGTTCTGTGCTGCCGGCAGTGGTCTGTCCAGGCAGCGGGCGCGGACGGGGGTGGGCCGTAAGGGCCGGGTGTCTACCTCTGGGCCCTGCATGCAGGTGACCTACCTCTCGGAGGGGTGGCACAGGGACAGCATCACCTCGACCGTCTCCTGGGGGTGCTGGTCCCCCAGCATGGTCACGGCCTTCATGGAGGTCTGCAGGATGTCCTTGAAGACGATGCTGGGCAGCTCCTGGAACAGGCCCTGCAGGATCTCGGCCACCTGCGCGGGGCGGGGCGGGGGCGGGGGCAGGGCCTGAGGGCAGAGCCTCCAGAGGGGCCGAGCCTGCCTCCTCCCCTCGGGCACTGGTGTCGCTGGACCCGCGTGTGGGCCCCACTACATGGAGACACGCCTGGACACGCTTGGGGCCCCGCTGGACCAGGGGTGACAGGGTGGGAGCAGCTGAGGAAAGTAGGAGCTGGCCCCGCAGGGCCAGGGGTGCGGCCTGGACCTGGCAGCCCCTGGGAATGTCGTGCCCCTGCAGGCCCGGGGCTGGGCTGGGCTGGGCTGGGCTGGCATGGCCGAGGACAGCTGAGTCCCGGTGGGGCCGGTTTCTCTCTTTTCTCCCAGACAGAGCTGTGCACGAGGCAGGGCCCTGGGCATCTCCAAGGCCCAGCCCGCTGGCAGGGAAGGCCGTCCACCGCCCTGGCCCCCTAGGGCTCCAGGGCCCCCGGGGAGTGGGGCACGTGCCCACCTGCCCCGGCTGGACGCTGTGGTTCTCCAAGACCATCAGGAGGAGGTGGGAAGCCAGGTCGCAGGACAGGTGGTCGTGGCTGCACAGCCCGTGCAGCAGCGTGAGGATGAGCTCTGTGTGCTGGCCCATGGTCAGGGACTCATCCAAGGCCTGCACCAAAGGGCCTGCTTGGTCAGCAGCCGCCCGGGGCCTCCCGCACCTGGGCTCGGAGCCGGGGCCTCGAGGCTCCGCCCCACCCCCCAAAGGCAGAGTGGAGGCCAGGTGCGCGTGGCCTTGCAGGGAGGCAGCTGCTACAGGCTCACGGCTGCCCCTTCTCTGGGGAACCGCTCCTGGGATGGCGGCCGGAGAAGCTTTCCCCACGCCCAGCCTGCAGCCTGCAGCCAGTGGCCGGCTTGGGGCACGGGGGCCCAGCCCCGGCCAGCCTCCAGCTGGGGTCAGACGCCGGTTGTGCCCAGCGCCGCCCGCCATCAGGCGGAGACCGTGCCCCGCTCACTGCTCCCCCGGCTGCTTGCTTCCCTCTCCCTCCTCCGAGAGGACACACTGGTCCTCAGTTGGCTGCACGGGAATGCCTGTCGCGGGCTCTGTTTCTCATGGACCCGCCCAGGACAGCAGCCCCCCGGGGAGGACTCCCGGGGCACGCGCACCTGCTCTGAGAGGTCACCGTTGCTGTCACAGCCTGTCCTGAGAGCTGACTGGGCGTCAGCCTCGGAGGCCCTCGCTTAGCAAGTGGGGAAACTGAGGCACAGAGAGCCACCCAAAGCCTCCCAGCCCGTCAGGTGAAGAGCGTGGACTCAACTCAAGCCCTCAACCCCCGTCCAACGTGAGGGGGGAGGGCCGGGCTGGAGAAGAACACACACCCACCAGGCGGGTGGACCTTCTGCCGGCCGGGACCGAGCGGGTGGGGTGCTAGGGCCGGGACAGCCCTGGGGAACCGGGACGAGTCATCACACAGCGAGGGGCCACAGAGGGAGGCCAGGAGGGGAGAGGGAGGGTCTGCGGTCCCCAGCAAGCCCCGACACAGCTCAGAGCTGGGGTGGTGGGGGCGGGGCAGGACTGCCAGGGGACGGAGACTTTCCCTGGAAAGGGGGTCAGGTCCCGGCTCCCCCCGCCCGGCCTGCTCCCTTGCGTGGGCCACGTGGGCATCCGTGGGCCCGGCTGCGCCGTGGGCCAGACAGAGCCCGAGCTCCCGGGCGGGCGTGGGGGTTTGCGCGGGCACCCGGCTCTCACGGGCCCACCTTCACCATGAGGTAGAGCTTGGTCTCCGGCTCCTTGTAGGTTCTCACTTCAAAACTCCTCATTTTGTTCAAATACACGAGCTCTGGCCTGTTGCCTGTGGTGGGACACTCGGTCAGCGGCCTGTGAGGCCTGGGGAGCGGCACCCTCCGCCCCAGACCCCCGGGAGGCCCGGGGCGGGGCTGGGGAGCCCGGCCGGCTGCCCAGGAAGGAGCGGGGCCCCTCCCCCTGCTGCCCCCCCCCGCCCCGCCCCGCCCCCCCAGCTCACCCTCCTGCTGGAGCAGCAGCCGGAGCAGGAGGCAGATGCACTGGCAGGCATGACCCTGGGTGGCCTCGTCCAAGTCGCGCCACAGCAGCATCAGCAGGCCTATCTGGCGGCCCAGCATGGAGGGCATGGCCTTCTCCTGCAGGGGGTGGGGGGCGGGGGGGCAGGGGCACAGCCAGGCTGGCCTCGGGGTGGCGCGGCTGCCGTCCCTCCCAGCTTCTCAGCTCCCTCCCTCTGTTCCCGAGCGCGGCGGCAGCGGTGTCTTGGGGACGAGGCCTGGCCTCCGTCCCCGCTCCCGGGGGGCCCTGCACCTCTCCGGGGCTCGTGATCTTCATGGGACTGTGCATCTGCATTTCTCACCACATTTGAGCATTCTCAGCTGTCGTATTGCCAACGGCTTCCTCCTCTCCTAACCCTCTCGCGGCTCCTTCTGGGACTCGGGCGATCCTCCTTAGGGGTCCGCCCGCCCCCAACAGGGGGCTTTGTTCTTCACCCTCCAGCTTCTCTGCTGTCTCCGCGCTGCGGTCCCCGAGTGCCTGCCACCCCGCCTTCAAGCTCACTGACACCCTTCTCTGCAGGGCTGGGTCTTCAGGGAGACAGGCGCAGGGCGCTTTCGTGTCAGAGCGTGCGTTCTACAGTCGCTGGAATTGCCACTCGGCTCTTTTTTGTATCATTACTTTCTGCCTATTGCTACTTCCCATCTTCTTCTTCTGTTGTGTCCGCACCCTCCGGTAAGTCCTGGGACATAGTTGGCCACAGCCGTCCACACGTCGTGCCTCCTCGTTCCGCCGTCCTGCTCGTTTCCGGGTCTCCTTCTGCGGACTGGCTTTCGCCCTCCCGCCCCGTGGTGCCCGCCCCCGCCCCCGCCCCCGCCCCTGCGCCACGTCAGATGATGTTGACCGCGTGCTGCACCCTGCGAGTGTCCTGTTGAATTTCGTCCCGGCAGGCAGTTCGGTTCTTTGGGGGCTCGGGCTTCCGTGTTCTGCTGGGGTGCATCGAGGGTGTTTTCACGGGCGTGTGTTTTCACTGCTTCCGAGCAAACACTGGGAGCGGTGCTGCATGGCCCCAGGGAGGGCAGGGGTTACTGGGGGGGGGGGGGGACCGCTGAAAGCTGTCCTGAGCCACCTCCCCTGTTCTGTGCTCCCAGGCACACGTGGGACGCTGCTGGCCGTCCTGCGCCACTGCCCGCCCTGGGCTCGGCCGGTCCCTTCTGTCCGAGCCCCCGGGCACTGAGCGCTGGCTCGCCACCGCGGCGTCGGCTGGAACTTCCTATGACACATTCCGGCGGACACGCTCGTTTCCCTGGGCTGTGCAGAAGGCCTGTTTCGCTTTCAACTGTTTTACAAGGGGGTTTGTGAGCCCTGGCTGGCGTGGCTCAGGGGATTGAGCGCGGGCTGCGAACCAAAGTGTCGCAGGTTCGATTCCCAGTCAGGGCACATGCCTGGGTTGCAGGCCACGACCCCCAGCGACTGCACATTGATGTTTCTCTCTCTTTCTCTTTCTCTCCCTTCCCTCTCTGAAAATAAATAAAATCTTGAAAAAAAAGTGGATTTGTTTGTTTTGTTTTTTTAAATCTTTTGGTCGTACTATTTGTCCTTCTGGACACGCTCTCCACTGGACACGGCAGACACGGTCCCCGTCAGGACTGACGCTCGGCTCCCGTGACCGTGCGCCCTGGTGCGCAGGCACCCCCAGTCTTGACGAGGTCCGAGCTGCCTCTCTTCCGTTCCTGTGTGTCGCCTCCTATATTCTGTCTGGGAAATCTTCGCCTGCGCCAGGCTTGTGGGGGAAATTCTGTTTTCTTCTGGGAACTTTATGGCCTTGACTTTCGCCTTTAGTCCTGCGGCCCATCCTGGATGGTTTCTGTCTGTGGTGTGAGCCGGGGGTGGAGGCCCCCTCCCCCTGACTTCGGGCCTCGGCCTGTTCCGGCCCCTTGGCAGAAAGTGTTTTCCTTTCCCCACTCAAGAGCACTGCTGCACCCTGGCTGGTGTGGCTCGGTGGTTGCGCACCGGCCCGGGGACCACAGGGCCGCTGGTTCGATTCCCGGTCAGGGCACATGCCTGGGTTGTTACCATATCCCCAGTAGGGGGCGTGCAAGAGGCAACCACACATTGGTGCTTGTGTCCCTCTCTTTCTCCCCCCCTCCCCCCCCCTAAAAATAAATAAAGCCTTTAAGAAAGAAAAGGCCTTGCTGCCCTCCCTGAGAGTGGAGTGCCGTGCGAGTGGGAGCCTGGTTTCCGACCCCTCCTTTCCCTCCTTCCCTGCCGGTCCGTCAGCCCGTCTCCGCTCCGGCGCCACGCAGTCCACCCCCGCCCAGCCGGCCACGGCAGCCCTTCCCCGGTCCCTTCCCCACGGAGGTGCTGGCCGCCCTGGGTCCCCTGCACACGCAACGTGCACCGCGGGCCTGGGCGGCACGCTTTTCTCCCAGCTTCCCTCCCTCCCTCCCTCCCTCCCTCCCTCTGGGTCCTGTCCGCAGGCAGCCTTGCCCCGAAGCCCCCCCCCCCCCCCCCCCCCCCGCTGTGTGAGTCGTGCCCCGCCCCCAGGCCCGGGCCTTGTCTGCAGCACGGCCCGGCCGGTGGTCTGCCTGCCCAGGAAGACCTGCCTGCAGCTGGGAGGCGAGCCCCGCGCACAGGAGGGCACAGCGTCCTGGGGCTCCCCACCCCGCCCCGCCCCGGCCACCTGCCTGACCGCCCTCCCGCCGGGGCTGGGCTTCTCCAGCCGCAGGAGCCTCACCGTGAACTGCATGTAGTCCACCACGCACTTCAGGAGCAGTGCGATGGACTGCACTGCCCGCCGGCGCTCGTGGCTCTGACGGGACCTCAGCCAGGGCTCCATGTGCTGGGACGGAGAGAGGGGAGCCCGAGGGGGCCGTCAGCCCGCAGGCCCACCCGCACGCCCCGCTCAGGTTTGGCCCCGGGTGTGGCCGCTTGGGCAGGCAAGGCTGCAGCCGGTCCTGACCCACTGACATGTCACCCTCCCGGCCCCACCCATCAGCTTGGCGCCCTCGGGTGAGGCTGAGCCTGCGGCCTGTGGCAGCCCGCAGGAGGGTCAGGATGCCCTGGGCAGGGGAGCTCTGGGGACAAGGGTGGCCTAGCGGAACGCTGGGTGTGGCAGCTGTGGGGGTGGGCGGAGCAGAGGGAAGGGGGGCGCCTGAGGGACAGAGCAGCTTCAGGCTGTGGGGGAGCCCGCACACCATCCCTGAGACCCTTCCTGCCGCTCAGCGCACTGGAGGGCAAGGTCAGTGAGTGCCCGCTCCTCGCAGGGTCCCCAGCTCTCCCGCAACACCCAGCAGAGCCCTTCCCGGAGGTGATGGTCCCCAGGGCACTCGGGCCAGGGGCCAGGGCCAGCCTGCTGAGGTGGGGCCCACAGCCGGCACCACCTGGGTGGCCCCGGGAGCCCTGGGAGCCCTGGGAGCCCCAGGCCGGCACCACCCGGGCGGCCCCGGGAGCCCTGGGAGCCCCAGGCCAGCACCACCCGGGCGGCCCCGGGAGCCCTGGGAGCCCCAGGCCAGCACCACCTGGGTGGCCCTGGCCTCACCTGCAGGAGGAAGCAGACCTCGTCCATGCTCTTGTTCTCGGAGACGAAGCTCTGCAGGAGCTGGCCCAGCGCCTGCATGGACTTCTGGTACAGCACCTGCGGGCGACAGCTCCGCGGCTGGCCTGCGGCCCTGGGCCTGCCCTCCGCGGCCAGCACCCCCACGCATCCCTTCCTGGGTCCCCGGGGGCCTGTCCCGGGGGAGGGCGTGGCCGCTCCTTCCTGGGGGCCCCGAGCTGGGGGGCTGGTGATAACGTCCTCGCCAGGCCCAGCCCCCGTGGGGCAGGGCGGGCTTCTCGGACGTGTGTCCGTCCCACCACCTCGGCGTCCCTGGTCCCCCCCCACCCCCCACCACCGCCTGTGTCCCTGGTTTGCCGGGAGCGCCTCCACCCCTCGCGATGTGGTTCCCTTCTTTCCTCGCCGCCCTCGCGGCTCCTCCTGGGGACATGTTTTGCAGGTCTCCCAGACATTCGGGACTCCGGCCCAAAGGTGGGCCGTGGTGGCGGACGGCAGACCTGCGGGGCGCGGGGAGCCCCTGGGCCACCACCGCACACAGGTGCGCGTGACCCGTCTGGGGCTGCAGGCTTTGGGCGTGCCCGCGGCGTGCGCTCGGCGCGTGGGGCTGGCCCCTGCCCGTGGGCGGCCCAGATCCGCTTCCTCTGACGAGGACGGCGGGAGACGAGAAATGAACGCGACTCCCAATCACACGCAGACCAAGGAGAGAGCACCGGACCGAGCGGGAAGCAAAACTCGGGGTGTCCGCACCGGTCGTCCCGGGAGACACGGCAGCAGCACTTGGCAAAGTCCGGCCTCTGTCCTGACAAACAGTCTCAGCCAACCAGAGACGCAAAGGGGCTTTCTCGGCCTGGGGGAGGGCGCCTGCAGGCGTGCGCCGGACCCGGCCCGCAGCCCACGTGCGGCCCCCCTCGTCTGCAGGGCGAGCACGCGCCTCGCTGGCTGGCACGGCCCCCCGGGGTTCCCGCGAGCGCGAGCGCGGGGACGCAGGAGCGGGAGGGAAAAAGCCTCCAGACCGGACAGGAAGGGGGGAGCCGCCTTCATTCGCAGGAGTCGCGATCAGATCCACAGAATCCACAAAACGCTCCACAAAGCGAGGCGCATTTGCCGAGGTGGCAGGAAGGCGCATGCGCGACACACGCCAGCCGGCTGCCCCCTGCACACCAGCGGCGAGCGATGGGGACGACAGCGGTGACTGTCGCCTCGACGTCGGGAAAACGCGTGAGATACGCGGGGAAGAACCCCCGATGGAAGGCGAGCAGCACGCGCGCCCAGACAAGTGTGGGGACGCTGCCGAGGGGTCCGAGAAGCCCATTTAACTGGTGTGCGGGGGTGGGGTGGGGGAGGGGTGCTGAGTCCAGAGACCACAGCTCAGCATCCAGACGTCAGCGACCCCCAGACCGACCTACAGAGTCGGGCAGGCGAGTCCGGCCGGCACCCCAGGGAGCCGTGGAGTGGAGGCTGGCCCACTGACCCGCTGACCTGCTGGCCCTGCGGCCGGAGCGGGAGCGCCTGCAGGGCCCGGGACGGAAGGATGGGCGCAGGTGGGGTCCTGCGGCGGCGGCGCGGAGGCGGAGGGCTGGCTCCGCACAGGGGCCGCGCCTCCTGGGAAACCCGGCGCCATGGCGCCTCTGGAAAACGTCGGGGGCGGGTCTCCACAACCTGGGTTACCCTTCGCTCCCCTCGCTCGCACGTGGGACCAGGGCCTGGCACCCGACACCCGGCACCCGGGAAGACGGGGCGGCGCCGGGAAGGGCAGTCACCATGACGTCTGCGGCGGACTTGTGGGGCGGTAGGCAGCGGCTCAGCGCCTCCGTGGGCGGCAGCTGGTACAGGCTCTGGAGGCAGGCCTGCAGGATCCTGGACTTGAGCACGGGCTTGAGGCTGGGCCTCAGGCTGCTGCGGGAGACAGGGAGAGGGCTCTGGGCTTCCGCTCGCCCCCCCCCCCCCCCCCCAGGGACAGACGGCCCGCGTGAAGCAGGCTCCCGGCAGGGAGGGGCTCCCAGAGGGCCTTGGACTCCGGGTGGGGTAGGGGTGGGGGGTGCAGAGCCCCTCTGGGCTGCGAGGGGCCGCCCCCACTCCTCCACTCGCTCCTCTTGGGGGCACTGACGTTTCTTTGTGGGAGCCAGGGGGCTATGCTGGGGGCGGTGTCAGCGCTCTGGAGGGTCAGTCAGTGCTCAGTCTGCGGGAAGGGCCGGGGCCCCGCCTGTGACTGGGGTCGGGGCTCAGCATGTGACTGGGGTCAGGGCCCCCCTGTGCCCATGTTAACCACCTATCTTGGACAAGAGGTGGAGTCTTCCCGGCGGACACAGCCCCAGCCCCAGCCCCAGCCCACCCGCTCCGGTCGGGACTCCCACCCTCTTGTCTCCTCCCTCACTGACCCACCCCCCACCCCCCACCCCTGCAGGACCCGCCTGCCTCTTCCCCTGGGCCCGGAGGGGAGTTACCTGAGCCCCGTGATGACCAGTATGATCTTCTGCCGGCAGAGGGTGGCCAGGAAGTTGGGCTCCTTCTGGAGGATGCACTGGGCGGGCAGAGGGGGAGCCGGTGTGGGGGCGTGGCTCGGCCTGGCCTGACCCCTCAGCCCTCCAGTGCCCTGGGAGTCCCGCAGACACCGGCCGGGCCCCGGGGTCACTCACCAGGAGGCAGTGGATCAGCTCTGGAATCTGCGTGAACTTGTAGCTCTGGGCACCCGTCTCCCACTGGAGGGCGTTGGTGAGCATGATGGCCGCCGAGAGGAAGCTGGTCTTGAGGGCGCTGTCCTGTCCGTGCACAGATGGACAAACGGGCACAGTCAGGAGGAGCCGCCGCACAGCGGGCGCCCACCCTGGCTGGCACAGGCGTGCGGGCGCCGGGGCGGGGCTCACGCAGCTGCCGCACGAGAAGTGGTGCACCATCCTGGAGGCGATGTTGTCCACCCAGGGCAGGACGCAGGCCCCGGCCTGCGCGGCCATCTGCCCGTAGCACAGCAGGAAGGTGCTGCCGACCCGCCTCCAGTGCCTGCTGGAGTCCGACGACCGTCGCTGCTGCTGTGTGGGGGGGAGGGCAGTGGGGAGCGGCCTGTGGGGGCTGCCGGGCCCCCGGGAGTGAGTCAGCCCCGGGCCCAGCGCCGGCCCCTTCTGCACAAGGCGCTCTGTGCCCCAGCCCTCCAGCGGGGCCTCCTCCGGGCGGCTCTGCGGCTCCCGCGAACCTGCCAGTGAGGCCTCGGGGGCAGGGGCTGGCTACCGAGACAGAGAAGTGCAAGTTCTCACCCAGGCAGGGTGGGCGCACAGCTGGGGAGACTGTGGCCTGGGCCACACGCACAGCCCAGCGTCTGGGCGGGCCCCGCGGCAACCTGGCCACGGCCAGAACCGGGAAGGGGTGAGTCCCGCACGCCAACCCCTCAGCGAGGGGCCGGCGAGGGTCACCCCTTGTTTCCAGGGAGCACCCTGAGGCCCAGAGCAGGCAAGCGACACTCTCCAGGCCGCCAGCCCCTCTGGGTCCCCACTCACCCCTCCTACCTGGATGTCCTGGGACCCCAGGAACCTGTCGTGGCCCAGGTGCTCCAGCACGGCCCACACCGCCTCCATGTGCGCGGTGGCCACGATGCCAACAGCCAGAGCGATGCCCTGCGGGCCGGAGTCCCGTGAGCTGTCCGGGGCCGCAGCACCTGATGGGGCCACCCCCCAGAACCCCCGCCCCCCCGGACCCTGCACAGCCAGGACGGCCATAGTGCAGGCAGGTGCCTAGGTCTCTGTGAGCCAGCACCTGAAGGGGTGGGGGGGCTGTTTATTGACAAAGTGCAGGGTGCTGACGAGAGGGTCCCACAGAGTCACGGCGTGGGGTGGGGGTGCGGGGTGCCATGGCCAAGAGGCAGAGAGGCCCGCTGGTCCTGTGAGGCTGTGGGAGCCCGGGGGTGGGGGGAGGGGGCGGGGGCGCAGCCCAGGACGCACCGCCCGCTGGCTGGAGGACCGGTGGGACAGCTCGAAGAGGCCGGCCACGTGCTTCCTCACCAGGTCCACGCTGGAGAACTCTCTGAGGATCAGCCCGCAGCAGTGGAAGGAGAAGGTCTGGGGGCGGGACGGAGCAGCTGTCGGCCCACAGGGCGCGGGGAGGGGGCCGTGTCACCGCTGGGTGACCCGGGAGTGGACTCGGGGCCCCGCCCAGGCCCACTGTCTGTGTGAGGCCGAGGTGCGGGGGGGACACCAACCCTGTGTGGCCTCCCCGCCGGTCCCGGGGCTCCAAGACCGGTGGCCCCTGCAAGGTGGTGCCCAGACCCCAGCCCAGGGCCTCAGGCCCCCCTGAGTCCTCCAGCCCTCGGGGCTGAGCCCACCTTGCTCACACGGCCCCCCGGGCACAACGAGACACCCGAGTGCTGCCCGAGGCCTGGCCTGCCCGAGCCCTCTGGCCACACCAGACTGCTCGCCTGGCCCCCGCAGGCCCCGCCCCCTCGGGCAGCACCATGACCCTCCGCACCCTGCACACTCCAAGTGGGAACAGGAGGCCAACTCAGGGTCCTCTGGGATGCCCCTTCCTTCCCTCCCCGTGGGAGGGCGCAGCTCCCACACCGGGCACCGCGGCGGGAGTGGAGCATGTACCCCCGCCGCGTCACCCAGGCCGCGTCACCCAGGCCGCGTCTCCCGGTCTCCTGTGCTAGGGGGCGGAGCCGGAGAGGCTAGGCACAGCTGTCCTGGCCACTGTCACAGACACGTCCCTGGGGCCCGACACGGGCCCACCGGCCGGTGGCCAGTGCTCAGGACACCTGGGCTGGGTGTGTGGACGGGGGAGCTGGCGCCCCCGAGGCCGCCGTCCCCACACTGTCCCCACTGGGCCTGGCCCGTCTGACCGGGTCTGAGTGCTGGAGCAGCCACAGTGGGAGCAGACCCTCCTCGTGGCCTTTCTGGAACTTTCCGTGCACGCAGAGCTGCATGCCAAGTCGATCACTGGGGCGGGCGGGGCCCGAGCGGTGCAGCCTCCTCGGCTCTCCAGCCGGCAGCCCAGGCAGCCCCCCCCACGCACCCCCAGGTACTGACCTTCTCCAAAGGCTGCTCGAGGTCCAGGCTCAAGGACACCAGGAGCCCCTGGGTGCTAGCGTCTGGCACCTCCTCCTTCGTGACGTGCTGTGGGCAGGCGGAGCATGTGCTCAAGCCCAGGGCCCCCAGGCCGGTGGGGCAGAGCCCAGGTGCACAGGACGTGCGGGACCCGCAGGGCTCACGCCGCCTGTGGTTCTGGCCACGCCCATCTCTGCTTGAACCCGGGGCAGCCCCCTGCCTGCAGGACAGAGGCCGGACCCCTCAACCTGGTGGGGGAGCCCCTGGCCCTGGGGCATCTCCTGAGAGCACTTCCACCCTTTCCTGCCACCACCTCGGGGCCTTGGCACCAGACTGTCCCCACTGGCGGGACAGTCCCCGCTCCCTGTGCCCCGTCGGTGGGCTGGGTTTCCGGCCCTGCCCGTGAGCCCGCGTGCTCTGCTGGGGTGTCGCCCCTCGGCCTGCCCGTCAGCCCGGACGCCCAGAGAACCTGAAGCAGGGGTGTGGGGGAGAGGGGCCGGGACAGCCCCCACCCCACCCAGGAACTCAACCCCCGTCGCACGGCGCAGATGACTCTTGGGGAGGCTCCAGGGAGGAGCTGGGCCAGGCCCCACACTGGCTGGAGAGCCGCCTCCCGGGGGCCCCCCCAAGGCTGGAGCTGCCAGGGCACAGCGGTGGGCGGGACACCCCCAAGTCCTCCAGAGCCCCCAGGCCTCGTGGGCGGGGTGGGGCGGGGCGAGTCTGGCTCCGTGTGGCACCCAGGCCCACGCCTGGCCGCTGGGCACCGACCGTGGGGTCTCTGCACGGCGTGGTGGGCCCTGCGTGCCCCCAGCCCCTGCTCACGCACGCCGGGAGGTCGGGGGCCCAGGGGCTGCAGAGACTGCCGGGCGCCCCCAGTGAGCCCTGGGGCAGCAGGGGCCGGTGGGCT
This sequence comes from Phyllostomus discolor, assembly GCF_004126475.2. Classification (NCBI taxonomy): domain Eukaryota; kingdom Metazoa; phylum Chordata; class Mammalia; order Chiroptera; family Phyllostomidae; genus Phyllostomus; species Phyllostomus discolor. The sequence continues at coordinate 138,066,306 of NC_040909.2, forward strand.
GAGCCCCTCCGTGGAGGGCTCCAGGGGCCCCACCTGGTTCTGCTCCCGGATGCACTGCCAGACGGTCTCCAACGCCAGGGTCTTCTCAAACACCGACATGGCCCGGATTTTGCTGACAAGCACCGACTCCCAGGGCAGGCCGCCGCCGCTCGGGGGCTGGCCCAGCATCAGGCTGCCCAGGGAGTCTGCCGGGCAGAGAATCGGAGAGGCGGGGTCTACCCTGCTGCTCACGCCAGGGGCGCCCCCAGCTGACCCCCGCAGCCGGGGCCACGGCGAGGGCAGGGCCCAGCCAGGCATGAGGTGTCTTGTCGGGCCACCTTGCTGGCGACACTGACCGATCCGTTACCAGCTGGAGCTGTTCCCTCCCTCCCTCCCTCCCCCCCTCTCTCCCTCAGCAAAAACGGAGAGAACCTACTGCGTGCCAGGCCCTGGAACCTCAAAGGCTGTGCTGTCAGTGCCCTGGAGGGGTCTGTGCCCCCAGAGTGGGGGCGGGGGGTGGGGGGCTGAGAAGAGGCAGGAGTGACCCCGGGTGGTGGTGGACCTCAAGTCCTCCGTGGGGGGCAGGGCCGGCCGTGACGCCCGCCGTGCTGAAAGGGGGTTCCGCGGCGACCTGGCCTGCCTGGCTCTCCTCCTCTCTCTCTGACTGCAGCCCTTCCAGAATCTTCCATCTCCCACGGCCCCACACGGGGCCAGGGAAGACCCCGGAGGGGGGTCTGGGAACAGCCGGCCCTCTGCCTGGGCAGACTTAAGACCCCCCGCCCTCACACCCAGGGAAACAGAGGCCCCGAGAGGAGCCTGCTCAGAGCCCGGGACCAGGGCGGCCCAGGGCGGCCCAGGGCGGCGTGGGGGATGGCGTGGGGGCCGCACGGAGGCCCGCCAGGCGTGCTCACCAGAGTCCAGCTCCTCCTCCAGCTCCTCCTGGGTCTCCCCCTCCTCCTGTGCGGGACAGGCAGGGCCACATCCAGCAGGGACAGTGGAAGCCATCCCAGGCTCAGGGCCTCCTGGGACAGGGACGGGGCTGCGTCACTGGCCTGAGCTCAGTCGCGGCCAGGACACCCCAGGCTCCGCCTCCGTCACACCCCCCAAACCTCCCCAGGCCCCACGGTCAGTCAGTTGGTCAGTTGGTCAGTTGCAGCTCCAAGGACTCCCCGTGGGGCCTGGGGAGGGAGGGGGAGAGGGGAGGAGGCTCCAGAGAAGCTGATGGTCCAGGTTCCCAGCTGCGGCCCATCCTCCCAGTCCCCTTGGCCCCAGCCTGTCCCCCCCCCCCCCCCGACTGACTCCCACCCCAGAAGCTCTGCGATTCCGTGCCCAGGGTCACGTGGCAACGGCCACACTATCCTCTCCCTGCCAGTCCCCGCACAGCTCAGGCCGGGCCACACGAGCGGCAGCCACATGAGACCCTGAGCACCAGCTGCGGAGTGGGTGAGGCCGCCTCCCCCCGGGCCCCCCAGCCTGTCCGTCTGGCCCACGGGGCAGAGCAGTGGGGCCTGCGCCTCCAGGCACCTCCAGGCACCTCCAGGCGCCGGCAGGGGCACCTCCTCGGGGTCCCCACGCTGCAGAGCCCCTGCATCCCTGTGACCCCTCCCGCTCCCTGTCCCCCAAACCCCAAGGCCCGCGACTCCCCACAGATGCCCTCTGGGCCTGTCCCAGTGCCCCCTCTGTTCCCTCCAGCACCCGGTCCCTTCAGGGTCACACGCCATGTGCCAGCGCTGCCCACCCTCCTCTCTCCCCCGACACGCGCCCCCACGCCGGCCTGAGCTGGCCATTCCCTCACTCAGCTGCACCCCCCGGCCCCCCCCCGGGCCCTGTCCCCCACCCAGCAACCCCAGTCTCGGGACTCTTGGTGGCACTTCCCTGAGAACACCCCGCAGCTACAGGGGCGCTCGCCCCCACAAAGACCCTCGCGACCTGCACCCTGGCTATTTTGGCATTGGCTGGGGGGTGGGGTGTGTTTGGAGAAGAGTTTTCTCTGAAGGTTGAACCCCCTTTTGTCAACTCGTCCCAGAACCCTTTGCATTGAGAAAGCAAAGGCCATTGTCACCCATTCTAAGCCAAGGGCGGGGCCCGCCTGGTGGAAAAGACTGTGGGAGCAAGCCAAGGGGGGCCCCCTGAGGAGGTGAGGTAAGACCCCAGGGCATCCAAAGTCAGAGGAGGGGACAGAGAGCCCTGGGAGGTGACAGTAGGGTGGCCCCTTGGAGGACAATCTGCCTGGGGGAGCAGCTGGGGGAGCAGCTGGGGGAGGGGAGGGCTTGGGCTCTGGCCCCACAGTACACTGCCACCGCATGCTCAGCCCCTCCCCTGCTGTCCCCTTCCCCATCTGCCACCGCCACCAGGTGAGCGCCCACCCTCCCGGTCGCAGCCCAGAGGACCCAGCAGGCTCATCCTCGGCCCCCCACCCCCCAGGGCCACAGGGCTCTCTGGCTCCTCCGGCCCACCCCACCGCCCAGCGGACCAGCTGCCCTGTAGCCTGGAGCACCCCTCCCCCACTGCCCCCGCACCTCCGCCCCCTGCACTCCCTCACCCTGACCTGCTGGCCCTCGCTCGGCCCGCCCCATCCACCCCCGCCCGGGGCTCCCCTTACTATGCCCCAGTGTCAGCGGGTGCCTGCGCTCAGTCCCCTGGGCTGTGAGCCCCAGCAGGGAGGAGGGGCCCTAAGGATGGGCCAGGGCCTGGAGAAACCCGGGTGTGCCCTGAGCCAGCCCAGAAAGGGCCCCCCCCCACGCAGAGGAGCCCTGCCCAGAGCACGGGGCCCCTGGGAAGATCTCCAGAAGGCCGTAGAGATGCCAGCCCCCAGGCCGGGGGGCGCTCGGCTGCACCCCTGGGGGCACACCAGCTGGCGGAGAGTCCCACTTCCGGAAGTCCGATTGGTGGGACAAGTGAGGGCTGCACTAAAAACCCACGAAGACTCCTCACGGCTTTAAAATAGCCAGGCATGTTGAAAAACGAGAGGAAGAACGGGTGGAAACCCTGTGTTTTGAAGACTATTTAATGGTGTGGAAACTGCTCAGGATCCGGCAGGTACCGGAAAAGTCCCGGGACTCTGGTTTCAAGTTAAGGCTCATCTCCAGGCGTCGGGACATTTTCCCCGCACCCTGCTCCACAATGATGCCCAGCCTGCTGTCTGCAGCGGGCACGGCCCCTCTGGCCGGGGGCGGGGGGGGGGGGGGGGGGGGGGGGGGGGGGTTATGTGAAAGCTAAGGCTCTGTGAGGCTGAAAGAGGTGAGAGAAACACGGGTCAGCGAGCATTACCTTAGGCTCCGGGCGGGGGCGGGGCCTGCCCGGCTCCCAGTCCAGCTCCCAGTCCAGAGTCCAGAGGGCCCGGTGGTGGCCTTGGGGACCTCGGGGACCTCTGGAGAAGAAGGGAGGAGTCAGGCCCCGGGCCTGGAGCCTACAGGGTGTGTGGGGGGGGGCTCGGGCTCGGCGGGGGGGCCGGGGGCTGGGGACACCAGCCCTGCAGCCCGTGGGCAAACCTGAGGGTGTCCTTCCCACCTCTGAGGCCAGGGAGGCAGGGCCGGCCCCAGGCCACTCAGCAGCTCTGCAGGGCGGTTGGGTCCCACTGGCCCAGACAGCATGGAATTCATTCTCCCAGCCCCCCCCCCCCCCCGTGAAGAGCCACCGCCAGAGGGGACTTGGGGGACACGGACGAGTTCCCAGGGCTGGGCGCTGAGCGGGGCCCCGATGACCCAGCCCAGCCTGAGTCCCCCCCACCCCCAGTGTGCCGCGGCCTCGGGGGGCCTGGGGAGGAGCCAGGCGCCAGGGAGGGCCGGGCGGAGGGCAGGGCAGCACGCTGGCTCAGGGCAGAGCCCTCAGCCCAGGCCCGGTGGCGGGCGGTTGGCGGGAGGCACCCCCTAGTGCTGGGCTGGGGGCGGGGGTGGGGGGCATACCTTCTGAGAGACCCTCGTCGAGTGAGTCCGGCTCCGGGCTCCCTGGGCGCTTGGGTGCTGAGCAGGCGAGTCCGGCAACCTCGGGCTGCCCGCAGGCCTTGCTCTCAGCGGTCCCCGGCCCCGGAATTCCACCCTCCAACTGACGGGCCGGCAGTTGGGGGCTTTCTGCCCCAGGGGCCAGACGGTCCCCGGACGGGGGTCCAGCTCGGCTCTTGCAGCGCCCCAAAGGCAGGTCCTGCTGCAGCCCAGGGCCCCCCCGTGCCGGGCCGTCCCCTCTGACTCAAGTGTCTAGTCATCACGTGGTGACAGTGGCTGGGCCTTAGCTGTTTTTGCCCCCGGCTGGTCTAGGAGGCCAACCCCAAGGACGGACCCCCTCCTCCTGCGGGGCCCCACCATGAGACTGGAGCCCCCGCAGAAAAAGAGGTCGGGGGTGGGGGGTGGGTGGCAGTAGGGGAAAGAGCACCACCCCCGGGGTCCCCGCCCCGCCCACCGCAGCCCTGCGGGTGCCCCGCGCCAGCTCCCGGACTGTTGTTTTTCAAATGCGCCGGGTGAAGGTGCGGGTGGCCGGTGCAGGTCAGGCCTCCCTCCCGAGAGGAGGCTCAGGGGCTAAGGCAAGTTTGACTCCAGGGGCTGGACTCGCAGGGCAGGCCCCTCTGGGCCCCCCCGGGGGCCCAGACCTGGTGGGGAGCCCGCTGAGAAAGCCAGGCCAGCTCGTCACGCTGCCGCCGTCCAGGGAGCTGCCGGGCCCCCCTCCCTGTGATGATGGAGAGAGGGGGCTCTTGGCGGGGGGGTGGGCAGGAGCTGCAAGTGCAGCAAGGACGTGGCTTCCAGGGCTCCTCCTGCCTTGGGGGGGGCAGTCGCCGCCCTCCCTGGGGACAGCCCTCTCGTCCCGCTGCCTCTTCAGGAGGAAGCCCCAGCCTCCGGGCTGTGTCGCCAGGAGGCCGACCAGGACGCAGGCCCAGTCATCCCTTGGGAGGGACACCTCTGGGGACAGGCATGGAACTGGCCTCGGGCATTGGAAGGAAGCCACCGCTGTCAGGAGCGGGTGGCCGGGGGGGCCGGCCGCCCCCACCGGCGTCCTCAGTTGCCCTGTGGCAGTCGCTGCCCGAGGACCCGGGGCTCTGAGCCTGCCCCTCCAAGGGGGCAGGAGCCGTCTCAGGCACTGGTGGGGCCTGTCCCAGCCAGTGGGACCCCAGGGCTGCGGAGCCCCTGAGGGCAGCCAAAGCCAGCGAGCCCCCCGCCCGCTCCCCACTATGCACACCCAGAAGAGGAGGCCCATCCCGCAGGCAGCCCTCCCTGCCTCCCTCCCTCCCTCCCGTGGGCAAGGCAGGGGGCGCCTGACACTGGGAATGAACTGAGTGTGGCTGGTGGCCGCAGCAAAGAGAAGAGATGGAGTTGATTTTGATCCCATATTGTACTTAACCTAATGCATGCAAAATCGGACCCAGTGCAGGGAGAATGCCAGCCCTGGGGGGCAGGGGGCGGTCAGGGGTCAGGACGGTCTCCCGTCGGGTGTGTGGAGCAGGGCGGGGGAGGAGATGGGGCTGCCGGGGGGGAGGGAGGCCCGACAAGCCTGGCCCAGGGGAGACCGGGTCTCCCTCCGGCTCCTCAGAGCCCCCCAGCCCGCCGGCCTACATCCCGGCTGGGAGGTGCAAGGGGGCCTCCGGCCTCCCCTCCCAGAGGCCCCCTTTCCTCCTGCCCGCACGGCTCGCTGGGACTGCAGGCTCGGAGCCCCGGGCTGGGCGGACTCGGAAGACAAGCGGGCTGCCGTCCGCCGGTGCCGTGCCCTCCTCCCCGCACGGTTCCTGGACTGCGGTGACCAGGCTGACGTCCGTCCACAGGGGCAGGATGGTGTCCACAGCCCAGGAGGGGGTGACCGAGAAGAGAGGGGAGGCAGTGGCGGGGCTCTGCCCCTGGTGGGGGTGCCGGAACAAGCTTTCTGCCGCCGCTTCCCGCTGCGGACGCCTGGTCGCCCTCTCGACGCCCCCGAGCCCCCGCCGGCCCTGCCGCCCGGACACGTGTCCTGCACAGGCACACGGGCGCCCCTGCGACGCGCCCTTCCGGGGTGCTGTGGGTGCCGCAGCCTGGCTCCCATGGCAACGCCTAGGTGGTGGGGGAGGGGGAAGACTGCAAATGCAGGAGGCACGAAGGGAGACCAACAAGTGCAAACACAAGCATCCGAGGAGAAATAAAGACGGAAGGAAGGCGTGGCCCGGGGCCGAAGGGGCTGCCCCCCGGCCGGTGCCCACGGCGGGAGGGCGCTGCCGGCTGAGACAGGCCCCGCAGGGTAACTGAGACCACTACTGGGGTGGTCGGGCCAGCATGCAGGAGGAGGGCCCCAAGGAGCCGAACGCCAGCCCAGGGGGGCTTCTCCTGTTCCCGGGGGGCGGGGAGGCCTATGGGGCTGGAAGCAGGGCTGTGACACAGGCAACGTGTCCAGGCCGACTTACTCGCCAGGGCTCACTTTGGATGGCAGCGAAATCACGGGGGACTTCCTGGAGGAGGCAGCCCACCAACCAACTGGAAGGCCGGGCTGAGGGGAGCCAAAGGGGGCTGGGGAGCAGGGGGCCAGACAACCTCAGGAGGCAGATTGGAGGGGAGGTGCGGTGGTCTGGGGGCTGGGAGCTGGAGTCCTGGGTGGGTCTTGGGTGGGTCCTGGGCAGGTGCTGGCCCCAGACCCTCAGGCACGTCACCTGTCCACCCTGACCGAGAAGCCTCATCCCTGCCCCCACCCCCTTCCTCGCCTGCCTCCGACAGAGGACGGGTTGAGAAGCCCAGCCCACCGTGCAGGCCCCCACGCCCCTCCCCCCTTGCCCCCAGCGGGGAAGCCCCACGGGGAGCAGACCCCGCGCCGTGCTGACCAGAGCAGCCCGCAGCTGGAGTGCCTTCACGGCTCCCTCACTGGCCGTCCCTCCTGAGGGTGGACGGACCCCGGCAGAGGCGGGGGCCCGAGTGGGACCACAGGCTCCCGCTGCTCCCGGGGCCAGAGAGAAGCAGTGTCCACTCCCCAGCCAAGTCTGGGCCGTCTCGGATGGGGGGGATCATTGCATGGCCAGCTCCAGGGGCCCCCAGCCGGGCCCCGACCCCAGGGCTGTGCAGGCCAGTGAGGGCCCCAGCCCGAGCCCCCGGCCTCCCTCCCATGCCCAGGCCCCTCTGGCTGGGGGGTGGCCTTTGCGCAGTGGACGGGCAGAGCCCCCCAGCGGCGTGGGCAGAGAGGAGGTTCCGTGGGGCCCCCCTCTCCCGGCCTCCCCTGAGCGCGAGGAGACGGGCCGGCGTTCTCCGGCGGAATCGAGCACCAGGGCCAAGCAGAGACGAGACAATCCCGGGGATGACGGAGGCTAAAAATAGCCCCTTCACACTCCGCTGCTGGCACGGGAGACGCCAGACAAGCCGGCAGCCAGAGCGGGGAGCCCAGGGCCCCCCAAGGAGGAGCCAGGGGTGGGGGAGGGGTTGCTGGGCGGGCACGGGGGGGGGGGGGGCTGTGTCCTCGGGTGCCAGGACGGGGAGGGGAGAATAGGGTCCGCGGAGGACCCCGAGGGTGGCGTGTGGGAAACATCGGGGAGGGGAGGGCGGGAGCGGGGCTGCGGAGGCTGTGTGGGAAGTCCGGCTGCCGAGCTGTCCTCCGTGGACGGGGTGGGGGTGGGCGGGTGCCAGGCAGCTCCGTGGCTCCCAGCAGGACTCCCAGAGGCAGCTGAGGGTGGAGTCGGGCGGGCCTCGGAGGTCCCGGGTCTGACCGTCTCTCCAGAGCCTTTGGCTGTCCCTCGGGGCGAGGGGCTCACTCCCTTTCCAGGTAGCTGCCGTCTCTGGGGAACGGCCTATAAGCAAGGCCGGCCTCCCTTGGGCACCCGGGGCGCGCTCCGTGCGGGGCTGCGACTCAGGGACAGGTCAGCGGCCAAAGCTCGGCCCCACCCTCTCCAGCCGAGCCGCCGGCGGCCTCTGCGGCTCCTCCTCGGTTCGGCACCCAGCTTGGGGCCCGGTCAAGGACCCGGGGAGGGACCCGGGGAGGGACATGGGTCCGCCCCGGCTCCTTCCGGCCGTGTTGGGGTCACTGAGGTCGTGGAGGTGGGGCCTGTGCCTGAGGTCTGAGGTCCTGGGCTCTGGCAAGCAGGGCAGGGCAGAGGGCAGGTCAGAGGGCAGGGCAGAGGGCAGGGCAGCGGGAGGAAGGCGGGGGGCAGAGGTGGGGTTCTGGGGGAGGGCAGTGCCTGGAGGGACAAGGCTGAGCGGGAAAGAGACGGCAGCACAGACAGAGCCCGGGCCGGTGTGGCCCAGCGGGCTGTGCGCCGCCCTGCAAACTGAAAGGTCGCCGGTTCGGTGCCTGGCCGGGGCACACAGCATAGGTTTTGGGCTCCATTCCCAGCCGGGGCGCATCCAAGGGGCAAGAGATCGACGTTTCTCTCCCTCCCTTCCCCTCTCCCTCCCTTCCCCTCTCCCTCCCTTCCCCTCTCTCTGAAAATAAATACGTTCTTAAATTCTTTTTAAAAATGGAGACAGAAGGGTGAGTGGTGGTGGAGGAGGGGCCGAGGGGGCCCGAGACGGAGGGCTGGGGTGGCTGCCCACCACTGCGGCGGGGGGGGGGGGGGGCGGGCAGGGCCCTGGCAGGCCGGCGTGGACCTGCGGCCTCAGCCTGAGGCAGGACACACCCGGGCGGGCCCAGGAGCGGTCCGATTTTTTTAAAAGATGTTTTCATTCCAAGAAGCGGCGCCAGACGGGGAAGCAGCCCCGGAGGCAATAGAATGGCACCCAGTTGGGGGCGGGGCGGCGGGGAGGATGGGGTGTCGGGGGCGGCACCCGGACCTCGGGAATCCGAAACCCCCGGGGGAGGAGACGGACGTGTGGGAAAGGAGGCCGAGGTGCTGGCCGGGGCCCTGGGGGGTGTTCGGGGCCGGGACAACTGGCCGCCGGATGGTGAGCCCCCAGAGACGGTGCCCTGACCTGGCCGCTCAGGCCGAGGTGGGGGGGAAGGCAGGTTCCCCGTCTAGGGCCGCCCCAACACCGAGCGAGGCCGGGGAAGGGACAGACGGCAGCATTTAGGGGTGCCCCGTGCAGTCCTAGACACAGGCAGCCTGCAGCCGGCCGGCCCGGGGGAGGGGGGCAGCCAGCCTAGGCCCCTCCCTGCTGGAACTGGACGCAGCGCCCGGCGGGCGTGCGGGTGCGGAGCAGGGCAGGACTGGCCCGAGGTCGGGGCTCCAGGCCCTGCCAACCCTCTGGCCACAAGGTCGCCGGGGGTGGCTGGGTTTCTGGCCCTGGGGTGGGGCTTGGAGAGGCCACAGAGGGGGGCGGGCTGGCCAGGCAGAGCAACGCCCCTTCAGGTCCACCTGAGGCAGGACAGGCCGGAGATGACCGGCAGGACCCCTGGGCTGAGCTGAGGAAGGGACGCTGGCCGGCTGACCCCAGCCCACAGGCTCAGCCTGAGGCCGAAAGGGACGTGAAGGACACCGTCCACTTCCCCTGGCAGCTCCCTGCCCGCTGCTCAGGCCTCAGTTTCCCCACTCTGCTCCAAGGCCCCCTCTCAGACAGCAGTGGCGGCCGAGGGCCCGAGGGCCCCTGTGCCTGCGGCCCCACATCAAGCGGCCTGGGGGTGCAGGAAGAGGGGGAGGCGCCTGGCGGGGAGACGGCTGGTCCAGCCTTGTCTGAGGGGCGGCTGCGTGGGGAAGGGCTGGGGCGGCCAGCTGAGCATCCAAGGACAGGCTGCTCCCCTCTGTCCCCCCTGTCCTCCACAGAGCCCCCTCCCCGCCCCTCCACCCCCTCGTCCCCAGGGCCCGCAGGCATCCCCCCCACTCAGCCCCCAGCTGCTTCCCCGCCCTGCTGAGGGCGCGGGCAGAGGAGGAGGGACAGAGACAGGCAGACAGGCAGACTCGCAGACACACAGACAGAGAGAGGACAGGCACACAGGCTGCGGCTGCCGGCGGAAGCACGGGCGGTGTCGGAACAGCCTGCTCCGCCGCGGTGACGGGGCGGTGGCATTTCTGCGGTGGGAGGGGGGAGGGGGCGGGGGGAGGGCGCCTGCCGCCGGCAGCCGGAGCGCAGAGCACAATGCTCGAAGGAAAGCCCTCCCGTCCCCTCAACTTCCTGTCCCCTCTTTCTCAGAGCTGTCGTCCCGCACAACAAAGAACAGGAAGAGTGGGGGGGCCGTGGCCCTTTCCCCTCCAACAGGGGGCGACAGAGAGTCCCGGCTGCAGGTGCTCCCCTCTCAGGTCCCGGCGGACTCCGGCCTCTGGCCCTGCGTCCAGGCTCCCGGAGGGGCAGCCCTGCCCAGCCTGGGCGGCATCCCCGCCGCCCCCTCGCCGCCCCCAGCAGAGCGGCGCCTCCTGAGGGCAGGCCCTGAGCGGGGCTGTGAGGGCACTTGGCTAGGGCACCGTCCCTGGGCGTGGCCTCACGTCCCCATCTGGCTGTGGCCAGGCCCTGTGTGCACGGGGGCCACCGCCGAGGTGGCCACGCTGGGCCGGGCTCCGTCCCTCCCTCCCTCCGCTGGAAGGCTTTCCCAGCAGAGCGGCCCTGGCCTGGGACAGGAGGGTACCGCCCCCCGCCGCCCCCGCACCGTGTCCTGCTTCTCCAGAAACACTGGTGGGTGGGAACGTGGGAACGCACCCTCTCCAGGTTACCTCTCCCTCCCCCTGGGGACCTGGCGTGCCCCCCAGGGGCAGGTGACGCCAGGGCACCAGAGCCCTCACTCCTGAGTCCTCGCACCCATGCACGGGCTGTGTCGGTAAGGGTCCCCCGTTCTGAGGATGAGGAAGCTGAGGCCTAGAGAGACCAAATGCACGATTCTGCAGCCAGGGCCCGCCAGGGTCCCCTCCCTGCAGGGACCTGCCTTGCCTGTGCCCGGGGCTCCGGGACCTGGGAAGCCTCCCTGGGCGGCCGGCTTCTGTGGGAGCTGGGCCCGGGAGAAGAGTCCCCAGGCCCCTACCGGGCAGGCCCCTACCGGGCAGGCCCCTGGCAAGTGGAGGGGGTGGCCTCAGCCTCCATGCAGCCCCACTGGCCTGTGGGCAGCCTGCCTGGGATGGGGGGGGAGGGGCAAGTGCTGCCAGGACCTGCTTGTCTAGGAGACCCCCGAAGGCCCTGGGGGCAATGGGCTGTGCTCCCCGGGGCCCCTCAGTCCGAGCTCAGGGCCCCCCGAGCCCAGCAGTGTCCCCCGCGGCCCCACCCAGCACGCCCGCGGGCACAGACAAGGCGCACCACCGTCCGGTTCTCAGCATTTTATTAACAAAGTCTTACAAAAGGGTCTGTCTTCAGGGAGGGGCCCCAGCCTGGCCGGGCCCTCTAGGCTGGGTCTGTGGGGGCGGGGGACCCAGGGCCCCCCGCAGCCTGAGAGGACGGGCTATGGCTCGTGTGTAAAAATAAAATCTGGGGGGCCGGCAGGGGCACAGAGTGAAGGAGCTGACGGTCACCTGCAGACGTTGATGGTGAATCTGGGAGCCCCCAGCGGGCAGGCAGAGCGGCCCCCCAAACAGGCCAGGCTCTGCGGCACCGGGGTGCTGGTGCTGGGGCGTGGGGGACGGTGTGGTCAGGGCCTGGGCAGCGGTGGCTGGTAGAGAGCCAGCTGGAGCCCCAGGAGCGAGGCTTTGGGGTGTCCTGGGGCCGGCCTCCTGGCCTCAGGCCGGGGCTCTCGGGAAGCTCTGGCGTGGGCGGAGGCCGCGCAGGGCTGCTGGGCTGCTGGGCCGGAGCAAGGCACGGCCCGGGGTGTGGGGCCACGGCTCCAGCCACAGAGGTCCTGGGGGCCGGGGGGCGGGGCGGGCAGGGCGGCGGGCCCTGGCCTTCAGGCCGGGCATCTTCGGCGCTCTCTCCCGGGCCCCTCCTCTCTACAGCAGCCCCTCTGGGGCCTCAGACGGCTCCTCCCGCGTGGGCAGCTGGCGGGAGGAGCGGGCAGCGGGCAGTGCCAGCCACAGCAGCGGGGCTCTAGGCGAGCCTGGGGACCTGGAAGGAGGAAGACACAGCATGGTCAGGGGCAGGAAGGGCAGAGCAGGGCTGCTCCCTGGGGCCAGGGACCCGGGGACCCTGGAGGGCTGCCCCCAAGCCGGCCCAGAGGCCTGGGGCAGGGGCAGGGCCTGGGGAGGGACCCCCAAGGCCCCCGGGGGAGCACAGCGGAGGGTGGGAGTCTCGGTGGGGGGGTTGGGGCTCCATTACCTGTTGTCGCTCTCCTGGCTCCGGAGACACCGGCGGCTGCCTCAGCCGGTTCGGGGACTCAGGCGTCTGGGGACCCCCGCCTGCCGGGGGCTGAGTCACCCGCTGAGCTGAGCTGGCGTGAGTCACGGACACCACTGCGGGAGAGGAGCACCGACACTGTGAGAGCTGGCTCAGCAGCCTCCCCCGGCCCGCCTCCCACCCGGCCCCTCTCCCTGGCCCCAGGGTCTCTGCTCCCTCCCGCCTCTCCACGCTGCGGCCCCCACCCCAGCCCTGCGGCTCTGTGGGCTGGCCTGGAACAGGGACTTGGCCCTGGGCCCTCCCGGTTCTGTGGCGACCCCTAGTGGCCGTGCCCTGATGCGGGGGCTCACCTGAGCGGCCAGGAGACCAGGAGACCAGGTCTGCTGCTGCTGCTGCGGCTGTGCCTGAGCTTCGGGTGTCCCCTAGGACACGGAGCCACACTGTGCTGTCCGAGGCGGGCTGGCGGGCTGGCCTGCAAGGCGACTGCCAGGAGGGGGCGCCGGCCCGGAGGTGAGGTCTCACGGCACCGGGCACCGGGCACCGGGCACCGGGCATGCTTTTGCTCCTGCTCCGGGGTGTCCCCCGAGCGAGCGTGGTGCCTGCTGGCCGGAGCCACGGGGGCTCATGGCTTCTGAGGGCCCAGAGGGCCCAGGCGCGGAGCAGGCTGAGGAGGCGGAGACCGCTGTGGTGGCCTGAGAGAGTGTGTGTACTGGGTGGGGCGGTGCGGTGCGGGGCGGGAGGTGGCCCTGGACGACAGACGGAGGGAGGGGGCCGGGCAGGGCCCTGCAGGGGACGGGGGCTCCTTCACTGTGTGGGGGACGCTGTCCAGAACTGGGCGGCATGTGCTGTGCGAATCGGGCTGGGAGGCCGGTGGCAGCGCGTCCACCGGGTGGGGGACCCGGGCTCCCCCTGCGGGGGTCAGCCCGGCTCAAAAGTCTTGGTTGGCAAAGGCCACAGGCGGGATGTGGCGGGCAGGCCGGGGCCGCAAGGCCCTCTACTCGGGCTGGGTCCGGTCGCTGGCCGCAGACTCGTTGGTGAGGGCCGGCGTGAGCGCCTCGTCGTTCTCGTTCTCGTTCTCAGGCTCAGCCTCGGCCTCGTCCCCGGCGGGGGGGTGGGGGCTGGCGGTCTCGGACGCCGGCTCCAGGCCGCCCTCCACCTCCAGGCCCCGCTGGATGAGCTGCTCCAGGGTCTTGGGCAGCGGGTGCCGCAGGAAGCGCTTGAGCTTGGGCTGCAGGGTGCCCACCACGTACTGGATGATCTCCTCCTCCTCGGCGTCCACGTGGAGCGTCTGGTACAGGTCCCGCTTGCGCCACAGGAACTGGTCCAGCGGCTCGCCCTGCTTCTGCGGCAGGTCCAGCTCGCGCTGCAGGGCCTCGCGGGACAGCGTGCCCTCGCTGTACTGCAGGAACTCCTTCTTGAACTGCACCCAGTTCCGCACCGAGCCCTGCTTGAACTCCCACCACTTCTTGGCCGGCCCGTTCATGTGGTTCTGGATCTGCGACAGCCAGTACTCCTCGGAGCCGCCCACCTGCCGCAGGTACTCCTCCAGGTGGGTGAGGAACTCGTGCGGGTCCTCGAAGATCTGCGTGTCCACGCCGGGGCTGGGCTGCCCGTCCTCGCCGGGCCCCCAGGGCGGGTACTGCTGGGCCTCCTCCAGCTCCTGCCCCGGCAGCTCGCCGGCGGCCGGCGGCGGCGTGATGGCGTAGGGGCTGACCGGGAAGTCGTAGCCGTCGGCTTCCTGAGAGCAGCCCTCGGGACCCCCGACGCCCACGGAGACGGTGTGGCGGGCCGCGTCGCCGCCCACCTGGTACTTGCTGCCCATGGCCTCCAGGCGGTCGGCCCACCGCTCCAGCCGGTAGAAGATCTCCCGCCACACGTGCATCTCGCGCTTGACCCAGCGCTCCAGGTGGGCGATGGTCTCCTGGCAGCGGCACAGGCAGGCCTTGATGGACTTCTTCCAGCGCTGGGAGTCGCTGGTGGGCACGTAGCCGTCCAGGTTGCTCTCCAGCTTGCCCACCGACCTGTGCAGCCCCTTCAGCTCGCGCTCCACCTGCTTGGACACCTCCGCCAGCAGGTGCCGGTGGGTCCTCCGCACGTGCTCCAGCATCTCCGTCCGGCACTTTCCGATCTGCAGGATCACGTTGGGCTTGGCCACCTGCCCGCCTCGAGGCGCGGGGTAGGCGTGAAGGCCGCCGCTGGTCCTGTGGTCCAGCTCCATTTGCGCGCAGGTGCTGGGACGAGCGGGAGGCGGCGGGCTGCAAAGTCCTCCTGGGCCGGCGGGGCTTCGGGTCCGGCCGTGCGCAAGTGCGGGCGCGCCGGCAGCGGCGAGTCTGGCGGGGCGGCGGAGGCTGAGTCGCTCTGGGTCTGGTGCCGCGGCGGCGGCGGCGGCAGCAGCGCAGGAAGGCGGCGGGAGAGGCGCAGGAAGGCGGTGCGGGAGCAGCGGCGCCGAGCTCTCTGCAGCCTGCCGCCGCGCGCCGGCTCTTTATGCTGCCAGCGCGGCCGTGGGCGGCCCCTGCGCTGAGTCCCGGCTCCCATTGGCCCGCGCGCCCGCCCCGCGAGCCCGCCTCCGCGCCCACTCAAGCTCGGCACGGAGGTAGGGCCCACCCCCTGCACACACGCTGGCCCCGGGTGACTAATCCGCTGGCTGCGCCGCCCCCTCCCCAGGTCACTCAGCCTGCAAAGTCTGCGGGCCGCTCTGGGCACCAGCGACCACCCTCGGCCGGTGATGGACCGGGCGGGGGCGGGGGGTGCAGCTGTGTGCCTGGAGAGGCCACCCCCACCCAAGGGTAAGCAGGAAGCCCCTCCCCCAAGGCCTCAGGGTGGGCCTTCTCTTCTCATCTTTCTCGCTTTACTGGGGGGTGGGGGCGGGGAGGGGTACCGTGCTGTACTCTCCTGTGTTCTCATTGCTCCCCGCCCTGACGCGGAGCCTGCCCAGTCCAGCAGCAGCCGGCCGGCCGGCCAGCCACAGGTTAACCCTGACGGCCGCCAGGACACTCAGACCCTCCATCCCCTGAGCCGAAGGCTTCAGGGCGCCTTCCGGCGCGAGACACAGGCTCACTCTCAAGTGTCAGGTGTGAGTCCCAAGCGTGGCCCCGAGCCTCTGCCCGGCCCCTCCGCCTGTGCGTGCACGAGGGCGGCCCCGGGCACTGGTGTGGAGGTGCCGGCCTCTGCCGTGGCCGCCAGGACCGCCCCACGCCCAGGGCTTCAGTGAGGCCCAAGGCTCCCCCACTTAGTGCCCCTGGGGAATCTAGAAGCTTCTCCCTGGGGTGGGGCGGGGAGGAGGTGGAGGGGTCCTGCCGGGGGCTGGGCCCTGAGCCCCCTGGCCCCCGGGGCACCTGGTCAGAAGCTGCAGACTTGCAGAGGTGGCGGGGGAGGGGGGAGGGCAGTGGCGCGGGAGCCTCTGCAGTGGCGGAGAGGCTGAGGCGAGAAGACACCACCATATAAGGAGCAGGGCTCCGGAAGCTGAGATTCCCCTCCGCCTCCCTGGCAACCGCGGCGGGAAGGACGTCCTTCCCGGGTTACCCCAGGGGGACGGGCCTGGGCCCCGGGTCCTCTGATGCGCACCCCCCCGGCCCCCCGGGCTTGGGGAACAAACACCACTGTCCCCAGCCAGAGGTGCCAGTCGTGGCCAGTGCCGGTCCGGACGCCTGGGCCCGGCTGCCCCTTCCCCTCTCCCCCCTCGCACGCGCACACACACACACACTGCACACTCATGTCCCAGTCACAGCTCCCCACACTCGCACCCCCCACAGGCACACTCATCCCCCGACACACGCGCCCCCCACACACATGCTCTCCCCGCGCCCCTCGCACGCCCCACCGGCTCTGGCTCACTCCATGACACACCGCTCGGGTGCCCACACTCCGGGGTCCCCTGCTCCCCGCCCCTCCCCCGCTCCCGGGGCCCCCTCCCCGCCCAGAGCCAATCTGTCTCCTCCTTTTCCCCGAGCTTCCGCCCCTGCTGTGGACGGGAAAGTCTTTCTGGCACAAACTCTCCAAAAATCGCTCTCCTGGCATTTCTAATTAAAGGCGAGTGGGTGGGCAGCAGGGGTGGGGGCGCACGGTGCAGGGAGGGGGAGGCGGCAGGGAAGCTTCCAGAGCAGGAATCCCGGAGTCTCCGGCCGGGCGTCCCCGAGCGGGGAGGCTGCAGGCCTGCGAGTGAGCCACCTGCAGGGCGTGTGTGACCGGGAGCCCGGGCCGGCGTCTAAGGTGAGCCCAGCCCGTGTCCGAGGGCCCTGGTCGGGGTGGGGGGCGCCCCCGAGCCAGCCGGCCGGGAACCTCACTCACCGCCCACGTGCACGCGCACGCCTGTGTGCCGTGGGCGTGGCAGAGCCGGCACCCGAGTGAACAGGAGCAGCCCCTCGGACCCCCACAGTTTACAAAGCCCCCGAGGCCCCTGAGGGTGGCATTCAGGCCCCGGTCCCCTGACCGGCTGGGCACCGAGCCAGGGCCCAGCTCTCTGCTGTCCTTGGGGCCCCAGCGGTCCCCAGCCTCCACCCTCCCCACCCGAGGCTGCAGTGGTCCGGCAGGGCTTGTAGGGGGGAGCCGGGGAGGGCTGCACCAGGCAGGGAGCCGCTGTGGGGCTCAGAGGGGCTGGGGGAGGGGTGAGCAAAGGCAAGAGATCGGAAGGCAGGGGTGATGCTTCCCCTTTGGGGGCCGGCGGCCGAGACAGGGTGTCAAGGTCGGGCTGGGCTTGACCCAGGCCCTGGGCTTCCCCCTCCCACGGCCTGGACGGCCAGCTGGAGTCCAGGGAAGGCGGGCCCGGCAGCACGGTGCAGGGGCGAGCTCTCGGGGCGTGGTGACAGGTGGCAACAGGCTGCGGCCCTGCTGGCTCGGGAACACATAATCGCTGACCAATTACCGCCCCAGGAGCCCTCCGCAAACCTCCGCACTGGAGCCCGGCTCCATCCCGGCGCCTCTGGGAAAGGGGCCGCCCCACCCCCCGCCCTGCCCTTCTCCCACAGAGCGCAGACCCCCACCCCCAGCCTCGCCCGGGCAGGACGCTCAGGGTGGGGAGGGCCGGGTGGGGGGGTGCCTGGGGAACCCCCCCTCTCAGAGCTCAGCCGGTGTGCTGCTCCTGGGCCTGACACCTTCGGAGCCTTGCCTGCCTGCCCTGGGAGGAGGGGGAGGGCAGGCCTGGCCACCACGGGGGGTGTCTGCCCCCGCTAGAACCCAGGCAGCTCCCCTTCAAGCCCCTCCGGGGCTCGGACTTTTGCCCCTGGGCCTCCAGATGCTGATGTCAAAATGGGTCTCCCTCAAATCCAAAGCCCCGGGGAGCCCCACCCCCTGACACGGAACCCTGTGCCTCTCAGACCCCCTTCCAGCCTCCGACAGCGCCCGCCTACCGAGTGCCTCCCCACAGCCCCACACCTGCCCACGGGGGACCCCACAGTGCCAGCTCCCGGGGCCCCCCGGTGCTGTGTGGGCAGCCAGCACCTGGGTGTGAGTGGCACGGGTGGGGGTGGGGGCCAGCTCTAGGCCACCTCGCACCCCAGCCCCGCACCTGACACACACACACGTGCTTGTGCACGCACACACGCGTGCAGAGATGCATCGGCGTGTGCGATGTGTGTGCATATATGCACACACGTGCCACACACATGCGCCACAGGCATACCCTCACCCGTGCGGACCATTGTGTGTGCACGTGCACACGTACACGCAGAGATGTGTTGGCGTGTGTGATGTGCGTGCATGCGTGCACACATGTGACCCTACACACACACACACGCCTGTGCAGACCATTACGTGTGCACTCACACACGCTCCAGCTGAGGCCAACAGCTGCCTCCCGGCCCCGTCCTCGCGGAGGACACGCCGGGCGGCTGGGCATGGGGCGGGGGTGTCTGCCTGCCACTCCCCCTGGCCTCTTGCTGCGTGGTCTTGGCTTGTGGTTCGGGTGCCCACCCTTCAAGGGACCGCTGCTCAGGCTGCCACCCCGGGGGGCTGTCCGAGCCACATGGCCTCGTCCGATTGCCACCACGGACCAGGCTGGCCCTGTGCCCGCCGCAGGGAGCCCACAGCCCGGCCCGGCTCCTGGACCTGCCCTTCCTGGCGGACAGCCTGTCTCCACTCCAGCCCAGGGGTCCCCGAGCAGCAGGGCCTGTGACACCGGCCTCCCCGCTCCGGGCTGGGCCCCCCCTCCAAGCTGCTCCCCCCACTGCCACACACAGGACAGGGCGTCTGTGGACTCGCGGCCAAGGGCTGCATCCCGCGCGGGCCTTGCCCAGGGCGGGCCCTCGGCGGGGTCACCGACGGAGGGAGGCCCGGCCCTTGTCGGCCCATTTCTGGTCGGAGACGTTGGGCCCACCCCAGCCTCAGTTTCCCCCCCGGGAAACAGGGTGAATGGGCTGGGGTCCCCGAGGCCTAGGGCCCCTTCTCTTGCCCTGCCATTCCCGGCCCGAGCCCCCCGACACAGTGTCACGCCTGGGACCTGGGGGACGCGCAGCCCCCGCTGTGGGCTCCCCGCCGCTGCCCCCTGCTCGTCTGTCTCCGAGGCAGTGCTGGGGCGGCCGCGTGGGTGAGCAGCTGGCAGACGGCCTGCCGGCTGAGCCAGGCAGCCAGGAGGCACCTGCTGGCCCTGCCCCAGTCCCAGCCGGCATGCCCTTCCCCCCGGCCAGGGTGCCGCAGAGGGGAGGACATGGGACACCTCGGCTCAGAGCTGAGACTGGCGGGGGGCGGGGTTGAAGACCAA